>NC_090709.1:23161579-23470746 GCF_040954835.1 Lepisosteus oculatus | reverse complement strand
ACAAGATCAGGCGTGCTCAAGGGGGTGTGGCCGTAAGCGAGAGCAAGGCTCGCTGGCACCCTTCTTATTGAGAGGACAGCTCCGTCACCTCTTTTACGACGCTGCTTTTTTTCTCTTGCGTTTTTCTCTTCTTCCCACGTTGTCTCTCTTCACTGCCTTCGTCCCTGCTCTATTTCACTTCAGCCTTTCACTCTTGCTTCCTTCCAATGAGGACGGAGCTGCGGGAGAAAGGGCGCTATAGAGGATCGCTGTGGAGAGCTGCTGCTGTGCTTTGACATCTGAGCTCTGTGGAAAACGATCTCAATACAATTCTGAAAAACGCGACTCTCCGAACGCCAGCCGAACAAGTCTCCACAGCCGAAGCGCTGTGTCTCTTTTCAGCTGGCGATAAACCTTTCTTCGATCCTTTGCGGACTTGTAAAACTGTTCCTGATCAGAATAAAAAACGCTCACGCTAATACACAAGCACCCGTGTCTCGCCAAAGCTGACAAATAAACAGACGGACAAGCCGCACTGCACGTGTGAACAGGGGAATGAGCGAGCGAGCGGGGATAGGGCGCCTCCTGCGCTTAAAAGCTTACAGCACCTGGTATTCCCAGGCGGTCTCCCATCCAAGTACTAACCAGGCCCATCCCTGTTTAGCTTCCGAGATCAGATGAGATCAGGCGTGCTCAAGGGGGTGTGGCCGTAAGCGAGATCAAGGCTCGCTGGCACCCTTCTTATTGAGAGGACAGCTCCGTCACCTCTTTTACGACGCTGCTTTTTTTCCCTTGCGTTTTTCTCTTCTTCCCACGTTCTCTCTCTTCACTGCCTTCGTCCCCGCTCTATTTCACTTCAGCCTTTCACTCTTGCTTCCTTCCAATGAGGACGGAGCTGCGGGAGAAAGGGCGCTATAGATGATCGCTGTGGAGAGCTGCTGCTGTGCTTTGACATCTGAGCTCTGTGGAAAACGATCTCAATACAATTCTGAAAAACGCGACTCTCCGAACGCCAGCCGAACAAGTCTCCACAGCCAAAGCGCTGTGTCTCTTTTCAGCTGGCGATAAACCTTTCCTCGATCCTTTGCGGACTTGTAAAACTGTTCCTGATCAGAATAAAAAACGCTCACGCTAATACACAAGCACCCGTGTCTCGCCAAAGCTGACAAATAAACAGACGGACAAGCCGCACTGCACGTGTGAACAGGGGAATGAGCAAGCGAGCGGGGATAGGGCGCCTCCTGCGCTTAAAAGCTTACAGCACCTGGTATTCCCAGGCGGTCTCCCATCCAAGTACTAACCAGGCCCATCCCTGTTTAGCTTCCGAGATCAGATGAGATCAGGCGTGCTCAAGGGGGTGTGGCCGTAAGCAAGAGCAAGGCTCGCTGGCACCCTTCTTATTGAGAGGACAGCTCCATCACCTCTTTTACGACGCTGCTTTTTTTCCCTTGCGTTTTTCTCTTCTTCCCACGTTCTCTCTCTTCACTGCCTTCGTCCCCGCTCTATTTCACTTCAGCCTTTCACTTTTGCTTCCTTCCAATGAGGACGGAGCTGCGGGAGAAAGGGCGCTATAGAGGATCGCTGTGGAGAGCTGCTGCTGTGCTTTGACATCTGAGCTCTGTGGAAAACGATCTCAATACAATTCTGAAAAACGCGACTCTCCGAACGCCAGCCGAACAAGTCTCCACAGCCGAAGCGCTGTGTCTCTTTTCAGCTGGCGATAAACCTTTCTTCGATCCTTTGCGGACTTGTAAAACTGTTCCTGATCAGAATAAAAAACGCTCACGCTAATACACAAGCACCCGTGTCTCGCCAAAGCTGAGAAATAAACAGACGGACAAGCTGCACTGCACGTGTGAACAGGGGAATGAGCGAGCGAGCAGGGATAGGGCGCCTCCTGCGCTTAAAAGCTTACAGCACCTGGTATTCCCAGGCGGTCTCCCATCCAAGTACTAACCAGGCCCATCCCTGTTTAGCTTCTGAGATCAGATGAGATCAGGTGTGCTCAAGGGGGTGTGGCCGTAAGCGAGAGCAAGGTTCGCTGGCACCCTTCTTATTGAGAGGACAGCTCCGTCACCTCTTTTACGACGCTGCTTTTTTTCTCTTGCGTTTTTCTCTTCTTCCCACGTTCTCTCTCTTCACTGCCTTCGTCCCCGCTCTATTTCACTTCAGCCTTTCACTTTTGCTTCCTTCCAATGAGGACGGAGCTGCGGGAGAAAGGGCGCTATAGAGGATCGCTGTGGAGAGCTGCTGCTGTGCTTTGACATCTGAGCTCTGTGGAAAACGATCTCAATACAATTCTGAAAAACGCGACTCTCCGAACGCCAGCCGAACAAGTCTCCACAGCCGAAGCGCTGTGTCTCTTTTCAGCTGGCGATAAACCTTTCCTCGATCCTTTGCGGACTTGTAAAACTGTTCCTGATCAGAATAAAAAACGCTCACGCTAATACACAAGCACCCGTGTCTCGCCAAAGCTGAGAAATAAACAGACGGACAAGCCGCACTGCACGTGTGAACAGGGGAATGAGCGAGCGAGCGGGGATAGGGCGCCTCCTGCGCTTAAAAGCTTACAGCACCTGGTATTCCCAGGCGGTCTCCCATCTAAGTACTAACCAGGCCCATCCCTGTTTAGCTTCCAAGATCAGATGAGATCAGGCGTGCTCAAGGGGGTGTGGCCGTAAGCAAGAGCAAGGCTCGCTGGCACCCTTCTTATTGAGAGGACAGCTCCATCACCTCTTTTACGACGCTGCTTTTTTTCCCTTGCGTTTTTCTCTTCTTCCCACGTTCTCTCTCTTCACTGCCTTCGTCCCCGCTCTATTTCACTTCAGCCTTTCACTCTTGCTTCCTTCCAATGAGGACGGAGCTGCGGGAGAAAGGGCGCTATAGAGGATCGCTGTGGAGAGCTGCTGCTGTGCTTTGACATCTGAGTTCTGTGGAAAACGATCTCAATACAATTCTGAAAAACGCGACTCTCCGAACGCCAGCCGAACAAGTCTCCACAGCCGAAGCGCTGTGTCTCTTTTCAGCTGGCGATAAACCTTTCTTCGATCCTTTGCGGACTTGTAAAACTGTTCCTGATCAGAATAAAAAACGCTCACGCTAATACACAAGCACCCGTGTCTCGCCAAAGCTGACAAATAAACAGACGGACAAGCCGCACTGCACGTGTGAACAGGGGAATGAGCGAGCGAGCGGGGATAGGGCGCCTCCTGCGCTTAAAAGCTTACAGCACCTGGTATTCCCAGGCGGTCTCCCATCCAAGTACTAACCAGGCCCATCCCTGTTTAGCTTCCGAGATCAGACGAGATCAGGCGTGCTCAAGGGGGTGTGGCCGTAAGCGAGAGCAAGGCTCGCTGGCACCCTTCTTATTGAGAGGACAGCTCCGTCACCTCTTTTACGACGCTGCTTTTTTTCCCTTGCGTTTTTCTCTTCTTCCCACGTTCTCTCTCTTCACTGCCTTCATCCCCGCTCTATTTCAATTCAGCCTTTCACTCTTGCTTCCTTCCAATGAGGACGGAGCTGCGGGAGAAAGGGCGCTATAGAGGATCGCTGTGGAGAGCTGCTGCTGTGCTTTGACATCTGAGCTCTGTTGAAAACGATCTCAATACAATTCTGAAAAACGCGACTCTCCGAACGCCAGCCGAACAAGTCTCCACAGCCGAAGCGCTGTGTCTCTTTTCAGCTGGCGATAAACCTTTCTTCGATCCTTTGCGGACTTGTAAAACTGTTCCTGATCAGAATAAAAAACGCTCACGCTAATACACAAGCACCCGTGTCTCGCCAAAGCTGACAAATAAACATATGGACAAGCCGCACTGAACGTGTGAACAGGGGAATGAGCGAGCGAGCGGGGATAGGGCGCCTCCTGCGCTTAAATGCTTACAGCACCTGGTATTCCCAAGCGGTCTCCCATCCAAGTACTAACCAGGCCCATCCCTGTTTAGTTTCCGAGATCAGACGAGATCAGGCGTGCTCAAGGGGGTGTGGCCGTAAGCGAGAGCAAGGCTCGCTGGCACCCTTCTTATTGAGAGGACAGCTCCGTCACCTCTTTTACGACGCTGCTTTTTTTCCCTTGCGTTTTTCTCTTCTTCCCACGTTCTCTCTCTTCACTGCCTTCGTCCCCGCTCTATTTCACTTCAGCCTTTCACTTTTGCTTCCTTCCAATGAGGACGGAGCTGCGGGAGAAAGGGCGCTATAGAGGATCGCTGTGGAGAGCTGCTGCTGTGCTTTGACATCTGAGCTCTGTGGAAAACGATCTCAATACAATTCTGAAAAACGCGACTCTCCGAACGCCAGCCGAACAAGTCTCCACAGCCGAAGCGCTGTGTCTCTTTTCAGCTGGCGATAAACCTTTCCTCGATCCTTTGCGGACTTGTAAAACTGTTCCTGATCAGAATAAAAAACGCTCACGCTAATACACAAGCACCCGTGTCTCGCCAAAGCTGACAAATAAACAGACGGACAAGCCGCACTGCACGTGTGAACAGGGGAATGAGCGAGCGAGCGGGGATAGGGCGCCTCCTGCGCTTAAAAGCTTACAGCACCTGGTATTCCCAGGCGGTCTCCCATCCAAGTACTAACCAGGCCCATCCCTGTTTAGCTTTTGAGAACAGATGAGATCAGGCGTGCTCAAGGGGGTGTGGCCGTAAGCAAGATCAAGGCTCGCTGGCACCCTTCTTATTGAGAGGACAGCTCCGTCACCTCTTTTACGACGCTGCTTTTTTTCCCTTGCGTTTTTCTCTTCTTCCCACGTTCTCTCTCTTCACTGCCTTCATCCCCGCTCTATTTCACTTCAGCCTTTCACTCTTGCTTCCTTCCAATGAGGACGGAGCTGCGGGAGAAAGGGCGCTATAGAGGATCGCTGTGGAGAGCTGCTGCTGTGCTTTGACATCTGAGCTCTGTGGAAAACGATCTCAATACAATTCTGAAAAACGCGACTCTCCGAACGCCAGCCGAACAAGTCTCCACAGCCGAAGCGCTGTGTCTCTTTTCAGCTGGCGATAAACCTTTCTTCGATCCTTTGCGGACTTGTAAAACTGTTCCTGATCAGAATAAAAAACGCTCACGCTAATACACAAGCACCCGTGTCTCGCCAAAGCTGAGAAATAAACAGACGGACAAGCTGCACTGCACGTGTGAACAGGGGAATGAGCGAGCGAGCAGGGATAGGGCGCCTCCTGCGCTTAAAAGCTTACAGCACCTGGTATTCCCAGGCGGTCTCCCATCCAAGCACTAACCAGGCCCATCCCTGTTTAGCTTCTGAGATCAGATGAGATCAGGTGTGCTCAAGGGGGTGTGGCCGTAAGCGAGAGCAAGGTTCGCTGGCACCCTTCTTATTGAGAGGACAGCTCCGTCACCTCTTTTACGACGCTGCTTTTTTTCTCTTGCGTTTTTCTCTTCTTCCCACGTTCTCTCTCTTCACTGCCTTCGTCCCCGCTCTATTTCACTTCAGCCTTTCACTTTTGCTTCCTTCCAATGAGGACGGAGCTGCGGGAGAAAGGGCGCTATAGAGGATCGCTGTGGAGAGCTGCTGCTGTGCTTTGACATCTGAGCTCTGTGGAAAACGATCTCAATACAATTCTGAAAAACGCGACTCTCCGAACGCCAGCCGAACAAGTCTCCACAGCCGAAGCGCTGTGTCTCTTTTCAGCTGGCGATAAACCTTTCCTCGATCCTTTGCGGACTTGTAAAACTGTTCCTGATCAGAATAAAAAACGCTCACGCTAATACACAAGCACCCGTGTCTCGCCAAAGCTGAGAAATAAACAGACGGACAAGCCGCACTGAACGTGTGAACAGGGGAATGAGCGAGCGAGCGGGGATAGGGCGCCTCCTGCGCTTAAAAGCTTACAGCACCTGGTATTCCCAGGCGGTCTCCCATCCAAGTACTAACCAGGCCCATCCCTGTTTAGCTTTCGAGAACAGATGAGATCAGGCGTGCTCAAGGGGGTGTGGCCGTAAGCAAGATCAAGGCTCGCTGGCACCCTTCTTATTGAGAGGACAGCTCCGTCACCTCTTTTACGACGCTGCTTTTTTTCCCTTGCGTTTTTCTCTTCTTCCCACGTTCTCTCTCTTCACTGCCTTCGTTCCCGCTCCATTTCACTTCAGCCTTTCACTCTTGCTTCCTTCCAATGAGGACGGAGCTGCGGGAGAAAGGGCGCTATAGAGGATCGCTGTGGAGAGCTGCTGCTGTGCTTTGACATCTGAGCTCTGTGGAAAACGATCTCAATACAGTTCTGAAAAACGCGACAATCCGAACGCCAGCCGAACAAGTCTCCACAGCCGAAGCGCTGTGTCTCTTTTCAGCTGGCGATAAACCTTTCCTCGATCCTTTGCGGACTTGTTAAACTGTTCATGATCAGAATAAAAAACGCTCACGCTAATACACAAACACCCGTGTCTCGCCAAAGCTGACAAATAAACAGACGGACAAGCCGCATTGCACGTGTGAACAGGGGAATGAGCGAGCGAGCGGGGATAGGGCGCCTCCTGCGCTTAAAAGCTTACAGCACCTGGTATTCCCAGGCGGTCTCCCATCCAAGTACTAACCAGGCCCATCCCTGTTTAGCTTCCGAGATCAGACGAGATCAGGCGTGCTCAAGGGGGTGTGGGCGTAAGCGAGAGCAAGGCTCACTGGCACCCTTCTTATTGAGAGGACAGCTCCGTCACCTCTTTTACGACGCTGCTTTTTTTCCCTTGCGTTTTTCTCTTCTTCCCACGTTCTCTCTCTTCACTGCCTTCGTCCCCGCTCTATTTCACTTCAGCCTTTCCCTCTTGCTTCCTTCCAATGAGGACGGAGCTGCGGGAGAAAGGGGGCTATAGAGGATCGCTGTGGAGAGCTGCTGCTGTGCTTTGACATCTGAGCTCTGTGGAAAACGATCTCAATACAATTCTGAAAAACGCGACTCTCCGAACGCCAGCCGAACAAGTCTCCACAGCCAAAGCGCTGTGTCTCTTTTCAGCTGGCGATAAACCTTTCTTCGATCTTTTGCGGACTTGTAAAACTGTTCCTGATCAGAATAAAAAACGCTCACGCTAATACACAAGCACCCGTGTCTCGCCAAAGCTGACAAATAAACAGACGGACAAGCCGCACTGCACGTGTGAACAGGGGAATGAGCGAGCGAGCAGGGATAGGGCGCCTCCTGCGCTTAAAGGCTTACAGCACCTGGTATTCCCAGGCGGTCTCCCATCCAAGTACTAACCAGGCCCATCCCTAGCTTCCGAGATCAGACGAGATCAGGCGTGCTCAAGGGGGTGTGGCCGTAAGCGAGAGTAAGGCTTGCTGGCACCCTTCTTATTGAGAGGACAGCTCCGTCACCTCTTTTACGACGCTGCTTTTTTTCCCTTGCGTTTTTCTCTTCTTCCCACATTCTCTCTCTTCACTGCCTTCGTCCCCGCTCTATTTCACTTCAGCCTTTCACTCTTGCTTCCTTCCAATGATAACGGAGCTGCGGGAGAAAGGGCGCTATAGAGGATCGCTGTGGAGAGCTGCTGCTGTGCTTTGACATCTGAGCTCTGTGGAAAACGATCTCAATACAATTCTGAAAAACGCGACTCTCCGAACGCCAGCCGAACAAGTCTCCACAGCCGAAGCGCTGTGTCTCTTTTCAGCTGGCGATAAACCTTTCTTCGATCCTTTGCGGACTTGTAAAACTGTTCCTGATCAGAATAAAAAACGCTCACGCTAATACACAAGCACCCGTGTCTCGCCAAAGCTGACAAATAAACATATGGACAAGCCGCACTGAACGTGTGAACAGGGGAATGAGCGAGCGAGCGGGGATAGGGCGCCTCCTGCGCTTAAAAGCTTACAGCACCTGGTATTCCCAGGCGGTCTCCCATCCAAGTACTAACCAGGCCCATCCCTGTTTAGTTTCCGAGATCAGACGAGATCAGGCGTGCTCAAGGGGGTGTGGCCGTAAGCAAGAGCAAGGCTCGCTGGCACCCTTCTTATTGAGAGGACAGCTCCGTCACCTCTTTTACGACGCTGCTTTTTTTCCCTTGCGTTTTTCTCTTCTTCCCACGTTCTCTCTCTTCACTGCCTTCGTCCCCGCTCTATTTCACTTCAGCCTTTCACTTTTGCTTCCTTCCAATGAGGACGGAGCTGCGGGAGAAAGGGCGCTATAGAGGATCGCTGTGGAGAGCTGCTGCTGTGCTTTGACATCTGAGCTCTGTGGAAAACGATCTCAATACAATTCTGAAAAACGCGACTCTCCGAACGCCAGCCGAACAAGTCTCCACAGCCGAAGCGCTGTGTCTCTTTTCAGCTGGCGATAAACCTTTCCTCGATCCTTTGCGGACTTGTAAAACTGTTCCTGATCAGAATAAAAAACGCTCACGCTAATACACAAGCACCCGTGTCTCGCCAAAGCTGACAAATAAACAGACGGACAAGCCGCACTGCACGTGTGAACAGGGGAATGAGCGAGCGAGCGGGGATAGGGCGCCTCCTGCGCTTAAAAGCTTACAGCACCTGGTATTCCCAGGCGGTCTCCCATCCAAGTACTAACCAGGCCCACCCCTGTTTAGCTTCCGAGATCAGACGAGATCAGGCGTGCTCAAGGGGGTGTGGCCGTAAGCGATACCAACGCTCGCTGGCACCCTTCTTATTGAGAGGACAGCTCCGTCACCTCTTTTACGACGCTGCTTTTTTTCCCTTGCGTTTTTCTCTTCTTCCCACGTTCTCTCTCTTCACTGCCTTCCTCCCCGCTCTATTTCACTTCAGCCTTTCACTCTTGCTTCCTTCCAATGAGGACGGAGCTGCGGGAGAAAGGGCGCTATAGAGGATCGCTGTGGAGAGCTGCTGCTGTGCTTTGACATCTGAGCTCTGTGGAAAACGATCTCAATACAATTCTGAAAAACGCGACTCTCCGAACGCCAGCCGAACAAGTCTCCACAGCCGAAGCGCTGTGTCTCTTTTCAGCTGGCGATAAACCTTTCCTCGATCCTTTGCGGACTTGTAAAACTGTTCCTGATCAGAATAAAAAACGCTCACGCTAATACACAAGCACCCGTATCTCGCCAAAGCTGACAAATAAACAGACGGACAAGCCGCACTGCACGTGTGAACAGGGGAATGAGCGAGCGAGCGGGGATAGGGCGCCTCCTGCGCTTAAAAGCTTACAGCACCTGGTATTCCCAGGCGGTCTCCCATCCAAGTACTAACCAGGCCCATCCCTGTTTAGCTTCAGAGATCAGACGAGATCAGGCGTGCTCAAGGGGGTGTGGCCGTAAGCAAGAGCAAGGCTCGCTGGCACCCTTCTTATTGAGAGGACAGCTCCGTCACCTCTTTTATGACGCTGCTCTTTTTCCCTTGCGTTTTTCTCTTCTTCCCACGTTCTCTCTCTTCACTGCCTTCGTCCCCGCTCTATTTCACTTCAGCCTTTCACTCTTGCTTCCTTCCAATGAGGACGGAGCTGCGGGAGAAAGGGCGCTATAGAGGATCGCTGTGGAGAGCTGCTGCTGTGCTTTGACATCTGAGCTCTGTGGAAAACGATCTCAATACAGTTCTGAAAAACGCGACTCTCCGAACGCCAGCCGAACAAGTCTCCACAGCCGAAGCGCTGTGTCTCTTTTCAGCTGGCGATAAACCTTTCCTCGATCCTTTGCGGACTTGTTAAACTGTTCATGATCAGAATAAAAAACGCTCACGCTAATACACAAACACCCGTGTCTCGCCAAAGCTGACAAATAAACAGACGGACAAGCCGCACTGCACGTGTGAACAGGGGAATGAGCGAGCGAGCGGGGATAGGGCGCCTCCTGCGCTTAAAAGCTTACAGCACCTGGTATTCCCAGGCGGTCTCCCATCCAAGTACTAACCAGGCCCATCCCTGTTTAGTTTCCGAGATCAGACGAGATCAGGCGTGCTCAAGGGGGTGTGGCCGTAAGCGAGAGCAAGGCTCGCTGGCACCCTTCTTATTGAGAGGACAGCTCCGTCACCTCTTTTACGACGCTGCTTTTTTTCCCTTGCGTTTTTCTCTTCTTCCCACGTTCTCTCTCTTCACTGCCTTCGTCCCCGCTCTATTTCACTTCAGCCTTTCACTTTTGCTTCCTTCCAATGAGGACGGAGCTGCGGGAGAAAGGGCGCTATAGAGGATCGCTGTGGAGAGCTGCTGCTGTGCTTTGACATCTGAGCTCTGTGGAAAACGATCTCAATACAATTCTGAAAAACGCGACTCTCTGAACGCCAGCCGAACAAGTCTCCACAGCCGAAGCGCTGTGTCTCTTTTCAGCTGGCGATAAACCTTTCCTCGATCCTTTGCGGACTTGTAAAACTGTTCCTGATCAGAATAAAAAACGCTCACGCTAATACACAAGCACCCGTGTCTCGCCAAAGCTGACAAATAAACAGACGGACAAGCCGCACTGCACGTGTGAACAGGGGAATGAGCGAGCGAGCGGGGATAGGGCGCCTCCTGCGCTTAAAAGCTTACAGCACTTGGTATTCCCAGGCGGTCTCCCATCCAAGTACTAACCAGGCCCATCCCTGTTTAGCTTCTGAGATCAGATGAGATCAGGCGTGCTCAAGGGGGTGTGGCCGTAAGCGAAAGCAAGGCTCGCTGGCACCCTTCTTATTGAGAGGACAGCTCCGTCACCTCTTTTACGACGCTGCTTTTTTTCCCTTGCGTTTTTCTCTTCTTCCCACGTTCTCTCTCTTCACTGCCTTCGTCCCCGCTCTATTTCACTTCAGCCTTTCACTCTTGCTTCCTTCCAATGAGGACGGAGCTGCGGGAGAAAGGGCGCTATAGAGGATCGCTGTGGAGAGCTGCTGCTGTGCTTTGACATCTGAGCTCTGTGGAAAACGATCTCAATACAATTCTGAAAAACGCGACTCTCCGAACGCCAGCCGAACAAGTCTCCACAGCCGAAGCGCTGTGTCTCTTTTCAGCTGGCGATAAACCTTTCCTCGATCCTTTGCGGACTTGTTAAACTGTTCATGATCAGAATAAAAAACGCTCACGCTAATACACAAGCACCCGTGTCTCGCCAAAGCTGACAAATAAACAGACGGACAAGCCGCACTGCACGTGTGAACAGGGGAGTGAGCGAGCGAGCGGGGATAGGGCGCCTCCTGCGCTTAAAAGCTTTCTGAATTCTGAGTACGTACGGGATCCTCGGCCTTGCGCTTATAACAAAGTCCAAGTCCCTTTGCAGACAACAGCAGTTGTCACATGATTGTCTCTGAGGATGTGCGACAATGGCCAAGGAGAGCCCCGATCTGAGCTTGCGCTCACTTTTTGACCAAGACACAGGTGTGTGCTGATTGGTTGAGAGTTTGGCGGGCATTGGAGACCCACGTGGTATTACCACGCCCTGCGTGAGATATGAGTCACTTACTCTTGACACTTAGGAATGCAGTCCAGATGTCCATTTGGCACTCCCTAGACAGATAGGCGCCAATGGATGACCATTGATCATGATAGCCAGGCTTAGCTAAGTGCATCCCCATCTGGGAGCTGTCCCTTATCAAAAGAAAACATCTTAAATCAGCCTGCATGAATACTTTCTCTGTGGCTGCACCACAGAGATGGAAGGTGAGATGGGGCCTCATTTAGGACAGCATACCACCGCTTAATTCTGTCTTATTAACAAGCATTGCCACTACAACTTCATCTCTCCTGTCAAACTTCCTCCTGACGTGTTTGACAGGATCTGGGCTGTGGTGAACAGTGGGAAAGACGCCCTGTGGAGAGTGAGGAACATGGGGCTGTTCAAAGGCATCGAGGTCCCAGTCAAGGCAGCAGGTAGCCTGGCCCTGTTCATCACCCAAGAGAACTATTACCTCAGAGATCTGTGGAGAGGGAGGAGGGAGGAAGCAGAAAATCTGTGGGAAATAGAGAGCATAGGTCAATATCTCAAGAAACTGTGAAAAACATTATCATGTTTAAGTAAAGAATGTGATTTACACCAGAAAAAAAAATTGTTGCTATGTAACTGGTACCGTGTCAAAATGTAATGAGATGTGATCATATATACTGTTTTAAGTATGTATATTAATGTAAAGCTTTCTAATTTGTGATGTCCTGTATTTTTTTGTGAAAAGAAAATAAAGTTCTTAAAAAATCGATTCACCCAGGGCGAGGCTCGGCCATTGCACTCCGGCTGTGCTGACCCCTGCGAATTCCCCAAATGTGGGAATCTCGACTGCATTATTTCTGGTAGTGGGGGACTGCGTTCGCGCTCTCCCCTGATGTGCTTGGTCCAATATCGGATACGGAAGAGCTATGACACCACGTGCTGCGATAGGATCCCAGTTCGAAAGCCACTGCTGGTTCCCAGTTTTTTTAGTTAGAGGTCCGGAGAAGCATTTCAAGCTGGTTACACTACTCCTTCCGGACATTCATTCCCTTTTCAAAGTCAGTCGTTTTGCTGTAGTCTGCATTATTAAGGCCAATTTATTTGGTCATGGGGGCCTCGGTACTGTATGCTAATTCTCAAGACAGTTTCACCCGTTTTCTGATTGCTAGGTTCTGTACCAGTGCAGACATGTCAAACAGTGAATGGCTGTACCTCTATTGTATCCCTGCTCAATGAATGAAATCAGTAATAAATGAATATATGTATAGTTACACGAAAAACAAGTGGTTTATCGACTCATCTTCATTTGCAGATTTAGAGGCAGCTTCGATATTCGTTTTACAAACGGGTTTTTTTTTATATGGGTCAAACACATGCCATAGCAACAAAACATCTCTAGAGATGAGGCTATAGATCACCTTTCCATCCTCCAGGTTTTCCTCCCAAAGCCTAAGGCACCAACGGTGACCCCTGCTGGCCGAGAGAGCAAAAGCTTGCAGCACCTGGTAATCCCAGACAGTCTCCCATCCAAGTACTAACCAGGCCCAACTCCGCTTAGCTTTCGAGATCAGACGAAATCAGGCACATTCAGGGTGGTGTGGCCGCAAGCGAAAGCCATGGCGCCTGACTCGCTACTTGAAGCTGTGTGTGGCTGGGGCTCTGTGCCCCCCGAGCGGGACTGAAGGATCGTTCGTGTGCAACTCTTTGGAAAGGAGCTTCTTTCCAAATCGCATTGCGTACCTGGATGTTGGCGAATGTGCTCCCTTGTGTTGGCTTGTCCCGCACTGGAGGAGAACAAACAAACTGCAAGGAGGAGCACAAGGCAAGTCTTCACAAGACAAAAACCTCCAGTGCACAGCACTCTGAAAACATTTCTGGGCTGTCGCGTGTTTATTTCAGCACATAAAGCGCAACAGTCCAACACGTCGGCCGGGCGCGCGGCGCCTCCGCCCTCTTGTGGCCTTGCGGCGTCAGAGCAAGAGGCTCCTTCTCGCTGCCTTTCCGCTGTGTTGCAGAGCCCCGAGAGGGAACCTGGAGCGCACACTTTGTGGGGGGCGGGGGACCGCGTTCGCGCTCTGCCCCCGGTCTCTTGCGCGAGTACTAAATCTCACGGCGCCAGCAAGCGGCCAGGAGACAAGTACAATATCGCGGGACAGGGGGGCCTTGTCATTGATTGTTACATATGAGACGGGGATTAGGAGGAGACTCCGACTGATTGGTAAAGGGGAACACTAACACCAGAGTGACACCCCCGACGTCTCTTTTTGAGAGATTTCTTAATGGCCATGGAGGGTCGGGACCTCAGTTTTACGCCTTCCCCGAAGGACGGCGCCTGTTTGTGCAGCAGAGTGTCGCCATCAGGATGCTGGGGCATAAGAAAGCCACACAGACCGCAGGGTGAGCGCTCCCTACTGGTCCCAGTCACACCTCTTGCAGGAGCAGTAGCAACCTGAGCTTTTCCGGGGGGAATCTCCCATCCGGGTGCCGGCTAGGCTCACACCTGCTGGGCTGCCGTGGGTGAGCCCAGTCAAGAGTCGCAGGGTGAGATCTAGTCATCGGGGAGAAACGATACAAGCGAAGGATTACTCGGCTCCCAGCACTTGAAAAGACCGACAAATGACTCTTTCCCGCTGGAGCTGAATGTACCTGCATGTGTCATGTCGTCTTCTTCCCCCGCCCCGCTGTGTTTGCTGTATTGTCTTTGAAGCCAGACCCCGAGACGAGACGGGCTGTCCTGTGCCCCAATTAACACTTTACAGGTGCCATTCCCCGGCATTGTGGCCATTGTCGGTGGTCACACGCGATAAGATAAGGTGGAGGAGAGCGGGGCATGCCCAGCGCCAGACATTCAAGGAGGGGGCTGTGCGAGGTGAGGTGAGGTGCGACACGCCGGAGCCCCGACGCTGCTAATGCGGAGCACTTGTTGAACTGGCATTGAAAGGACGTGTGCGCACGGAGCGAGCCTTCCCTGCGGCGGAGCGTGGAAACTCTCTACCCGCGCTGCAGGAGTTGTGTGCGCTGCAGCGGTGCCGAGAGAACAGCACAGAAGACAGCAGGCTCTGGAGAGCGGGTAAGAGATGGAGCCTTGTGGGCAGGCGAGCAGGCCCGTTTTTTGGAAATTGCTGAAAAGGCTCCGGTGTTTGTTCGGTGTGTGGCAGGCGCACGATGCGAGCTTGCGTAGCCGGTCTGGTGTTATGCAAATGAGGCCGAATTGCGTCCCGGGACATGCGAATGCGCATGGCGACTGCAGATGTGTAGGAAACGGCGCTTCCTCCTCGCCGCCCGCCGGGGCAGCGGAAAGGCAGCAAGAAGGAGCCACAAGAGGGCGGAGGCTCTGTGCATCTGGCCGACTTGTTCGACTGGTGCTGTTTCTGTTTTGAAATAAAACGCGCCAGCCAAAAAATGTTTTCAGTGTGCTGTGCACTGGAGGTTTTTGTCTTGTGAAGACTTGCCTTGTGCTCTTCCAGTGCGGGACAAGCCAACACAAGGGAGCACGTTCGCGAACATCCAGGCACGCATTGATTTCGAAAGAAGCTCCTTTCCAAAGAATTGCAAATAAACGATCCTCCAGCCCCGCTCAGGGGACACGGAGCCCCCGCCACACAATGCAACGGGAGTATAAATGATGTATCCCGCCAGCCATTCGACGATCATTTTTCATGGGTGAATATGGTTTTCTGGGGGGTTGCAATGTTGGTCTTTATTGGACATTCCTGGTGATTCTGACACGTGTTAAACACTTGCATTTCCTGCAATTATAAAAAGGGTTAAGTTTCGGTTTCGCTGACAAATCGAATCGACTTTCACGGAGAGAAGAAAGGAAACACAATGTTTCGGCTGTGGAGCTTAGTACCGATAACACTGCTGATATTGATGGAGTAGAAACAAGTGATGTATTGGCAGCTTTATCTGGGGCGAGAAGTCCTGGAACAACTACAAAAATGTTAGGATGCAGAGGAAGAAATATTTTCCACCTTACCTCACCCAATCCTGCTGCATTAACGAAGCTGAAGTTGGCTTCTTATTCGGCAGCTTCTTATTCGCGTTTTTCGTTCCACCTTATAAGATGCTACTGTGATGTTATGCCGCCTTTCGCTTGTAGATGGCTCTCTATAGTTATTTTTAAAAATACTAATCCGAGTGGATTACTGGACATAGCCTCAGTAAAGGGGAATATGTACATAATGATTATCCAAATTGCATTTTTGTATGAAACACATTTAAGAAAATCGAAAACCAATTTTCAAAACTCACAATAACACAAACTGGCATGTTAGACGACAAGTAAATAAGACAAAAGCAAACCATTCATTCACTGGCATTTTCTGCATATTTACCACGACCTTGCCTTCTGATTATTAAAAGTCTCAAAATCTTGCATTTTGCAAGAAATGTTAATATAGCAGTCTACAATGGGACATTTAGAACATGGCTTGTGAGAATATGGTTAACCAAAGATGAGCAAAGGGTGATGGCACTTTCTGCTTATTGCTATGACCCTCCCTCCTGATTATTAAATAGTCTCACAATTCTGCCACTGAGGTAATGTGACAAATTATGAAAATCATTAAGTATAAGAAAATTTACTGTACCATTTTTTAAATATGACCTTATGAACATGTAAGGATTAACAGTCAACAAAATAGCACCCCTTCTGCTGATTTACTTTTTCCCTCCTTCCTTGTCACCAGAACATCTTAATATTCCGACACTAAGGTAGGAGAGACAAAATCACTTATCATGTACATTTGTAATTACGACACGTCACTGTTGCATTTCTGCGTTGTGACATGTAATACCCACAGTGGAAATTCATAGTTGTGATTATAGGAATGTTATATATCAGGTGGGTAGCTGCGTCAGCATGCGTAGGCTGCAAAGGAACAAGTAAAGGATTATTCCATGTTGAAAAGAGAAGAAAGGAAACACACTGTTTCGGCTGTGGAGCCTTCTTCAGGTGTGAGAAAGACAGGGCAGTATGCAAAGATTATTATCCTTTTATCTTTGCTGATTGCAGTTTATCTTTGATGACAGAATCAAAGACGTTAAGGAATTTTTACACCTAATAAACAGACACTTTTTTTGAACACCCTTATTTACTGTTAACAAAAGAGCTGACACGTATTATGTGTGAAAAAAAGCTGCTAAACAGCTCGACCGGCTGCCCCCTCTGAAAGACACAGTCACTCATAGAATTATTGAAATGGCGGATGGTTTCAAAAGTACACTGGTAGAGCGCGTTAAGATGAGCAGATGCTTTTCATTGCAATTAGGTGAGTCTGTAATCGATTTGGCCAATTCACTCGTTTATGTTAGATATGAGTTTGAGGGTATGTCTCATGAGGACTTTCTGTTCTGTAAACCGCTACCATCAGGAACAGGAAAGGAAGAGCAATGAAAAGCTGCACAGCGCTGTGAAAGAAAATACAGAGAAGTGAAAGGCAGTCCTTTCTCTAAGGAGGTAGAAGAAGAGCGATTCCCCGTCGGGGAATCAAACCCCGGTCTCCCACATGACAGGCAGGGATACTCACCACTATACTAACAAGGAAGACATCGCCCTCTCTGACCCCAGGCATCGTGTCTTGACCCACCGTGCTGGAAGCCGACGCGTACTGTGATTCCTTTACAGAGCAGAAATGACAACCGAGGAGCCGAGAGATCATTTCAGCATTTCGCGTCTGAACGGAAAACACAAACGACCAACTCGGAATGACTTGCTTTTGACACTTTTCAAAGCGTTCTTTGTGCACAACGACTGCGCTGCCTAGCAGATACAAATCTGTTGTACAACTTCGATCTAGCAAATGCAAGAGGGCTAAGCCCCCTTTCTTTTAGCCCAGGTTCGATCTGTCTCCCAGAATCACCAGGGCGCACGCACACACACACCCGTGCCGTTGAAGTGCTCTGCTTCATTTCTAAGGGCAACTCAACATTCACTCCTACCCCGTGAAAAGAAAAAAAACAGCGTCCGCAGCAACAACAGCTCAGGTCTCTGCACAGGAGATAAGCTGCTCCCATCTCCTCTGCTCTGCGGCTCCTGCGGAGTGGAGTCCTGCCTGGAGCCGTGTTTGCAGGCGGCGGCTCCCCGCGCCTTGTCTGTGCGTCGTGTCCAAGAGCTCCTGGGAGGAAGAGAGAGCCCTCCCACTCGGGGGCTTTTCCACGGTCTGTGTGAGGAGGGGCGGGTGTGTCCAGTAGCTTATCTCGTTCTGTTGTCTCGCGATGTCTATTCACTATACTACATCCCTTCCTTTGTTATTTTTAAAGTCTATAACTTTATCATACAATTGTAACAATTTTATATCAACACACAGTAAACGGTTATTAACTATTACAACAAAATGTATATAAACCCTTTCATTTCTATTCAATACATTCATCTTTTTTACAACAATTTCTATACGTACCAACTCAAATTTTAGTTCAATTTCTACTTAAGTCACTTCTAAATATCACCTCATTTCTAGCAGTCTAAGCAACATCTACATAGATAACACAAACAAAATAGGGCAATTTAACATTTGGAGAGCTATGCAAGTCCTGTATTTTTAAATGTCTCTGTAATGAGCCAGTTTCCTGATAACCCTGCCACTAATGGTTGTTACTTTACTACTGGGTAAAGTTACTGGCTTTCCTACGGATGTACTCTCCACTGTCTGAGGACTCGGCACTTCCTGCACGTCAGAAAGTCCTGTATTCTCAGCATTTTGTGTTTCTGCAGATTCAAAATCAAGATCCAATGGAGGAGTGTTCAAAGATGTTTTACATTTCTCATTATTTTTGAGCCATCTTCCACATTCACTAACTCAAAGGAGTTACAAGAGGTGTTTCTCAATAACACATAGCGAGTGTCTTTGAGTGACTTGAAGCTTTTTTCAGGTATCTTTGAAATCTTTCAATTTTGCCATTACATCTCGGATAGTAAGGTGATGCACGGATGTGTTTAATTCCACGATTAATTCCACAAGTTTAATTCCACAATAGTCAGAAATGATTCAAACAACTGTCCTATGAATTGCCTGCCATTATCTGTTACTACCTCTAGTGGATAACCAAATCGTGCAAAGATGTTCATCAGCTCTCTAATAACTGTGGCTGAAGATATGTCTGATACAACAACCGCCTCAGGTTTAGAAGTATAATAGTCTATGACAGTCAATATGTATTCATTCTGAATGGGACCTACCAGGGCAATGCCCAATTTTGTCCAAGGCCTTGGTGGTAATTCAAGTGGTTGGAGAGGTTGATCCTCCTGCAATGGCTGATTCAACACACAAGTGGAACAATTCCTGATTAGTCTTTCAACATCACTGTTCATGTTGGGCCAGTAAAAGTTGCTTCTCAGGTACTGTTTTGTACGAGCTACACTGTGATGAGTCTCATGTGCTATTTTCAGTGCTTGTCTGATTTTTGTTTTCGGTAACACAATCCTCTGTCTTCTTAAAAGCAGTCCATCATATGTAGATAACTCCAACCTACACCTGTGGTATGGCTGCAGTTCGTCTGGAATTGGATTAGGCCATTGTCCTTTTTCCACTATGGACATCAACAATTTCAATGTGTCATCTTCGTTTGTTGCTTGTTTAAGTTCCTCAAGTGTCAGTGCATGCAGTTCATAAGTGCTGATTGAAAGCACTCTATCAACATAGGTGTCTTCATAACCAGTGTCTTCTGTGTCTGGTAAAGGAAGACGTGACAATGAGTCTGCGACATTGGTTTTCCCTACTATGTGTTCAATTTTGTAATCATAAGGCCATAATCTCAATCCAAGTCTTTGTATCCTGGGTGGTAACAATGTTGCCTTTTTGGGATTGAACATATAAATGAGGGGTTTATGATCCATTTGAAGTGTGAACTTGCCTCCCCATAAATATGTCCTAAAATGTTCCACTGCCCAAACACAACCCAAGGCTTCACGCTCTATTTGTGAGTAATGCCTTTCTGTTGGGGTAAGTGAGCGACTTGCATATGCCACTGGTTTGTTCTGTCTATTTTCTTGTCTTTGTAGCAATACTGCTCCAAGTCCTAAAGGATTCGCGTCACTGATCACTACTGGTGGTGCATCTAGTTTGGAGTATGCCAGACATGGTTCAGTTACAAGTGCTCTTTTCAACTCGGCAATGGCTTTCTCAGTTTCCGATGTCCATTCCCACTTCTGTCTTTTCCTCGTTAGTTTTCTAAGAGGTTCTGATATGTCTGCATAATTAGGAATAAATTTCATCAAAAATCCACAAGTTCCTAAGAATGAGCGCAAAAGTGCAACATTCTCAGGTCTCGGCGCACTGCAAACATGCATAGTTGAATCAAGAGCACTTAAAAGATGCAAAAAGTTTCAAATAAAACAGAATTGAAAGACAGTCGAGTAAGGAGGTAGAAAAAAAGCACTTCCCCGTCTGGGAATTAACCACCGTCGCACGTGTGACTGGATACAAAAATAATAGATTAATTTGTGCCCAGTCTCTTGAAGCTTCAATGCGATTATTTTTCCTTCCTTATTTCTTCATTCCCATGCATTTACTCTATAGTAGAGGAAACGCGAAAGTGGGAAACTGCAGGCATTCGTCGTGAGTGGTGGATTGTGATCAGTGAGCATCTGGACAAGTCTGTTCCATTACCTTTTCCATTGGGGATGTAGCACAGCGGTAGAGTGCATGCTTTGCATGGATGAGGTCCCTGGTTCAATCCCTGGCATCTCCAGGTGCTTTATATTCACATCGCAATCTTCTGTTGAGTGAGAACTCTTTGCTCGTGTTCAGAGAGAGCCAGGTTTACACAATTAAATGCAGGCACACTCGACGTGCTGCAGAGTTGCGCTGCTGTTTTAAATGTACCTCATTTAGTTCTGTTAAATCTTAAATTATTTGAACTAATAATTTAGTTCAAATTCAGGAAATCCAGAGATTGCTTCACACTTGTGGCTGTTGCAGAAAACACCTGTTGAAACTCACCCGGGATTTCCTGAGAGATCATTCAGCGAGCGAATCCTCCTTCTGAACTCCGCACTAAACTGAAAGCTTCACGAATTCCTCACTGCGTGTCCTGTACTGTTACAAGTGCTTTCGTGTAGATGTGAAACACTCCATAAACACACTTTGAACTTTTTCCATTTGTTAAGGAAAATGCAAAAGAGCATGACAAGTATTGATCGTATAAAATATCCATGGCACAACTCGAGAAAGTACTGAAGGACTACACATCGACTTTTGATGATTAAAAGAGATTCAAGAAACACAATCGTCCGCAGCTGGGTTTGGATCCTGAACTCTAGAGTTAAAAGAACATAAGCAAAGGATATGACCAATAAACTCTCTGAATTGCCTTATAGTTTATGAAATAAAACAATTTCTTAATAAATTCTAACTGTTGATAGACGATTTATTGAATTTTAACAAAATCACAATTACAAACTTTTTCGGTTAAACTTTTATTCACATACTCTAACATAAATAAACGTTAGTGTCTTCCGGTGTGTGAGCCAATTTCTCCAACAAATATTTGTTAGTCTGTCGGGCTGTGCAAGGTGTTAAGAAATAGAATTTCGAAAAGACAGGCTCCCTAAGCTTAACATCAAGGCTGTTTTCTCTACAGAAATGCTCTTTAAATTTCAGCACTGTTGCAACTCCCTTTATAAAGGGTGTGCACACGTATACAACCAAGTCATTGAAATATTTTTTTAATTATTGTTCCAAAAAACGTTCCATTTGTTTTCTTTTTAATGTTGTTGATTAAAAGATTTTATTAAATGAGAAAAAAATCTGAATGTGAAAAAAGGTTAAATGCTATTGAAAAAAATCAGTAATGTGAGGAAAGATGGATTTTAGGAGCCCCTTACCTCCCCATGTCATGCTGTATTTCTCACTCATTCTACTGGGCGTGGTGCCGTCGCTTCATGATAAAGTCTGTCAGTGGTCATTCCAGATGGGTCAGGTATGACTGCTCTTCGGAACAAGAGACAGGTGACTTGCGAGGATCCCGACAGTGTCGACCTTCTTTCAGAGCCTGGATAGCTCAGTCGGTAGAACATCAGACTTTTAATCTGAGGGCCCAGGGTTCAAGTCCCTGTTTGGACAGTTGTGCCGTTCTTAAGTCTATTGTGAATGTCATTCTAAATAGTCTTTTATCTTTCACTCTTCTAGCTGTACTGTGGTTATTTTAAATGTCCATTACTTGTATTTACAGTAGTGTATTTAGCGTTTCATTTCACAAACCGAAAATGTTCAAGTAGATCTTGTCACTCTACTCACGTAATCATCTAAATTAAATCACAGTAGAGTACAGAACACGCAGTGAGGAGCTCACACAGTGAGTACTCTTGAATACGACAAGAGGAAAGGCACACTGCACATCTGCAGAACATCACGTCCGAGTTTACAGTGACAGCAGAGGTTGGAAGCGACGTAGTTTTTTAATACTCGCTCGCTGAACGATCTCTCAAGAAACCTCGGTGGAGATTTAACGGGTGTCTAATAATCACGTTCAAAAAGATGACGATAAGTTTTTTTTTTTTAACTAGGTAGCCTTAATGGCAACACGGTGTGAGTAGATCTTAAAGCAGCTGCAGAGTACCCGTAATGGCAACACAGTGCTTTGAGTTCGGCTTTTCTTATTTCTTCTGCAGAACCAGTGGAATCGGAATATACTGATCCGCATAAGAAGCGCTTTCGGTTTCTGATCATTTTTATTGAGCGCTGCTCTAAGTACCACAGGCAAGATGACTGGTGGTCTAAGGCGTTGCGTTCAGGTCGCAGTTAACCCTGGAGACGTTTGTTAAAATCTCACTTCTAATAAAGAGGTCTTTCTCGTTAGAGTAGAAACGATAGAAGCCTTAAGCGGGAAACAAATCACAACATCTCGCATTTCACGTGTTTAATGTTAACTGTCTCAGTGGTTGCCTCGGTGATTGATGGCTCTTCTCCCTCGCAAGGTGACGGCAAACTTCTTCAGAGAGGGAGTCTCCCACGCACGGCTTTTCTTTATCAAGAGCTGAGACAACAGAAACAGACTTCCAACTGACATGAATTACTTCTTGAGCGTTTATGACTGTCTTTAAAAGCTGAGAGCAGGTGAAAAAGTCTTTGGAAATGAGGCAATGACTGCTGACAGTAAACAGAGCTGACGCTCAGCAGCAGACAAGCGCTCCTCGTTAGTACAGTGCTGAGTACCCCCTCTTGTTGCGCTGGAGACTGGGGTACGTTTCTGTGACAGGGCGCTGGTTTAATTTTTTAACAACCTGAGTTCACTTAAAAAAGTATGTACTGTGTACTACGTTTCGGACTAGATAGTGCGGTAGAATATGGAGATCATCTCCAGCTTTGAGCTCAACTGCAACAAGAAGTCATGCTAAATGTAGTATAGTGAGTAGACATCGCCAGACAACAGAACGAGAGAGTAGAAGGCGGGAATATATGGTGTAAGGGCGTGATCTGTGTAGTTAATAAAATAGTTAAAATAATATAAAAACGTCTCTAAATTTAGATACACAACATTTATGGCGACGAGAGATGAGTGCTTGACGGACTCAAAGCGAGCAGAACACTGCAGATTTTAGTATCGGGGCTCCCGTGCAGCGGATTTTCGCCAACCTCCCTGGAGAAAAAGGTACACATTAACAGACTGTAGCTGCCTTAGACGCTTACTTTACACCGCGGAGAAAAGTGGTTTTGGAACGGCATAAATTTAGGCAGAGAACTTAGTCTCAGGACGAATCTGTTGATGCTTTTGTGACTGCACTAAGAGAACTGGCTAAATCTTGTGACTTTGGAGTATTGGAAACTGACATGTTAAGAGATCAACTTGTGGAAAAATGTGCACCTAAGAGACTATAAATTGCTGCAGGAGGAAGGGCTGACTTTAGAAAGAGCTCTTACAGTCGCTAGAATTCATGAAGCAGCTCAAGCAGAATCAAGAATGCTTTCTGACCACAGTGACAAAGTGACACTGAACGGGGCGCTCGCTCAAAATTTACAAACAAAAGCCGAGCAGCAGGACGCAGTCATGCTAGAGAAATAGAAGAACAGGGGACGGCTGGCATTACATGTTACAGGTGCGGACTAACAACGCACAAAGCAGATGAATGCGGAGCGTGAACAGCAAAATGTCTACACTGCAAGAAAACAGGACATTGTGCACAAGTCTGCAGAACATCACGTCCGAGTTTAAGGACAAGTATCCCTTTTATTGTTGTTGCTGCCTCCAGTTTACATTTGGCGATGTAAACCAGATTCAGAAAAAAATAATTTGAACAACCTTATTCCCATGCTTCCTCGAAGGCGCGGTGGCTAAGTGGTAAGGCGTCGGTCTTGTAAACCGAAGAGCGTGGGTTCAAGCCCCACCCGTGCCTGTTTCATTTGTCACCGCTTTCCTTCAGTTTCAAAGTCTTAAAATAACTCGCAATGTAGGGATCTCAATAGTAAGAGAACATAACTGTCGCCAGTGATTAGTGTTCCTGCATATCCTGCCTTGTTTTTTAGTCGACAAAGCTTATCTCTCTTCACACCCATCTTCCGAATGATCGCCTCAGCATTGGGAAGGAACGTGCGCTTGGTACAGCCCCCGACTCCACGGTCTGATCACAAATAGATCGGGTGAGCTGTCAGTCCAGGTTGGAAGTTACGTTCGTAAGCACTTAAAATCTGATTTAGGAACGAGAAGACCATGCTTTTTTATACGAGTAAACGATAAAATAATATACTGCCTGCAAGACTATGTCAAGTTCAAGTTCAAGTCCAAGTTTATTGTCATTATACTCATACACAGGTATATGGTATAACGAAATGCTATTTAGCTAGCTCTCGGACATAAGTAGTACAAAGAAAAAAACACAGCAACAATACAATTATATAACAGAAGAAAGACAACAGCCGATGTGCATAAAACAACAACAGGCAGTATGCAAAACAACAAAAAGGTAACAGGTTATGTGCAAAAACATGCATCAAAAGAATGAAATAAAGGGATAGAAATGATGGGGAGTGAGCTTTTGACATGTATGGGAGAGGTAGATTTTCAATGTGTGTTTGGGTTTTTGGTAAGAAAGAAGGCACTGTGAGTTTCAGATCATAGGTGAGAGGTGAGGAGAGAGTGAGAGAGGCTGGGAGTTTAATAGTTTGATAGTGCGGGGGTAAAAACTGTTTCTGAGTCTGGTAGTCCGGACCCGAATGCTCCGCTACCGTTTTCCATGTCATGCTAAACGCCACAAATTGTGTTCGTCCAGTCGTATCAATCGTCCTAAAATTACGGAAAATCGGATGCGACTGGTGCAATCAGCACACATTTTTTCAGGATAGTCGAGCGGTTTAAAACAGCAAATTCACAGCTTCGTGTCTTTTAAGCTTTGTGTTTCACTCTCCAAACAGAGGCACGGGTTCAAATCCCACTTCCGACAGTCAGGCGTTTTACCCTGTCTTTTTTTACCTGCCTTTACACTGTTTCAGTCTTATTGTGCTCACTGACAATCACAGTACGAGGAAAACGGAGAAACTGCTTAGCAAAAACAGGGACAGAAAAAAGCTTCGTAAACACGTGAATGTGGTTAGCAGCAGTAAGGTATGCATTCAAACGTTTAAGGCAGATTTATAACAGCAGCAGAAGAAAGGTGCAGCCTTTGTGAGAATTCGCAGGTTTTTATGCTGCTTGGACTTCTTTCAAGCCTATGAAGTGACCCCCGTTTTATTTTCATTTTCAAACTTCAGAACCGAATAACAAAAAGGTTTCATGTGTGACAGCATTCCGTTGCAAATACCGGTTCCACGATGTATTCAGCGACGGGAATTAAATATTTTAGTGCTGGCTCAAATGCGAGGAATTTCAGAAAAACCCGGAAAAGCAACGCTTGCAGTAAATGACAAATTTAAAGCGTGTAGTCAGCATGAACAGAACAATGCAATGCTCTGTAAAAACGATCTGGAGCCGCAATTACTCTTTTATCTCGGGCAGTTCATTCCGATACGATGTTTCCGCAGAATAAATGAAATGCCAACTCCAAACATGTTGTTGCCATTATTGTTACTCCTGCTGCTGTAGTTTTAAGTTTTAATCAGTGGGTATGTAATGTTGTAAAGGGGCTGGACTACTTTGTTCAGTCCAAATTCCATTATGTGAATTTATGCTTTTTTAATATAAGCATTAACAATACAATGCGTGCTCAAAAACCGTTACTTATTAGCTTAAGAAGCGGCAGTGTTTTGACAAAGTGTGGTATTCGAACAGAAAATGCTGAAGTGTTTAATACTTGCTTGTGAGCAGATCTCCCTCGATTTAGACAAACTCTTGTTCGGCCGATGATTTCATATCAAAATCTGAATCAAGTGGAAAGAAAGCTGAATTACGCTGGGTACTGGGTATCACTGTTACGCCATCAGGTCATGCTAGGAGGATTGGGGGATCAAATTGACACAGAGGGACCCAATGTGGGGGCTGAACCCACAGTTCTGAGATTAAGAGATTCTTGCTCTATGGACTGCGCCTATATAACTCTTGTGCTACAGCAGTAATGTTTCTGGGTGTGGATGAACATGACATAATAGGTTGACAGCAGGAACACGTGGCCCACAGGCAGTGACAGTATCGCTATCACATTTGGCTGCAGTATATTGTGTTGAGAGCAGCAATAACGTTCCTGCAGAGATGGGAGTGCCTTTAATACAGCTTTTTTAATCGGACAGAGTAACAGGAACTGACCTAAAGTTTCGGCTGTGGATCCATCTCCACATGGGGGAAAGAGACAGTAAAATTGCGATGAAGAAACAGAAAGATTTGTGCTCGCTGCAAAGTAGGAAAGAGGTGGTCAGACACATAAAACAGCTTGGTGATAATTTGCAGCGACAGTTTTATGTTATTTAGTACACGATTTCTCTTCATGTTCCTTAAGATGTGTAATTTGTATGTTGGTTGTATGAGAACATGTTCTTCTAAAGTCCTGTCAATTGACAGAGGAGAGCTAGCTGGTGCAGTCGAACAAATCCGTGTCATATTTTTAAAATAGTTTAGCTAATGAGCAACGAGAGTATAAATGAATTCTCCCACCCTCCATTCGAAGATAAAACTCCATGTGCGAGTCTAAGTTTCCTTGAAGCTACTGATGTTCGTCATTATTGGACATTCCCGGTGATATTGATTAAGGAGCTCAATTTTTACTTGTTGTAGTTCAACATGTGCAAAACATTCGTATCCCCTGCAAATATCGGCAAGGTCAGTGATATTCTCAACAATTTGTGCCATTGCAATTCGTGCAATTCATGCCATACTTTTTCGAAATGTATTCTGACATGCCAGGATCATATTTAAAAAACTGGTGCCTTAAAATTTCTTGGACTTCAGGATTTTGATAGTCTGTTACATTGTCTTTCACACGTCGGTGTCAGAACTGTGAGACATTTTCATAATCGGGGGGAAGGCCGTAGCAATAAGCAGAAAGTGCATTCACCTTTTCTCAGTGTAAATCCGTGTTGTGGTGAGTTTTTAAAATTGGTTTGCGATTTTCTGAAATATATTCCATACAAAAATATAATTTGGACAGTCGCTATTTATTTGGATATTCCCTTTCAGTGAAGATGTCTGCAGTATTCCAGCCGGATTAGTACTGATCGAAGAGAGCCATCTACAGGCGAAAGGCGACATAACATCACAGCAGCACCATTTAAGGTGGAACGAAAAACACGCATAAGAAGCTGGCGAATAAGAAGCCAACTTAAGCCTCGTAGCAGACCCTGGGAGGCACGCTCAAAATAATCATCTTTCCCAGTACTTCAGAGTCATATTTAGATCGCTTTACTGCAATTTTATTTGACTGATGGGAGATGTGAAGCCATCGAACCTGTACTGCGCTTTCACATTGAAATTGAAGCCATTTCTCATGCTTTCTCTCAGTGTCCGGGCTGCAATTGCGTGTAAAGAAGGCGACTTGAAAATGAAACGTGTAATCACTTTACAGAGGGTCTTCACGACGGGGTGCGTCAGCTAGTTCTCCATTATTGTCAGTTTACTGGACTTCTGAAGAAACCTATCTACAATGAAGATACAAACTGCACGGTTTAAGGCACATGAAGATAAATCTGTTTGCTGATTGACTCAAAACATGTCGATACAAATAATCTGCCAGGCTGATTTACTTGTCCGACCACCTCCCTCCGTCCCCCTTTGCTGTTAGCACAATTCTTTCAGTTTCTTTTCTTGTATTTTCCTTGCTATTTTATTGTTCCTTTTCCCCAGGTGGAGATGGATCCACAACCGAAACCGTTTTCACCCTGTGTTTCTGCACCGTCAGTCTGTATGAAGAACAGAAGTTGCACAGCTCCAGTGGCGCAATCGGTCAGCGCGCAGTACTTATACAGCAGTGCACAGCAGAGTCATGCCGAGGTTGTGAGTTCAAGCCTCACCTGGAGCAGTGTCTTTCTCTACTGAGCGCAACTGTCGAGTTTAGATACTCTTAGATATTTGATGGAGATAAATTAACATCAAACGAACAAGTAACGATTTATTTCGAGTCACAATCAAAGAAGGCTCCACAGCTGAAACGTTGTGTTTACCTCTATTTTCAGCATGGAATAAACCTATACTTTTCCATTTGCAGCCCACACATGCTGTGATGCAGCTCCCTACTTAAATTACTATCAGCTGTATACCTCCAGTTGACCTGTACACAAATATATGAGAGGGGTCTACTGAGACGAGAGGAGCACTGAAGACTTGATAAAGCTCTCGCATTAGATTATGTGTTTATGTTGTTCCCCAGATTTGTTTTAATGTTCTTTTTCTTTTGAAGTTGTTGTGTTTGGTTGTTTTTTTATAGTTGCTAGACAACTACAGGGATTTACCTAGGTTCCCGTAAGACTTCTCGTTTTGTGTTTGTTGTGTTTTCGGGTTACAACAATTTTTTTTTTTCTATTGATAGGACCCCACGCATTACTGTGGGACTAGTTAACTTTAGTTCATACATTGTACCTGAAATTACCACATAAACTACTACTGTACTCTGTTTTCCTTTTTTTTTAAAAAAAGGCAAACCTAATGTTTGTTTCTCCTTGCTTCTGATTGGTAGCTACAATGGGTCAGTTGCAACAAACTGGCTGCTGAAATTTGTCAGCAGCTCTGTAGCAAACCTGTTTTCAATTGCAACAAACCTAAAATAACAACTGCTCCCCATTAGATGTTACTAAAGTAGGAGACTAAGCAGACGAAGTGGAACAATAGATTACATTGGAACTGTCCTGAATGTAGTGGAAATAATATCGTCATTAAGTAATGAACAATTGCTTTCCAGACACTACAATTATTCACAAGGAATTTTATCAATACATATTTTATTAATAAAAGTGTAATATCTTAATAATGAAGTTTAATGTTATCTATATTAGTAGCTGTATTACAGGTAATGCATGCACAGACTTTATTATACTATAATGAATTTTCAGGTATCCCGGGGAGAGAACTGAAATGAAGGAAATACATATTTAAAAGGGGTGTAAGTCTTAAATGTGTTCGTTCACATAGGGGTGTTAATTGAATAGATTTGTTGTAATATTATTTGACTCTACACTTCTGTTTCTCAGGAGACAGCATTAATATCGGGGATTTGCGGATACAGATAATAAGTTGTACTATACAGGCAAATGTATGGTTACCTTAATGAAAAAAACTCTTATCATTAACCTTTTCAACATTATTATTTAAGACAGTCTTTCAGAACAGTATTCTCGTATTAGTGGCTATAGTCTAATGATAACGGTGGTGAAACAGGTGAAATGTGCGGAAAGAATTGGAGATGGAACAGGAGACTCATCCAATCGATAGAAAGCTTGGGTAGGACTGCACAAACACGATGCCAGTACTTAGTAGCGTCATTTAAAAAAATACGTGGTTTAACAATATCAACTGCTCTTCTGTGAGCTCAGCTCCACTACTAGTAATACATTGCCCAAATTTTCAAATTAGATACATGTGTTTTCTACATGTATATAATTGGTACTTTTTTTGTTTTAACTGATTTAAAATATAATCTTTATAAAACAGACAAAGGGTTTATGTGTCGCGCATGAAATTCACACACAAGTAAGGAAAGATATCGCGCTTAGGAAGAAATCCAGAGTGCAGACGCCGGCGATTGAAAACAACCACATACAGCCTGTATGTGCTCTACCACTGAACTAAACTTCTGACAACTACTGTATCTTTATCTGCAGCACTTTCTTTTAGGAAGAGTGAGGAGTCTACAAACCTAGAAAATAAGACAACTAAGTGAAAGATAAATTTTCACTTCTTGATTAAAGAACATAAAAAACACCTTTCTTCCAGCCAGATTCAAACCAGAGAGAAAAGAGTTCCCAGCTGTTTCCACTATATTCCTCCACTCTTACAACTGAGTTATCGAAAACACAGGAAGCCCACCTTTTGTCTTACATAAAGCACAATGTAGTGCAGTGGTCCTATTTATTTAAATCCCAGTTCGAAATCAAATCTCATTCCCATAGTCCTGTTTAGTTTGAATTTAAGCAGTTGTAGCAGCAATACTTGGTAATAAGACAGAATTAAGCGTTGCTGTGCTTTCCTAAATGAGGCCCCATCTCACTCTCCATCTCTGTGGTGCAGCCACAGAGAAAGTATTCATGCAGGCTGATTTAAGATATTTTCTTTTGATAAGGGACAGCTCCCAAACAGGGATGCATTTAGATAAGCCTGGCTATCATGATCAATGGTCATCCATTGGCGCCTATCTGTCTAGGGAGTGCCAAATGGACATCTGGACTGCATTCCTAAGTGTCAGGAGTAAGTGACTCGTATCTCACCTTGATCAACCAATCAGGGATTTGCAGGGCGTGGTAACACCACGTGGGTCTCCAATGCCCGCCAAAATCTCAACCAATCAGCACACATCTGTGTCTTGGTTAAAAAGGGAGCGCAAGCTCAGATCGGGGCTCTCCTTGGCCATTTTCGCGCATCCTCAGAGACAATCACATGATAACTGCTGTTGTCTGCACTGGGACTTGGACTTTGTTCTAAGCGCGAGGCCGAGGATCCCATACGTACTCAGAATTCTACCAACGTGAATGCTCCGCTTGATCAACGGCAGCCTACAGTTGGACCCTCGTCGACAACCTGAATAGCTTATTCAGTAGCAGCGCTGGTCCGGGAACGAACCAGCTTCTTCCCGGGCAAAAGAGTGACTTGTGCGGACTCGCGGTCACACTCTGTGCATAGATACTTTCTACTAGCCAGCTGGACTGCTGGTAGATCCCCTCGGAGCAATGACTGCCCTGCGCGTCGCAGTTAGATTCCTCCGCCCGTCCAACTCCGAGCTGCACCTCTACTGGTTGGCCGGTAGCCAGAGGACGCCGGGACAACGCCCATTGGACAACCACTGGAACCAAGGCTGCAACAGAGCCTGTCAGCTGGTTTGGTGTTCGTGCCGGGAAATTCCAAATCCATACACAGTGGATAAGTAAACCCCATGACCTACATTGCGTCTCGAGAATTCAATTGTACCTCAACACAAGTTGTTATCAATTTAATTCACGAGTATTGCATTTACTTCCGAGTTTAGAGTAACAGTGGGTAATAACGCTGATTAGCGATTTTGTAACCGAACGATATATATTGACATATATTCTCTGTTGTGTATCTCTTTGTGTTTGCATCTCTTCGAGATTATATACCTTGTATATTGATAATCCTCACAGTAAGGTCTGCCGCTTGTATCCAGGCAGACTGGTATATGTTTGGTGCACAATTTATATTAATAACTGTATCTCGTGTATTGAACATGTGTGTGTGCGTTGTTAGTTGTTCTGACGATTGATTTTCTAAAAACCACAGCGAACCACCTCGTGATTACTGCTACATGAATAATTGTCTCAGTAAACCCATCAAACCTGTACACAGCTAAGGAAGAGTAGCTCGGAAAATACCCAACTCAACAAGCGAGCGCATTGGTTGCTCTTGCTCTTAATGCAAGGAGCTGTTTTTTATTTCACATTCATCATTATTATCCAAAAACAGCTGCACAACTGGTCGCATTTGTGATTATGTCACTTCTCTGCAAAACTGGAAACTACTGTAGGTTTATGTAGCGCCAATACATTTAGCTGCTACTCCTGCTGCTACTCCTTCGTCCTGTTTTAAAAAAAAACATAAACAATTTTCTAATGAACAACTCATGAATTATTGCCAGGATCTATATTTAGCGTTTGGTAGTGATAACACTGCAGATATTGATTGAGTAGAAATTCATGATGTATTAACAGCTTTATCTGAAGCGAGAAGTCCTAGAACGCCATCTATGAAGTTTTAGGATTCATACCAAGAAATGCCTTTTATTTCCCACCCCAACTGCTGCTTTGGCATTACACATTATGTGAACATTACCAGTTTTGGTAGCTTCTGGGCACGATTTTTCTAAATTGAAACTTATTACAAAATTCTTGTAAATCAGGACTAATTTTAATATCAAATGAAATTACTACAGAAGAAAAGGCTTAACTGAAATATGAATAAGACTATGCAAGCCTAAAAAGTAGAACAATTCAATTTCTATAACTTATTTTTAATTTTTTTAGAAATTGGCTCACACACTGGAAAAGACTAACGTTTCTCTTTGTTAGAGTATGTGAATAACAGTTTAACCCCAAATGTTTGTAGTTGTGATTCTGTTAAAATTCAATAAATCGTCTATCAACAGTAAGAAATTATAAAGAAAGAAAAAAAATGTTTTATTACATAAACTATAAGACAATGAAGAGAGTTTACTTCGCTTTTTTTCTTTTGACTTATGCGTTCAGGATCCGAACCCATCTGTGGACGGTTGTGTTTCTTGAATCTCTTGTAATCATCAAAAGTCGTTGTTTTGTGCTTCAGTTTTTTCTCGAGTTGTACCATGGATATTTTATATGATCAATACTTTACATGCTCTTTTGCATTTTTCTTCACATACAGAAAAAGTTCAAGTTGTTCATATCACTGTGCTGCACATTTACGCTGGACCACCTGTAAGAGTAGAGGACACGCAGTGAGGAATTCGTGCAGCTTTCAGCTCAGTGCGGAGTCCAGAGGGAGGGCTCGCTCGCTGAATGATCTCTCAGGAAATCCCGGGTGAGATTCAAAAGGTAAACCTGGCTCTCTATGAACACGAGCAAAGAGTTCTCACTCAACAGAAGATTGCAATGTGAGTACAGTAATATAAAACACCTGAAGATGCCAGGGATTGAACCCCGGACCTGTGGAGCAGTAAGTGACTTGTAACGCTGACATAAGAAATACTTACATAAAGTGCTTTTACTGACCATATTACAAATCACAGGAAGTAAGGTCTTAAAACATTGGGCAGTAGTGGGATTTAAACCCACGCCCCTGAGAGAGTGGAGCCTAAAATCCAGCATATTAGACAATTCAGCCACACTACCTCTGGCCCCTTCTCCTTTCCTCTCGTTGCTGAGTATAGGTGCCTTCATGCAATTGAGCCAGTTTTGAATCCCAGCCAATACATCTCCAAATCTTTTCAAATGAATCTGTGATCTTGTAGCACATCCTCTGAAAGAAGCAATCGAAATTGGAAACGTCTTCTTCAACACTGAAAAGCTCAATTAGGACGAAGCAGTTGTACACAGGACAGCAGTACCGTATGTGTTCTTGATTGATTCAGACTCGTTCTCAGTGGTTCTTGCTCACCAAATAACTTAAAAGCTGAGGAAGAACGCTACGAAAAATACTAATCAAAATACAAAATAATAATCATTATTAACCAGAAACAGCAGAAAAACTGGTCACATCTGTGATTATGTCGCTTCTCTGCTTCAGCAAGGTCAATAAAGGACTCTCTGAAAGTAGTAAAACACTGAAGAACTGCAAAACTGAATTCAAAATCATATTAGGAATTCTGAGTGATGCCTGCTGACATGCAATCCAATACGGATGTTGTCTTTAAATAAGAATTCTCTATGTTTCCCTGCCTTTTCCCTGGAGTGAAACTATTGGATTGAAGGAATTCTTATCATAGGTTTACAAGGTGCCGTTGATATTTGGATAAATCTATGAACTCGTGATTTTTATATACTTTAAATATCGGCCATATGCACAGAATAAAATGACAGTACTAATGATTTTTCCTGAGATGAAGCACAACTTATCTTTCCAAGACAGCTGATAAAGGCAAGCCAGTGGATACTCTAGCAGAACATGGAAAAACGTTCAGCTTTGTAACCAACAAATTCCCCATTTAGATCTGACATGTGAGGTATGCTTTATGATTGCTTGAAGTGAAACCCACAATCTCTTTGGAACTTAGACAAGTTATTTCTGATGGAGCCCTATGCGGAAAGACTTAATCAGCTCTACCCCTGAGGATGACTCGACTCGAAAATGCAGAACATTTAACGTTTCACAGATAAAAGGAGCACAACCGACATTAAAATTGAGGGCGCATTGTGATTTGCACTGACTCAAAAGTGATCTTGGTAGACAAACTTCCCTGCTGAAGGTGGAAAAAAGAATTTGTGTTGAGAAGAAGAAACACTTTTTTCTCCCTGCTTTGATGTTAAGCTGATAAAGTAGCTTTTAACACATTGCTCCACTTGGTGGTTATAACACAAAAACTCTTAGCAGCAGTGGGATTCAAACACACACCTCCAACAAGACTGGAGCCTTAATCCAGCACCTTAGACCACTCAGCCACACTAACCACTGTGTCCTGTCTCTTTGTCTCATTACTTGCCCGGAGGAAGCCGGGTGGCTTTTGCTCTTGTCCAACAGTGGCGTTATGACTATGGAACCGACTGCACCTGCTTTTTCTGAGATGCTTCCCCTCTCATGGTGAGATCTCGAATTCTTAAACACCTCTGGATAAAGTTCTTCTGTGGAGCAGGCTACAGACCTCTGCGTACAGCACCCTTGATGTTGTTTTATTTCTATAGCAGCACCCATCCGGAATTTGTTTTTGTTTTACTTTTTATTTGAACAACAAAATAGATTCAATATAAACAAGAGCACATATAACGTATTAATAGACTCGTGAGGGGCACATAAATAATACAATCAGACTTTATGGAAAAAAAAGTTAAACAAAGTATATTTCCTCAATTACAGGACAGCACAAACAGTTCTTAATGCAGAAATGGAAGCCTGTCTAAATTTTCCTTTCTGTTAAAGACATTTCGGGAATCACTTTTTTTGGGACACTGATTTTTCTCCTTTGGGGAGCTAAAGAAGACTATAGGGTGTGGCACAGTGGTAGTGCAGTTGATTCTAGCTCAGAAAGTTGCGCGTTCAAATTAGGTTGGGGTCAGCTAAGAGTTTTTCACCATCTGCTGGTGCTGAACCCAGACTTCTCACCATGTAGTTGAGTTCTTCTCAATATCTCAGCATCTCCAAAACATCATGTCCAACTTTAGAGACAGCTACATCAGACAATGAAAGTTTGAGACCACTTTATTATTACAGGTTCTAGCAAACCTGAAAGCTAAGGCGTTTCAGGCCACTTTTTTAATTAAAAAAGTGTCTGAAGCCTCTAAATAAAATTAGGCTTTTTTAATTGTGTATGAAATTCACTCCCATGGGCTCTGAAAGGGGAAATATACTGTTGGGATCCTCGCAAGTGAGGTGTCTCTTCTTGTGGTGAAGCACAGTCATACCTGACTTGTCCGGAATGACCCAAGACAGACTTTATCCAGAAGCGACGGCACCACTCCAAGTAGAATGAGAGAGAAACACAGCACGACACGGGGAGTCAAGAGGCTCCCACAATTCACCTTTCCTCACATTACTGATTTCTTCACTAACATTTTGACCGTTTTACAATCACAATGACCGTTTCACATTAAATAAGTTTTTAAACCATCAATATTTAAGAAAAAAAATAGTACATTTTTTTCCAATTATTAAAAAAAACATGAAATGCCTTGATTGCATAAAGTTTCACAGACAGAAGCAGCACGCCAGCACAACCAACATTAAAATGGAGGGCACACTACGATTTGCATTGACTCAAAAGTGATCTCGGCAGACGTCATTCCCTGCATAACGCAAAAGGTGGCAAACCGCATTTGGTTTGAGTGGACGCAAGAAAGTTTTTGTTTTCTGCCTTGATGTCAAGCTGACAAAGTATCTTTAAACACTTTGCTTAGTTTCTCGAGGGACTGCCAAAAAGCATCTCCCTCCCCTTTGAAGTCAGTTGGAAGAGGGTCGGTTACCACTGTACTGTGTCTCTTTGTCACATTACTTGCTCAGAGAAAGCCAGGTGGCTTTCGCTCTTCTGGTCCGACTTAGTGGCATTACGACTGTGTAACGAACTGCACCTGCTTTTTTTGAGATGCTGCCATTCTCGTAGTGAGATCTAGACTTCTTTAACACCTCTGGATATAGTTCTTAAATGAAACAGGCTTCAGACCTCTGCGTACAGCACCCTTGATGTCATTTTATTTTTACAGCAGCCGCATCCGGAAAGTTGTGTCTTTTACGTTTTATTTGAACAACAAAACTACATACAATACAAACAAGAGCACATATAACGTATCAAGAAAATCTTCAGGGGCACATGCTATAATACAATTACACTCTATGAAAAACGTTTACACGACGTTAATAAAGATAAGGTCCGCACAGCTTGTTCTTACATTTCGAAAGAGTCCGTATATACCCCTTTACGTCTATTTTGAACTGTTCAAACGTAGGACTCTTCCCAGACCATTTCACTTTATGCCACATTCCTAAATGAGGATGCATCTCCCGTTTTAGAACTATTTTGGGCGGTATGGCTTATACAACACACCCACAGTATTCTAATGGTGGACTGCAGATCTGTGCTATAGTTCAGTCGAATTCGAAGGATCCAGCAATCGTACTGGATTTGACTAGGATTCTGAAATGTCACTTGCAAAAGTATTCAGGTTTGCTTGAACCTTTGATAAAAAAAAGTGATCTAATCTGAAACTACCCATTTTACAATCTCTGAGGTAGTTGTCACTAAACTCGGACGTGATGTGGCACACATGTGCCGTGTGCCTTTACTTTTCTAAAAAACTGGTATCGGGAAAAGTTTCTTAATATTTCTTTTGATTAGCATGCAAGAAAATGTGATCATTACCTATGGAATTTCCCGCCAGCGTGGAGCTTGAATTCACAACCTTGAGATTTAGTGTTCAAGAGTCACAGAAGAGGTCGGCCTGGTCTTCAGTTTGCCAACGATAAGCTCCGGCAGTGCTCCTCTGTAAAGCAGCTTGTTTGGATCGGTTATGTGGGACGGCATTTCGATACTAAGATCATTTGCAGTGCACTCAAAAAACATAGATGAAGAAGGTGTCACAGTAAGGTGAACCCAAGGGCGAGGGATGTTCCTGCTTCGTGTACATCTACACCACCTAGCAATACAAACGGGGTGCTAGGGCCCCTCTACATTACCACAGGCTCTGTTTGTCTCCCAGAATCACCAATGCACACACAGACCAGCGACAAGCATTTGTATTGTATAAGTGCCCTTTTTATTTTCCAACTACATTCACATTCACTGTCACCCAAAAACACAACGAAAACAGAATTCACAGCAGCAAAAGGTCCTTCCCAGGGTCAAAATGAATACAGAGGGGCAGCAGTCTTTTCTGTAAAATACATGAGAGAGGTTACTCGATCGTCTCTACTTAGTACCTGTAGTCTCTGATGGCCCACTTTGAGGAGAGGGGTATCGCCCAGTCCTATTTCCCCAGTCTCTGTTCAGGTAACAATAGAAATCCTCTGCGACTATATTACATTCCTCTCAGTTTGAATCGGCTAACTGTGCCAGTTTCCTTGTTCCTCACCTTCAGGTGTTAAAAGTCTCTGTACAGTACCTCTGTTCCAATGCCAATGTCTCTCGTTGTCGTCAGTTACTGAACCAGTAGATCCTTGCCTCCAGGTATTAGAAGTCTCTGCAGAGTTCCTCCGGGGTCTTGCACTCTGCAGCGGGGTCTTGCACCCTGCAGCTTCCTTGTGCTGCCTGTGTCGTCTCCAGGATCCAGTGGGAATCGGGAGCCCCCTCTGTTCTGTCTCAGGTCTTTTTTATCCCTCTCCTTAGCCAATCCCTTTCAGGGGGGTTTCCACTGTCCCTGTCAGAATCAGGTCTGCCCAGTATTTTTCCAGGAGGAAGCTTGTGTTGTTTGAGGAATGTGGGAGTGCTGAGCTAGGTGTCATGGAACCTTATCAGTTCACCCCTTGGTCTGGCTAAAACTGGCTCAGCGACTCCTCACACCTCCAAGTCTCGATACCTAATTGCTCCCTGAACGACTTGGGTTTGACTGTTTTTACTGACTGTTCCTGTATTAATTGGGACAACTGCAGTCACCCCCTTGAGTGAGAGGCAACATTGACACCATCCTGGAATTCAACATAACCTAATCAATCACAGCCTGTTTCTGCCTCAATAACCCACACCCTGTAACACAAATCAACATAACCCAATCAATCCCAGACCGTGACTGCCTCAATGACCCACATCCTGCGACACAAGCTTCACCTGGAGCACAATGGCTGTGTTTTCAGCTACGGAAACTTCCTGTTGACAAGTCGGTGTTTGTGTTGCTTTTTCTGCTCAATGGAGCTGTATTAATGCAGGCACACGTGCTTCCACGGCAAGTTATTTTATTAGTGCTCACAAACCAACACACTGCAGACACCTCTGATACTGTCACTGCTTGTGGACCCCGTGTTCCTGCCGTCAGCCTACTATACCATGTTCATGCACATCTAGAAATATTACTGCTGTAGTACAGGAGCGAAAGACGAAACGAAAGCACACCCAGTTTAAAAAGGCACATCTGTCAACTGCTGAACTTCACAAGGATGGGATTCACACCCACATGTGCAGAGCACAATGGATTAGTAGTCCATCGCCTTACCACCCCACCACCTCATCCCAGAAGTTAGCCTCCTGACATGAGTTAGTACTCAAGATGGTCGTCTTTCCTCTACTCAAGGATCATTTTCCTCTTCCACCTGCGATTTCACCATTTTCCTTGAAGATGTCAAACATAAAAAGCATATTGAGCTCCTTGGACTTGAAATTACCAGATAAAAGCCATTTCTCATCACTTGCTCAGCGAGCAGGCGCAGCGCACACAGAACGCAGGTATCTCAGAGCGGTGTGTCTAAGAGGCTGTAAAAGGATAGTGCTCTGTTGGTGCTGTGGCTTAGCTGGTTAACGTGCATGTCTAGTAAATAAGTTTCTGGGTTCAAATCACCACAGTGCTTTTCTCCTCTCTTGCCATGCAGAGTTGGTCGTTGTGGACAGCAACAGGTGTCTGCCTTAACTTTAATGGAAGTGTTCATTTCTGGAACAACTTTTTTAAAAACAAATTCCACACATATTGTGATAGATAAAATACTAATCTTCCCTGTCAGTGCAGAATAATTAGTGCCAGCTGGCATGAAAACGACAAAAAAAACATTTTTGTCTTTAGCGTAAAACCTGTGAATGTAGAAGAAAAGATGACGAATGTCAATTTTTATGGCACCGTGAGCTTGTCCTTCAGTCAAACACGTAGGTAATTCAAACACACCCAGAGATGCACTTTGAATTAGCTTTGACCTAAATACTATCTACTCCAGATGTGATTGGGCCTCTTTCCACATCCTGATATATGCAGAGAACACAAGCTTTTGGCACGAGTGAATATAAATGTAAACATAAATACTATTCAATATATCGGAATTTTGTTTACCTGGGGATCCTCAAATCAGGAGTGTAGAAAAGAACACCGTTAAACACCGGGAGTGCAGAACATGATAAAAGTGTTCTTTAAACAAAAAGTGAAAATAGTGAATATGTCTTTCACTTAGATGTTCATTGAATGCTCAGTAAACGATAAAGCAGAGGCTCGTTTTGTGAATTCTCCTCGCATCAGATTGTCTTGCTTCGACCTTTAAATTGTACACTGTGTAGACCCTTCACTCTCCCTAACTCAATTAAAGAGCTGCAGGCAAAAGTGCCTATCAGTTTAGTTCAGTGGTAGAGCACTTGCATCTCGTGTATAAGGCTTTGTTTTCTACTGCCACTCTGGATTTCTTTTTAAATGCAACATCTTATCTGTGATTGTCTTTCATGTGACATCCCCCGTGTGTGAATTTCAGCATGACACATAAAATCGTTTGAGATGCTATTTTTAAAACAGACCAAACGAAAGACCTAGTAGCTAAATACAAGTAGAAAACACATGAATCTAATTGAGAAAATTTGGACTGGAGCGATGTATAGTATTGTAATGGTTGGGGGTTCAGGTGGGCACCCTTGCCATTGCCACTTAAGTCAGCCCCCCACCGTCGGGGACTCAAACCTGCGACCGCCACCATAGCTCAACAGGGACCCAGCCGCTTGAGCTTAGGGACGGACTCCCTTTAGTTCAACAGGCTGGGTCCCTGTTGAGTGATGCCAGAGGTCTGGGTTTGAGTCCCTGACGGTGGGGGACTGACCTGATGTGGCAGTGGCGAGGATGCCCATGTGAACCCTGGAGCGTTACATTGGTGTCAGCAGTGGGATGGGATAGCCCTTTGCTGAGGTTGGTGAGTTAAGCGGGGGAGAGTGTAACGCATACGGCCACCATTGAGTGTGTAAGAGCCGGCTTACCAGAGCGGTGATGTCACTGCCCTTCCCTGTAATAGCAGGGCCACAGCCGCAGGACTGAAGGGAGATTGCTCTTTAGCTCAACAGGCTAGGTCCCTGTTGAGTGATGCAGGAGGCCTGGGTTTGAGTTCCTGGTGGTGGGGGGCTGTTGTGAACACCGGAGTGCTACGGTATTACTAATAGCAGCACAAAGCTCACAGTGGTGGCTTTAGGGTATCAGAGCCAGTGGTGCAATGGATAATGTGTTTGACTTTGGCTCAGAAGATTGCAGGTTTGACTCCTCCCTGGCTCGTTAAGCTTTTAAACTACACTTCTCAGCGTACACAACCCTTCTATCGACTGGATGAGTCTCCCGTTACGTCTCCAATTCTTTCCGCACATTCTGCTTGTTTCACCACCGTTACTGTTGGACCACAGCCACAGAATCGAGGAGAGATACGGTTCCGATAAACTGTCTTAAATAATCATGTTGAAAAAGGTGACAAAGTTTATTTTTCTTTAACATAACCTTACATTTGCCTGTTCAGTTCAAGTTATTTTCTGTACCTGCAAATTCCTCAATTTTTCTGCTGTCTCCTGAGACAGACATGTGTCAAATCACAATAAGTAATACAATCTATTCAGTTAACACCCAGATGTAACAGAACACATTTAAGACTTACACCCCCTTTAAATATGTATTTCCTTCATTTCAGTTTTCTTACCTCCCCAGGATACCTGAAAGTTCACTATCCCATATTAAGGACTGTACATGCATTACCGGAAATACAGCTACTAATAAAGATATACATTAATCTTAATTATTAATAAATTACACTTTTATTAATAAAGACATGTATTCATCAAATTCATTGTGAATAGTTGTGGTGTCTAGAAAACAATTTTAGCTACAGTAAATATTTCAAGCAAGTGGTGCGTATGTTCGTTACTTTGTGACTATATTATTTCCACTACATTCAGAACAGTTCAAATGCGATCGACTGTTCCTCTACTGAACTACATAAACCCTGTGAAGAGGTGGTTTAAGTTAGTCTCCTACATCGGTAACATCTAATGGGCAGCATATGTTATTTTAGGTTTGTTGCAATTGAGAACAGGTTTAGTAGACAAATTTCAGCAGCCACGTTCGTTGCAATGACCCGTTGTAGGGTCATTGCCAATCAGCTGCAAGAAAAAAAAAACATCATTTGTGCCTTTATTTAAAAAAAAGAAAACAGAGTAGTAGTTTATGTGGTAATTTCAGGTACAATGTAAGAACTTAAGTTAACTAGTCCCACAGTAATGCGTGGGGTCCTATCAATAGAAAAAAAATACTTGTAACCCAAAAACACAACAACCACGATGCAAGAAGCCTTCCGGGAACCTAGGTAAATCACTGTAGTAGTCTAACGACTACAGAAAATAAAATAAACAAATACTTAAAGGAACAACTTCAAAACAAAAAGAACATTAAAAACAAATCTGGGAAACAACAAAAACAGAATCTAATGCGAGAGCTTTTTCAAGTCTTCGGTACCCCATCGTGCTCCCTTAGTCCCAGCAGACCTCTCGTCTAAGAAGATATCTCTCATCTATCTGTGTAGAGATCAGCTGGGGGTCCACAGCTGATGGGAATTTAAGTAGTGACCTGCGTCAGCTGCAAAGGAAAAAGTATAGGTTTATACCATGCTGAAAGGAGAAGGAAACACAACGTGGACCCTTCTTCGGGTGTGACGTGGAATAAACCTTTACCTGTTCCTTTGATGTTAATTTAGACTGGATCTCCAGCAAACACCTAACAAGCTACAATCCCGTTAGATAAGGTGTTAAGGACGACCTATAAGTAACAGTATCTAAAGTGGACGGTTGCTTTCGGTAGCTAAAGACAGGCCACACTGCTCCAGGTGAGGCTCGAACTCACAACCTCGGCATGACTCCGCTGTGCACTGCTGTATAAGTACCGCGCGCTGACCGATTGCGCCACTGGAGCCACGTAGATTGCTTTCCCTTCACACACTGACGTTGCACAAACACAGGGTGAAAACGATTTCGGCATGTTTTCCGTCTCTCCGTGGGAGAAAGGGACAGTAAAAGAGCGAGGAAACTACAAGGGAAGAAAATGAAAAAATTCTTGAAGCCAGCTCCACAGAAGAACTATATTCTTTACTTCTCCTGCCATTGCAATTTGCGCACAGATTTTTTTTTTCAAAATGTATTAGCCTTGATGGGAAAAAAAAAGCTAGACTGTGTGCGCGGTGGCCAAGTGGTAAGGCATCGGTTTCGTAAACCTAAGAGCGCGGGTTCAAACCCCGTCCGTGCCTGGTTTGCGTGCCACGATATACCTTTATCTAAATCGTCAATTGTCTTGCAATGTAGAAATCTCTGTAATAATAAGAAAAGAAAAGTAGTTAATAATCCTTTGACAAAGTAACGGGCATCCTCCACTGCTTGTCAGGATGGCTGAGTTGTCTTAGGTGCCAGCCTCAAGAACTCAATCGTGTGTAGTGAGAGTTGTTATTCACAACCCGGATTTCTATGGAAGCCCGTTTCCGCCAGGGAGTAAAAAAAAAACCCGCTATGGTATCTCAGAATTCCGATTTAGCAACTCAGAATTGCGACTTAGTAACTCAGAATTCCTACTTTATATCTCACATTTGCGACTTCGAAATAGCCCATATTTCAATGTCTGTCCTTTTGTTATTGTAACGGATTCGGGTTGTAGGGCTTGTGCCCTCGCAGCTCCCACCCTAGTTCGTGCCTCACTGCATTGGCTCGAACCCAGGTCTTGCCAGCTGAGCTAAAGAAGACCCTTTTAAGTAAAAAAAGACATACAATGAGATATCATAGCGCGTTTTTTTTACTCCCTGACGGAAACGGGCTTCCATAGATTTCCCTTCATGTTCATTAAGATGTTTAATTTGTATGTTGCTTATATAAGAACAGTTTCTTCAAAAGTTCTGTCAATTAACAGTGGAGAGCTAGCCGATGTACGTTTTCATGAAAACTCTCTTTAAGGCGATTACAAGTATCTTGAGCAAATCTGCGTCATATTTTTTTTAAAAAAAGTTTAGCTCAAGATGCAACAGGAGTATAAATGAATTCTCCCGCCCTACATTCCAAGATATGGAATCTTATTTTTCTTGAAGTGTCTGATGTTGGTCGTTATTGGAAATTGCCCGGTGATATCGACTCAGGTACTCAGTTGTTACGTGCTGTAATTCGATACATGCAAAGCATTTATATTCCCTCAAATTATTAATAAGGCCAATAATGTATTAAACATTACATGCCACTTTTTCTCTAGATGATGTTCACGATGGAACAGTGAGAAAGGCATGCCTAGATATGCTTGAACCAGAACCTTACTATCGTTTTAGTCCCGACCTGACCGCACTGAGCAATGGTACGACAGAGACTCCAACAGGTCGGTTTTCTCCTTTTACAGTTTTTGGGAAAAAAATAATCTGCACTTTTAAGCAAGTATTTTATTTCAAATTTTGCAAAGTGTAAGTTTTTCTTGGAAAACGTTGTTTCAGAAAGAAACTGAGTTGATGGGAATAGCCCTGTCAGTAGAATATCGAACGTTTCATCTCAGCTAGTTCTTCTGTGGAGCAGGCTTCAGAACTCTACGTACAACGCCTTTGATGTCATTTTATTTCTACAGCAGACGCATCCGGAATGTTTTTTTTTTACTTTTTATTTGAACAACAAAATAGATTCAATATAAACAAGAGCACTTATAACATCAGTAGAATCGTCAAGGGTACATAAAATAATAAAATTACACTTTCTGAAAACGATTAAACTAGGTAAATCAAGATAAGGTCCGCACAGCTTTAATGTTCTTACATTTCGAAAGAGTCTGTAATTACCCTTTTTCGTCTATTTTGAACTATTCAAACTTAGGACTCGTACCAGACCATTTCACTCTACGTACAGTATATCTCTTTTCGTAACGAAAATGTATTTCCTGTCTTAGAAATGCTCTGGGCGGTATGTCTTGCACGTGGACTGCAGATCTGTGATATTGCCGAATTCGAGGGATCCAGCAATCATACTGGATTTGACTGGGATTCTGAAATGTCTCTTGCAAAGGTATTTGTGTTTGCTTGAACATTTAATAAAAAAGTGATCTGAGACTTCCTAGCTTCCAGTCTATAATCTCACTGTAACTAAACTAGGATGTGATGTTTCGCAGATGTGCAGTGTGCCTTTACGCTTGGCATGTTCAAGACTATTCGTTGCGTGAGCTCCTCACTGCGTGTCCTGTACTGTATTGTGATTTCGTTGAGATTATCTACGAGGAGTACAGCGACTAGAACGCCTTGAACCTTTTTTTCGGTATATAAAAGAAAACGCTAAAGCACATACAAAGTAACTAACATTTCCTATATGTAGGTTTTCTGATTATATCTCTACTTTACTTAAATACCTTAGTGACAGGCGATTCTTTCCGATATTTGTTCAGGCGCGGTTATTGATCCCATACTAAAGATTATTTTTATAAAGAACATGTCACCTGCAAACTCGTATCGAGAAAGTTTTATAATATTACTTTTTATTTAAAAAAGTACATTTATCATAACCTATATGATTTCTTACCAGCGTGGAGCTCGAATTCACAACCCCGAGATTACGTGTTTGGTACTAGTTGCGCCACAGAAAATTGAAATCTCTTATTCATATTAAATACTGCGGCTCCTGTCCTTTTCTTCTCGTCAGAGAAGAGGTCGGTCTGGTCTCCAGTTTACCAACAATAAGCTCAGGTAGTGCTCCTTTGTAAAGCAGTGTTGGTTCACATTGCTTATATGGGGCAACACATCAACTCGATGATCGCTCGCTGTACACGCATGCCCCCCCTTCACTGAAATAACATAGACGAAGGAAACTCTCTTGTCTTGGGCTGCTGTCACCCGGATTCAAAGCGCGGGTAGTGCGGTCACAGCACAAAGTACGGTCCACTATACCATCGCGGTGAGCTGGGACAGACTATCCTTAATTTTATTCAAATGCTCACAGTGTCTTTAATCTGATGGATTCATATACCGTGCTCATGAGAAAGTCACAAACCTGTCATCTACACACTGTTCCCAGAGCTGGATAAGTTATTCCAGATTCTACAGCTCTCTAGCAATAGTGGAAATCAGGCTACATAAATGGAGAAATTCTCTTCAAAATGTGGAAATATATTCCCGAGACGAGTCCTTTCTCAAAGGTCAACTCTGCTTGTAAGTCACCCCTCCCCACATCGCGCGGTGTAGCGGTTATAACCTTCTTAAGGGCTTCAGTGAGAAAGCGGGCAGAAACAAAGCGATCTCTTTCATTTATACGTTTTGCACGCCTGACGGGGTTTTACGGTGCTCTTTTCTACACTGAACTGATCATTTGGACATCGTAAGGGAAGAGAGACACATTTCTATGTAATCAGGAAACCAGGAATCCTAACCGTTAGCCCGTTAGTGCCACAGAGAAAAAAAAAACGTTTCAACGAGATAAAATTGCAGGATAAACACATTTTTTTTCTTTTTCGTAGCGTTTGTGTTTTGTTTGATTTAGCGAATTTTATACACTTTATTTCTGACACATGAGTTAAAAGGCTGGTAGAGTATATTTAATACAAGAGCGCTGAACAACAATTTTCATCTACCGTATTGTAATGTTTTTTTTTAAAAAAAACAAGTTAAATGGATATATAGTAAATGTTTTTTTTTTTCATATAATAGTGTTTATGGTCTGAAAAACATCATTCATTATTTAACGGACATTTGGTATAATTAAAAAAAATACTCATTCACGAATGTTAACATTTTTTACAGTAACGTGTTCTATTGTGATATTGCGCCCCGTGCAGCAATATCACCAGACAGTTTAATGGTCTTAGTTCAAGTGGGTAGCTGCGCCAGCATGCGTAGGCTGCAAAGGAACAAGTAAAAGGTTTATTCCATGCTGAAAAAAAGAAGAAAGAGAACACAACGTTTCGGCCGTGGAGCCTTCTTCAGGTGTGAGAGAGACAGGGCAGTAGGCAAAGGTAAAGTAGCGGGAGAACAAAGGTTGGGAGGGAGGAAGAGTGAGAGGCGGGAGCAGGGGACATAAAGAGAGGCCAATCAAGAGGTGTGAAGTCAGAATGGGTGCAGAGAGGTATGAAATGAAGCTTCCAATGAATGGAGAAAATTTAAAAGAACAGTAGTCTGTCGTTAAGGGAAGGGAGAATGTATGATCCTAGCTGCAGAATAATTTTAGTTTCGGTGGTCTTTCTGATGTATGAGTTTGGAAAACCGTCTTTGAGAACACTGGTGCCCGGCTAGCTCAGTCAGTAGAGCATGTGATTCTTTAGGTCAGGGGTGTGGGTTTGAGCCCCATGTTGGGCGGTGTCCATCTCCTTATTAACAAAGTTTCCTGCTCATCCTTGACCCTCTTACACCTCGATGGTACTGAGCACGGTTTTCCAAACTCATACATCAGAAAGACCACTGAAACTAAAATTATTCTGCAGCTAGGATCACACATTCTCCCTTCACTTAACGACAGACTACTGTTCTTTTCAAATTTTCTCCATTCATTGGAAGTGAAGAGAACAGAACTTAAGCTATTATTTATATAAATGTAGCGTGAGGCTTTAATGTGTTCTATAAAATCGAGGAGTCAACTGGATAGATTTGTTAAATATTTTAGTGATGGGTCTCCGTAATTGTGGTTATCGGAGGAAAGCAGGATGAGGAGGAAATAGATGGCACCCAAGCATGTTAAAGGAAAAAACTCAGCATCTTAAAAGTGATTTATGATGGTTTACAGTCCCTTTTCTGTCCTGTGGCTGTGATCCAATGACTGTGTTGAAACAGCCAGGGTTGTGCTAGCTCTTGATGGACTGGTATGCAAACCAAATGACAGACAAGCAAAGCGTTGTTTTACAATTCTGAAAGCTCGTTCAATTTGGCTTCTTGTGTTTTTATGACTCCTGTTATAGTGCTGGTCTTGTAATGTTGTTGGATTGTGCCCAGGTGTCAGAAGATACCGTCATAAAGGATAAGCACGACTTGGCAAAACAACACGCCAGCAAGCACTTCCCCACTTTGAAAGGAAGATGTTGGAACAGATTAAAGAGCTTAATCTGAACTGACACAGGAGAGAGAGAAAATCAAAATTCAGATAAGTAAGCACAAGGCACACCCTGCTAAAGAAATGTATTGCCTTAAAAAAATGCTTAGAAGGTCAGAGGAACAATTGTTTTGTTGTTGGTTTTTTTTATTGCTCAAGTATTTTTATAAGTCTAATTTCCAGCTCTGTTAAAAATAAAACTTTAACTTTACTGGTTATTAGTCGGTGTCTTTTGTGACGACTTAGCTATAACAATGGGTGTGCTTATTCATCTGGAGTGTTAAACAAAATTAATGCTGCAATAATACAGTAGTGTTTAATTTCAAATGCACAGCTGCAGTTCTCATTTGTTTCATGACTAATTACAATTGGGTATCTCATTAATAACAATGTAGCCTCATAAGATGAATTGTAGCCTAAATGCAATTCTTAAATTAAAAACTAACTGATTTGCCAGGAAATTTAGTTTGAATATAAACAAGAAACAGAAAAGTAATTGTATATTAACATGGCGTATGTATTATCCTACTAATCGGAAGTGTTCTGATGCACAGTCCCCTGCAGTTCGGGCTAATTAGTACAACAACGCCGAACCGGATTAAGCACAAGTTGAACTGAGCTCCAACTTTGTTCCACATGTTTTTTGCTGCAATTGAACTCAGAGTGGGAGATGATCTCCACAATGTACCATACTAAATTGGTACGCGGCTGTGTTGTAACTCGGGAAGTCCATTGCAATTGACCCTATGGGTTTATATACATGGGTTTCTCTACATCCACTACCATAAGGGAGGAATGGTGAGTTAGAGGGAGGGCACCAGTTTGGTTTATCAAGAATTCACCAGACTGAGTAGAAGTACAGATCCAATCATTCAAAATGTGCAAGGTATGCTGCAGTAAATCGCAGTGCTCGTTCTGCAAAGAACTGTAGGATACCGCATGATGTATCATAGTAGGGTGAAATATCTTGTAAAACCACCAGGTGGAGCTATGAAAGCTCTCATGTGCAGCATTTGGTCTGTTGCCAGAAAACACTTGGTTTTGAATCCCTGTCAATGCTGAGGGACAATTGTTTGTCAATTACAGAATTTAACAGTCTAAACGGTATATGCAATTTAATAATTTTAAGCTTTGTATAACATTGTTAAACATTAAACTGATTAAAATGTACACTGAAGTGTTATAGAGGACACATGTTGTGTATTGCCTCTTACAATTAAAAAAAAACATTCATTTGAATGTGATATGAAAGATATTAATAATGAATAACACTGGATAGGCTGTAAGCTCAAAATAGTACTGTAGTCCACTTTCTTTCTAAACATCTGCATCAATTTGTCTCATTCACCTATGATTACTTAAACATTTTGCCTGCCCTTTTCAGCTATAGTTTTTTTGAACCCAGCTCCTGGCATGAGTTTTCCTTTAACAAAAAAAGGAAAATAGTTGGATTTACACTTGTAAGAAACTTTCTGATTTTAATGGGATATGGAATATATTAATAATAAATGACATTGGATGGTCTAAATGGAAGATGTATAGAGGAGACATGTTGAGTCTTTTCTTTTCAGCTTGAAATTAACTTTTGCCTACTACTGTATATTCCATTGCAAACTCTTTATGCAACGCAGCTCCATACTTCTCTCAAAGTCTAGGCTAGGTGTTGCACCCCACTGTGTTTATGTAGATTAAACAGTTCTGCTGGGGGAGGGGAAGGAATTTTCATGCTCTGGTCTCATTGTTGCCCTTTAACATAAGGCAACCAGCAATCAAATGTCATGTTTTTCTGGACTGTAGTTTTAAATCGTGAACAAAGACGTGCCTTATGCATACGGTGTGATGTTGTATTTCCCACAAGCTATACTGTAGTAGCTTTAAAAGTATACATTTGTCCTGTATCAAAGTTTAACTTGTTCAGAGCACCCTACATTACAAACTGAGCGAATTCAACAGTATCGACGGCTAAAAGCAACATGTCAAAATGTTCCCAAAATAACAAGTGAATGAGTTGAGGATTCGATAATAGAGTAATCATAACAATAACTCCCGAGTTGTTTCATACAATCCAAATGAAAGAAGGACACTTAAATAAACATGAAAAGACTGTTTTTTCATTGACGAAAAGTAACGTCACACTCTCTCTTGTTTAATCTGATTGTTTTATTGCTGCACAGACTAAAACCAGAGAGAAAGAGCACCTCTTTCTTTGAAGCATTTTGTTTATCCTATCATGTATCAGTTTCCAATCACACAAAGTAAGTTTTGAGAATCTCCAATTCAACATGCCTATGTGTTCGCGGAGAATGCAAGGCAAGGCCCTTTTCCCTCTGGACCAGTCAACATTTACGGATGTGGTTCACTCCCAGTCACAAAATTACAAAACAGAAGAGCGGCGTAGCGGTCGGCTCTGGCTGTCCCCTCTGTGCCGACACACTGCACATTCAATCCCCCACTCCTCTTGGCTGATGGGCAAAAGGTGGACATCTGGGAGAACTGTACATGGCATTGGCATCTGTGAATTCTGCTGTGTAGATAGTGCTTCCTGAGGGGAGAGAAACAGTGGGGATGGCATCAGCCAATTTCTGGGTGGTGGTGAGCAGAGAGGACATGATGGAGTGTCCTAAGGTGGTGTGTGCTCTGCTGGGGGTGGAGGGATGTGTGGAGATATGCATTGCACCAGGCACAGCAACCTGTGTGGCAGGGAGGGGCACTTTTCAGGAGATGAAGTTCTGTTTGGAGACCCGCTGCTGTCGTAAACACTCCAAACAGGTGCTCTTGCTCTTTTTACAAAACTTTTTACTTGCTCTTTTTGAAAACAGAGACCCACAGCCTGTGGCAAAATAACGGAATCCATGTAAGAAATAACATCACACAGGAGTATTCATCAGTTGCGGAAGAGACGTCAAAATCTTTTTTCATCCATCTTACTGCTTTCTTTTTTACTGTTCCTATAGTCTTTGAATATTGTTTAGTGTGTGCGAGGCTTCCTGAAGAAGAGGCTGTGAATAAAACATTTATAATAAATTATACATTCTAGCACAGCAAAAATACCTTGGATTTTGAAATACAATCGGGTATTTCAAATGAAGCCCCTTTGTACTTTGCAGGCCAGAGCAGCTGAAGCATGACATCTCTTCCTGTAAAAAGTCTTTACCAAGACTCTAAATATCTGACTTTCAGTTTGAAGTGGTACAGCGGATTCCAGGGCATATTCATTCTTGATTCAGGATATATATGAGTGTGCTAATGGTTAAAACTGTGTTTACATGAGGTACAAGCCGTAACATTTTCATTCCGAAAGAAAGCCAGTCTGTGCGCATTTCTCAGCGTGCACATTGTCAGGAACAACAAACCCACAGTGCCAGCAAACCTATCGATAGCCTGTAGGTACTGTCATTGACCAGGTTAAAGTTAGCTTGAAGTTTGAAAATGATTTTGGCACACCTGTAGCATTTTCACAAAACCTCTTAGGGTTATGAAAACACTTGCTTTGTGTGCAAACTACATTGTGACCGTTTTCACAGCCTTCACTGTCATTTTTAAGCCATCAAAACTATTAGTGAGCTAATTATCTTTTTAAACCTCTGGTTTTTCATTGATGTGTAACTACGCACTAACTGGAACCCGGGGGACTGCTGTGTACACACGTTCACAATGCAAGAAATACTGGTCAATACGGCTTTGTGTGAAAAAAAACAGTATATCGCCATAGGAAGCAGGACAGCGCAGTCTCCAATTACCCAGACTGTATGCACAGGAATAAAGCTTTGTTTGATTTCTGAAACCCTTTCTTAATGTCTTGTTTTCATTCAGGTAAGGGTCAACTATATATACACTATAGTGCTAACAGCGGGAAAATTAAATATATTCATTACTCAGCAGCTTAATTAAAACAGCTCCAATGATGTTCAAACCGATTTTTTACACAGAAGACTAATACAGCTTTGCATTCTGAATCTCATTTTCTCATGCTTTTAATTAATGTGGCATTCTGCGCTGGGATAGGGGTATGTTGTTCACAAACCAATAGCATTTAAACTACAGCACCCACAATGCTGCAACCAAGTGTTTTACACACCAGACAGTCCCCCTCACCTTATACAACCTTGCTTGGGGTTGTGAAACCTTTTTTTTAATTATTTTTTCAATACGGCACCATTAAACATGCATTACACTGGGATGGGGGGGTGCTATTCATGAGTCAAAAGCTTCATCACAACATCTGAAAATTTTAGATTTGACATTCTTTTTATTTCACGCTTTCTTTTAGTTTTTCCTAATTTCACATTTTAAATAAGCTGTATCTGTAGCAAATCACAGTGAAGGTGTGGTATGCAGATGTGACTGTGTAACCATCAGGCACGAAGGAGAGAAAATCAAAAAAATCTCTGGGGGTCCAAGGCCTGATGATTGACCTCCCCTCCAGGTATGACAAGTAGTTACTAGAAACAGTTCACATGCACCACCATGCAGATTGACACGGTGAATTCTATTGCCTGTATTATGTCAGGCTAGATATTAATGTTGAGTATGTCCCATCCACTGGGTTGAGCAGTACAGGATCTTGAGTTTTGTAGGGACTCATATCGGCTGGGTTCCTTGCTTCAGAAATCCAGGAGGATCCCTTGTCATGCGGAACAGAGCTCAATATCAACCAAAGGCACCGAAGAGAGAACAGTGGCAGGCATGGTGTGGAGAAAAAAAATGGGTTAGACACAGAAAAAACAATTGCAACGTGGTTGTCTACTTACCCACCTGATATCTGTTTCTGCACTTCCTAAAGAATTAGATCACTCAGGATCAATAAGACTACAGAGATGATGTAGAAGACTACAGCATTGTTAAATATGCTTGTAGGTATGGGGCATCCTTAATAAGGTATGACATATTTCTACAATTTAGGGGCTGTGTGCCTAAATGCTCTGCTACCTGCTCGCTATTATTAATGTAATCTGTTTATTGATCTAGACAGCATCCTGCAAATGCCATAATCTTACTGGAAGAAAAGGATCATTTTGGTGTATAGGCTGTTCTTTTTTGATGAGTCTCCAAGCCTGGAGATGTACACGGTATGATATTGAAAGTCAGTGGGGTTCGGACTTCGATGATGTGATTGTGTTTTATTCTTTCGGTTAGAATCCTTTTAGTACTGTGTCCTGTCTGAAAGGTACTGTAGAGATGGTACTATTTGGGTAACCTAATAAGGAATCACGTTAGATACACCTCTGTTGGATAGAAGCCAGTTTTCTTTGATCTTTCTTACATCGGAGTGGAATAAATCATGTCATGGTGACATACTGTTGATTTAGAATTCTTTGCACTACTACTTTGATGTTAACACTGTGTAGTAATCATATATAAAAGGGACTGTGTTGTGTTATGATGAACTTTTTTACCGTTTTCATAATACTTTGTTTGGTTTCTGGCAATAGATAACAAATGGTTTCTAGTGATTTTTTTGTGTTCTAGTGTTTTTCATTATTTTTTCGCAAAGTGTCTGAAAGTTTACTCTTACCCAAGAGATTTTTGGGGGAATATTGAAACTTGTACTTACATGTCTTTTGGAGTTGAATTCTGCTGAGAACACATTGACAGTCTTCTTGAGTTTCCAGCATGTCTTTTATGTAATGCTTGGGAGTAGGGGGTGGTTGCTCACTCATCAATAGTGCCTGAAATATAAAACCGTAAGAAGGGTTACGAACTGCAAAGAATCCAAAGAGTATTAATGGGTCACAGATCAAGATCTAGGTATTTGCAGAATTTGACAGATCTCTCTTGATCAAACTCCTTTTTTCTTACTTTGTGTTTTTATAGCAAGACATTATATTGTTTCTGTGCTAAATGGCAAGCTCTTTAAGGTGTTCATGTTTGTGCCTTTGTTTCTATATTATTGGAAAGAAACCTAGTAATTGATTTGATGCATCCATATCTAATCATCAACCTGATACACAGTAATTCTATCTTCGAGATGCCTGTGTCATGTAATAAATTGCAAAGATTATCAATAATCTTTTATGCCTTTTTATGCCTTCTTTGGAGTGTTTTTTGAAAAGGTATCTCTAATTTATAGAACCATTAATGCCAGAACATAACCCTGAAATTCAAACTTCCTAACAATAACAAACAATTATAACATCCACTGAAAAATGTCATCCTATGTTTCTGTTGAATCTAAAACTACATGTCCTGCTTAAAAAACCCTTTCATAGTGATAGTTTGCATGCAGAGCATACTCACCAAACTGGGGTTGGCAAAATGTACATATCCACGTTACTTCATTCTTTGTGCTTTCATACTCTTCTTTTGAGATGCACAATTCATGGAACCAGTTTTCACAACTGTCACACTGGACCTACACAGAGTAAACCTTATATTAGTTCAGCTATCACATTTCATTGGCATGTTTTGTTATCATGTGCATACATTACACATAATAATGTTACGACCCCAAGTATCTAGGGGTAAAGGGGTGTAACATTTAGAATAATTCTTTTGGAAGCAGGTGGGTTCTGGTAAGTGACTAGGAAGCACAATAACAAAGGTGGGTGATGATTTTAAGTTAAATAAGTGACTGGTAAGACACGATAACACACAGGGGTAAGGGAACTAGAGTGGTGCCAAAGAAAAGAAAATAACCAAACAAAATGGAGCTGGCTAAAAAAAGTGAGGGAAAGCTAACCTGACTGCAAAAGAAAACCCGAAACACACGGTCTTCTGCGTCTTCAACACCCTAGCTAACCTCCCCTGACTACTCAAAACCATACAAGAAAAATGGCATTCACCCGTACTTAACTATTGTTACTAATACAAAATCATTTAAGTGTGTAGAATGTACCCAACAACCTGAACTAACCTTATACACAAAAGTTTACACAAAAACACAAGTGAACTAGGAATACAGATAATGGAAAACGAGACTAATCGACAGGAACAGGGTACAAAAGAACATAAAGGTTGAACATGTAACATGTTAGGGCAAGATAATGGCAAAACAAGGACAAACACAAACAAACGAAAGTACAAAGAAATGAACAGAAAACAACAAACCAACAAAGCCAAAACAATAGCAAAACAAAGCGATAACCACAACTAAATGAAGCAAAGCAAAACCAAGCAGGACCAAAGTCAAACGAAAGGCTCTTCCTTCAGAAAACCTCCATGTTATATAGTGAATAAGATGCACGCTGGCTGAGAAGCTGATTGATCATGATGTCATACAGAACAGTGGTGTAATGGTGGGCCAATGAGGGAGGGAGAACAATCAAAGGGTCAGCAGTGTGGAACATAAAAAAACACAGACCACACACTGGGACATAACAATTACACATACAGATAGAAATGATGTTCACTTTCCCAGTTTGTCTGCAGCACCAGTGTTTTCTCCACACATCAGACACATGTCCTGGAGAGGAGCTATAATAAACATGCCAAATAGACTGATTTCTCCAATGTTATCTACAGATCATTGTTGCATAATTGAAGACCATTTGATAGAGACCTTTTCGTATGCACTTTCCTGATTAGGTGTTCTACTGCTTCTTAAACCGCACATTGTCATGTCTCAGAATACTCCTGTCAACACCTGTTACCCTTTTTTTGTTGCTATGACTTTAAGGGGGCACATGATAACACAGCCATGTTCAACCAGTTTGTTTCACTATGGGCAATCAAGACCCACACTTTTCCCAGACTATGGTTGTGTCAACCACGACGAAGGCCAAAGTGTAATTGAATTTTAACTGTGCGAAATGTGATTTAATTAACTTTTCATCTCTGTGTTATACAGTACAAAAAGAATACCCAAATGAGTTCTGCATATAAATAAATCGAGAATCTTTTTTCATTCAGACTTGTTACATAGACAGAGCATGCTTCAGGAAAACAACATACACCAATAAACGCAGGCAATGATGATCAAATGGTACAATACCTGAAGCTTCAAGAATTCTGATTGACAGGTCTTCCCGCAACTTTCTTATTTCTTTGGCGCTGCTGTTCATCTCGATGTATGTTTGAATATCCGGGAAATTGTTCATGATGTCTGCGCCCATCTAACAGACGAAGGTTTGTCACAATTATTATTTCCCTAAAATCTCTCATACAATAGTTTTGAGACAGTCCAAAATTTCTGCATGGAAAGGTTATGCTGACCTGCATCACAAAGACCCCACAGCTTGAGGCATCTGCTTGCTTGGTGTGACCAATCACGCTTGGGTGCCAGATGATATTCAACCAGTCTTCTTTTCCTAGGACGTTCCTTCGCATCTTGAAAGTCCCTGTGAATCAAAATAATAGGTTATTGATAAATGAGGACATATTTGTCATGCTGAATTTGAATAAGAAATGAATGTGCGCCCGTGCAGAGTTTCACCACGAAACCAATGCTTGATTTCTTACCTGAAACTTTTTACCACTGCAGTGGAGTCTGCCATCTCCCCATAGGGTCGACCACAAAGACTTTCTGGGATGGAGCATACAGATATTGCAAGAAACAAATGGCCCGTCATCAGACATGAAGTTGCATTTAATGTGGGGCCAGACACACAGGCAGTTTCAGGAGTTTAATGTTGTGGAAACAAACGTTTTTAATATTTAAATATTTCATTTATATATTATTTAACATGTAATATTTTGCAAACCTCAGCAAAGACAGTCAGGAAATGACCTAACAGTACTTATTTTTTTCCTACATGACACTTTGACCTGCTTGGTGTCACGGAGGGGGTTACTGCGGAGGATAGGGATTCTATGTGGAGCTCTTCGGAAGGGTAACGATAGGCGAAGGCGTAGTCGGAGAAGTAGCTGAGTCCAAAATCTGGGTAGTCGTAGTAGGAGCGTCGGTACAGAATCGGTAGGCGTGGGCGTCATCTGGAAAGAAGAGCAGGGTCCAAAATCCAGGAGAGAGTAGTAGGCGCGTAGGTACAAAGTCGGGAGGCAAAGACGTAGCAGAAGAACAGCAGGGTCAAGATCCAGGAGTCAAAGAGTAGTATCGCAGAATGTAAACTAGGAACTAAGCTCAGGGAGAAGATCTCAATCGTGAGCACTGAAAGGGGGTCTGGCGAGGGTTTAAATAGAGGAAAGATTGGTGCGTGCACGTTTGGGATGGGAGGAGCTCGTGGGAATGCATGACCGCCTGCCTGCGGGGGTGCAATTCATGACACTTGGTTTTCTGTTTATTACACAGCAGTATTCACAATAATATTTTAGGAAAAGTGCACTGTCACTATTGCCTTGGATACTCACTATCCATGTCCGCCTTTTTTAACAGGAGAGGAACCAATACATAGTAATTTTTTTAGATGCAACAGGGATAATCACTTGAACTGTGTTATGGTTCCAAGTGTAATTATAAACCTACGCTGTTTTGGATTACCTGCACCACACTTACCAACAACTTCCATGGACACCAGTGTTAAAAAAAACTAATTATGGCTTCATAGTTTTCAAAGTTGACCTGTAATGAAAAGAATGACGAGATTAGCACGACAGGCTGCCTCACATGGATGGTGTGCTACCTTTGAATTTTGATTTCTGACTATAAAGGTAGTTTCTTTAGGCAGCACCATGGGCACAGTTGTGACCTGTTTTGATTGCTTGTAGCTCTCCTTGTTTCTCTATTGATAAAACAATCATCAGTTAGTGAAAAACCATGTTTGCCTCTCACTAATGTAATCCATCAACATTTGTGTTTGATCTCCTTACCTTGGACAAACGTTGTCTAGCCATGTGCTCTCTATTCCCACTTATGATTACACTAGTTGTGTAGTGGTTCGTTAGGAAAACCTTCTTCCCCAAGTCCATGGATTCTTTCACTACTTGAAAGTAACACTCAATGGTCTTATGGAAAAAGCAAATACAATTGAAGAAGATATGATTTCACGCACTCACACACATTTGATTACACAAAAGCTCAGAAACCTTAACAAACCTTGCAATCAAACACTTTCATCTCACCTCGCCTATGAGCCACTCATCTGGTTTCAGAGACACAAACTCTGAGTGTCTGAGAATATATGTGTCTGCACTGTGCATGGATGGCAAAACTGCAACCACTAATTCACTCAGATTGATGTTCCAAAGGGCGTTAACCTAAAAAAGATTTACCAAGCCAAAAGCATACACAAGAGATCACTGGAGCTAACATAACGAAAATTGAGATTACACACCACTGTCAACAAGTATAACAAGTTAGAGAGAAACGACAAAGAACACCTACAGTAGTAGAAGATGACATTCATAAGCTCTGAAAAAGAAGTTTGTTTCTTTGCCTACACCTGGTGCTCTCTTTGCCCATTGTTCCTGTGCATGTTCATGACGTGTTTTAGTGGTGATCAATGGTGCCATCAAAACCTTTTTGGGGAGATCATTTTGGATTATATGTTCTCTGTACCACCCTAGAGGGATTTTCTCATCATCGTAATAAACTCTGCTGGCTTCAGTTTCCTCCTGTGCTGAAGCATTGATTGCTTGACAATGCCAAACCAGGTCTCAACATGACAGTTAGTGGCTCTTGTTTGTGCTACCTCTGACATTGATATGTCTTTTTTGCTGTCTGAAGCATATCTTGTCAGGTCACCCAACAAAATTCCACTCCACAGTGGAAATAATGCCATGTATCTTTGTAACAGAAATCTAATTATGTCTTCACAGAAATAGGGGTTCACATTGTGTTGTGTCCCATAGTCATCATGTCCTTGAACTGATATGCTGTCTTCATAAATACCTTTGAACTCCACAGCGAAAGGAGATGCCTCTCATTTTTGGGTATAGTACCTCATCTGTGTCTTTGACTTCTGCTTCCTTTTCCATCTGGTCTGGTGTGGTTGTTTGAGAAATGTAAGCGTTAAGGAGGCAGACACTAGATTGGACTTCATTTGTGAACCTCCTGCTTGAGAGTACAATACACATGTGTTTGAAAACATTTCTGGCGACACTCAAAGTTGTGCTGTTTTGCAGGATGGCAAAGGAAAATGTTGCAAAGTCTCGCAGTCCTTTGTCTGTTGTTTTTTTACTAATTGCTTGAGAGACAGCCTTTATGACATGGGCAGAGCAAAGGTGCAGAACAGTGAACATCTGAAGTTCTGTGTACTTAAGTTTGCCTTGGTAGACTTTCATTGCATGATTTAAGTATGCATGGATGGTGTCCCCATTGAAGGCAAAAAGAACACTGTGAATCAGGGCCCAGCTGTAGTCAGTTTCTACATGCTGCACTCTCTTGGTAGTACATGTTGAGATGTCAAACATGAATTTCCAGAGCTAACGTTCTATATTGACTATGGTGTGGTCATTTGTCAACATTTCAGACTCTGGTAATGGAGGCTTTCTTTTTCCACCTCCAGGTAATGTAAAACTGTAGTACAGAATTCTTTTGTTCTCCGATGGAATTTTTCTGACTACCCCTCTTGTCGCATCCAGGTAAAGGCTGACTTTCTCCTTCATCTTTAGATGGGCAATAAGAATTTGCATACTCTGTTCTGTGTAAAGATAGGCAGCAAATGTGTCTAACTGCAAAATCTGTACATATCCTGGAAAATGGACAGTGTCAAAGTCGCATGCTTTCATTAATGTTTGTGTCATATGTAATTCAATCACTGGATCATAGTGAAGGCGCTTACTGTTCCTGAACTCTGATAAGATGACTTTCAGGATAATCCGTGTTAGTGGCTTAGATAAATTGCCTGCTGCAATTTCAGCAAGCGGAGTTCTGCTCTGCTGCCTGTAGTACACATTGCCGATTTCTTTTGTGAGGGCACGGGCAATCTTTCAACAATAAGGCTGACGTGCCTGTCGAAATTTTGTTTCCCTTTCACTGTGTTGTATTTGCCCGACTTGTACAACATAAATTGTGATGTCATCATTGCCCATTGGTTTATGTCTTGTTGTCATTATTTACATTATAGGAACTGAAGGTACTGAAGGTAGGAACTGAAAATACAGACTGCTTTAATCATCAGAAAGTTTTTTTTTTCTGCTGTTCTCTTTCCTGATGTATTGGTATTTGAAGGCTATTGGGCAGCAAGGATTAATCTTCCTGAACTCGCTATATAAGATATGGGTCCATGGTCATCTTAGTTTAGATGTACCTTTTTAGAGTTGCTATTTGTCTCCATTATTCAGCCTTCAGACATACTTGGAAAGTTTTAGGCACAGACATAATCTTTCTTAATCCCCTTTTTATCCTGAGGTGACGTCCCAGGCAAGCTTGCCCCCTGGGAATATTCACTGTGCTCTTCAGGCTTTTTTTCTGATTCTACACAGATTTTTTCTCCCTCTAACATGTCACCACTGTCTGTGCTGCCGTGTGCAGCCCATGCATCTTCTGTATCTTCTGATGAACTTCTGAGCTCTGTGTTGCCTTCCAAACTATGTCCCTCACTTTGACTTGAAATATTGACTATAGATTGTGTACTGTCATCTGGTTTGGAATCCTTACCAATACTCACCCCCTTCTGTGCCCTAAGCACTTGGGTTCTAACTTTTTTTCTATCTTCATGCCAAATCACTGATAAACATTTCCTGTTGCTGGAGCAATCCTCTCCAAGGACTCTGTTTGACAGTGTTGACCACATATTGTCATGCCACCTAATTTATTTTTCTAGCTTAGAAACTTCAGAAAGTTTTTGATCACATTGCCTACTCCACCAACCCTTGACCACACTTCTGGGCTCCTACTCCTCTGTCCTTCTTTAACATGTGGCATTGCCAACAATCTGAAAAATAGAAAACACAGCTGAATGAAGTGGAAACACAATTGAAATTCAACTCCCAATGGATGTTAATAGTGTAGGAGTGCGATAGAGATAGTGCGATTAAATGTTTTTATTTCTGTGCTTAATTTTACGGGCCCTATATTTTGATATAGCATCAATCACAAAACAGCATTCTGTCACTGTCACGACCACTGGGGATCAACTCACAAAAGAACTAACCAGTACCAGCAGCAGGTTAATAATAACATGTGTTAATCCATCAGCACACGCTCTGCAGCACTTTTTTAACCATCCCTTTTTAAACCCGCTTCCTGCTACTCGGTATTGAGTCTTCTGTTTGAATCTCGCTTACTGGTTACTGAACTCCCTTTTGCCTCTCGACCTTGGACCTCGCCTGACGTTCTGGATTGTTCGACTGTCTCAATAACTACTTGCTCCTGCATCTGCACAGGATCTGCATACCTTTTCACTGAGGATTCCTGAGAAAAGAACTATGTGTTTCTTAAACTTACCCCCCAATTTAAAAAAACTCAACATATCTGGGTTGTGTGTGCAAGATTTTGCAAAGTTTGTGTGGGTATGATTGTAAAAAATCAAATCATAACTGAAGAAGGCTCCATGGTCAAAACATTGTATTTTCTTTCTTCTCTTTTCAGCATGGAATAAACCTATTCCGTGTTCTTTGGAGATTACCATGTGCCAATAAGATATGATCACTGTATTGACCATATACAATTTCTTGCATTAGGAATTCCTATTTTGCATACCCCAGCTTGCTCTCCATTAACACACAGACAGGGAGAGAAGCTGGGGGTCAGGGCAGGGTTAGCCATTTATACGGCACCCCTGGAGCAGTTGGGGTTAAGGGCCTTGTTCAGGAGCCCAACGGAGTAGGATTCCTCTGCCGACCTTGGGATGTAAACCAGCAACCTTCCAGGCACAGTTGCAGATCCTTAGCCACAGAGCCACCGCTCCACCTAATGTGCCAATTCTTTAAAAAATGCAAATTTATTTTTAAAAATAGCTGTTGTAAATAACATCAGTGGCTATTGAAGAGTACATACAAAACAGAGACAAGTTAATAAACTTGGAATGACTACTTACAGCTCTGGAAAGACCGAAGATAGTGTTTCCGGTTGTTAAGGAACAAGTAATAGATTTATTCCATGCTGAAAAAAAGAAGAGAGAAAACAACATTTCAGCCGTGGAGCCTTCTTCAGGTGTGAGAGAGACAAGGCAGTAGGCAAAGGTAATATAGTGGGAGAAGAAAGGCTGGGAGGGAGGAGGGGTGAGAGGCAGGAGCAGGGGACAGGAAGAGGCCGATCAAGAGATGTGAAGTCAGAATAGGTGTTGAAAGGTGTGAAATGAAACTACCAATGAATGGAGAAAATTTAGTAGAACAGTCTGTCGTTTAGAGAAGGGGGAAGGTGTGATCCTAGCTGCAGGATAATTTTGGTTTCGGTAGTCTTTCTAACATATGAGTTCAGAAAACCATCTTTGAGAAAACAGACGGAGAGATTGTAGTGGTCGTGGCTGTCAGAGGTGAAATGAGAAACGATGGGCTTGGAGAGATCTTTAATCTTCACAGCCCTGACATGTTCTCTGAAGCGGTCTCCAAGTCTCCTTCATGTTTCTCCAATGTAGAGAGAAACTGGGCATTTACTACAAGAGATACAGTAAATAAGGTTGCTGGAGGTACAAGATGCCATCTGGGTGATCCAGAATTGTCCTGAGGGGCCTTGAATGAGTGTGGTGTTGGATGTGTACTTGCATGTGATACAGTGAGCTCTGTTGCAAGGGAAAGTAGCTGGTGTGGATGGTTGCTGAGGGCGATCAAGGGAGCTGTGAACAAGAAGGTTGCGCAGATTAGGTGATCGGCGATATGAGATGATGGGGCGGTCAGAAAAGAGGGCCCCAATGGAGGGATCATCGTGTAGGATGGAAAAGTTGTCGTTAACAGTCCTGGGGATAGGAAGTGTGTTAGGGTGGTAGGGAAGCACCAAAGGAATGCGGTTGTTACTGCAGGAGTTCCTGATTGGGTTGATGGTCTGAGGGGTGTTTTTGGCTCGGGCAAGGGCCCCGTCAATAACATTGCTGGGGTATCCTCTGTTGATGAAAAGGGAGTACATTTTGAGGGCTTGGTTCACAAAGTCAGTGTCGTCCCTGCATAGTCATTGTAGCCGAAGGAACTGTGAAAAAGGGAGAGAGTTTTTAGTATGTTTGGGGTGAAATGAGTTATACAAGAGATAGCTGTGTGGAATCCATGGGTTTGTAATAAACTGAAGTGGAGAGTCTGGGGTAGTTGATGTCTAGAAACGGAAGAGTGTTGGAAGATATGTTAACCGTATATTTGAGGGACGGGTGGAAGTTGGTGAAATGGTGCAGGAAGCACTTAAGCTGATCGTCGGAGCATATGGCAGCACCGACGCAGTCATCAATATATCGCTTGTAGAGGTCAGGGACATAGCCAGTGTAGGAAGCGAAGAAGCGCTCTTCTACCCAGCCAACAAAGAGATTGGCATAGCTGGGTCCCATTCTGGTGCCCATGGCAACTCCACTCACCTGTTGTTAAAAAAGATTGAAGGAGAATGCGTTCAGTGTGAGAACCAGTGTTTCTGGTTATTGTCCTTTAATTGATCTGCCACCAAAACATTAATCCTCAACAGTCAAACAAGTCCATGTGATGAAAACCCTTATGCTCTTTAATGTTTTGTTATGGATTGTGCATCTGTACTAATTTTTTCCCCCCACTCATCAGCTTTTGGATGACAGATTCTGACCACTGTATAAGATCAGAAGCAGTTGAAGAAAAGGGCTCTTTTCTGCTTATTTAACACACTCCTAATGCAAACACATTATGAGTACAATGGAAAGGTTGCACCCAATGGGATCAAGCAATTTAAAACATATGTTCAGGGGACAGGAAAGTTGTTATACAGATGAATGGTATTCATGAAACAAATAATATTGCAAAAAACTTTGCCAAAAGTCACAACCCATTAAACATTCATCAGACAGGTTGAATCAGTTGGATATCTCTTAGATTCAAAATGCACTCAACGGCTGTATAATGCAAGCTCAAGAGTCAAAAGAACAGTAGTGAACTACAATCTTACAATAATAAACAGCCATTTGATCTTGTGAATGATCTATCATACACCCTTGAAATGATGTTACAGATTTGGAAGTTTGCACAGCTTGTAACTCCTTTCTAACTCCATGAGACACACAGACAGGGATAGAAGCTGGGGGTCAGAGCGCAGGGTCAGCCACTGTGCTCTTGTGCCAAACAGGTCATACAAAGACTGCCATTCCTTATATCTTTCCCTGAACCTCTGTGTCACTTCCTCACCTTCCAAAAGAAAAATATCGAGCTTCCACACACCCTTCCCCACAGTAACAGCCGTTGGAATAGATAGTTAGGCCTGTGGTCTTGCAAGTAAAATCACGTATCAAAACAAAATGTGTGAGGCTTGGGTCCCATGAGACTAGTGCCATGTGAAACCTGCCCTCCCCTGACTATGAAGTTTAAAATCTTTCAGTTTAAAATTTTTACGTAATGTTTGCAATAATATTGATGATTTATCAAATTGGACCCATGTCTAGCCCCTCATTCTGCCTTCTCTTTCTAAAAGAGAATTCAAATCCCATCCCAATCAATTTACTCAGTTCCTGAATTAGGACATATCTGTCATGTGAGCAACTCAGACAATACACATTTAAAAGTTTAAATTTGACATTCATGAAACCCAGATACACCACCAGTGCTCTCCCTGGTTATATTACAGGGTGTTGACGTACCTCTACCATCTTATTTTTAATTAGAACAGCCATACCATCAGATTTATTTTCTTTGGACCCACTCCAGATTGATGGGCCCAATGTCCACAGTTCTTCCATATCCTTATAGCAGTTTTTAAAGGGTAACCCCCACTCCTGTAACAACACAATATCAGCATTTACCTTCCTCACAAATGATAGTATAGTCCTTGCCCTTAACTTGGAGCGAATGCTTCTCACATTTATGGACACAATATTAAGAGCCTTACTTAAAGTAGGACCAGGGGAGACTAAAAGCTCTGGCTACAATCATTCAGTAGGTGACACCTACTATACAGGCCTCCCCCCCCACCTTTTTGCTTTAATTGTCTCCTCCTCTACCACCCCCACAATCCATAGGATATTTCACCACCTGCCCTCCTTGAGTCTTTGGTTCTAAAGCTTGGTCAGTAAGATAACATATATTGGAGACATCTAAACCCATGGGAGAACCTACCTGAGGACTCGGAAAATGATCTTCCCTCACTCTTCTGCTCTGAGTTCAATCATTTTCTAAATCCAATGTCTCTTTTAGACTGCACCCTCTGTTCTGTAATTTCATTTGAGCACTTTCAGTCTCCACAGGTGGCAGGCTATTGGAAGAGCATTGGTCTTCCCAGTTTTGTTCTATTTGCAAAGGAATTTGGACAGTCTTTAAACACATGACCTTCACACTCACATAGATTACATTTCCTCACGCTTGTACATTCAGTATATGCATGTCCAATTTCCTTGCACTTACCACACACCACCTTTGTACAGGCATCCACAAAGTGACCCATCTCCCCACATCTCCTGCACGGTTTTGGCTGCCCTTGGTAGAACACAAGGCCTCTATTTTCACCTAATCCAATCAAAGAAGGAATGTGTTTAAATCCACCATAACCATTTTTTGTCTTCATGCAATGAAACAGGTACTCTCCATGCACAGTTCCAGATGCCATCATCATCCAAGACTTTCTGAAGCTCACCTTTCACTAAACAATACTTAGACAACCATGTCAAAACATCTTCCTTCATCACCATCTCATTAAACATGCGAACAATCACAGTCCTATTAATTAATAATAATTGCTTACACTTATATAGCGCTTTCTGGACACTCCACTCAAAGCGCTTTACAGTTAATGGGGACTCCCCTCCACCACCACCAATGTGCAGCATCCACCTGGATGATGCGTTGGCAGCCATAGTGCACCAGAACGCTCACCACACACCAGCTATCAGTGGGGAGGAGAGCAGAGTAATGTAGCCAATTCATAGAGGGGGATTATTAGGAGGCCATGATTGGTAAGGGCCAATGGGAAATTTGGTCAGGATGCCGGGGTTACACCCTTACTCTTTTCGAGAAACGCCGTGGGATTTTTAATGACCACAGAGAGTCAGGACCTCGGTTTTACATCTCATCCGAAGGATGGCGCTTGTTTACAGTATAGTGTCCCCGTCACTATACTGGGGCATTAGGACCCACACAGACCACAGGGTGAGCGCCCCCTGCTGGCCCCACTAACACCTCTTCCAGCAGCAACCTTGGTTTTTCCCAGGAGGTCTCCCATCCAGGTACTGACCAGGCTCACACCACATTAGAAAGATCCATCAGCTTCTGGCATTCAAACATTCTAATCAGGCCCACATCTTTTTTTCTCCTCTATTTTCATCCAAAATTGTTCCAGTAACTTTGCCGATTGAAACTAATGTCAAAACCAATTCCCTTCAGCAAAGTGATTAAGCATTTGACATCTAATGCCTTAATCCTTTCTGTAACACCTTCCTTGAGAAGTCCAACCGTGAAATATCACCCAAGTGAGCCGAAACCTCACCACCCTTATACACCAAACGTGCGCAAAAGTAACAGCGCATGCCGACTCTACAGGCCGCCATGGCCATTACAAATGTGTCAAAAGCAAACTAAACCTAAACCGAAACCTCTTCTGTGCACCAAAGCCCCCGAAACCCTATTCCCTTAATCTTATACAAAAAACTCCACTCCCGACTTCTGAAATTTTAAAGTTTTTATTGATACACAAGCAATAACAACTTTCACTATTAATTTCTACATAAAATTAAATAAGATACAAAAGCAAAGAATAAAAACACTAGACAGTTTTTGTGCAAGGCAAGAGGCATCACAAAAAAAAAGTTTCCAACATGACCTGCAGAAACATGACTTGTGATCCATCACCATTTGATTGCAACATGCCTGGGCCATAATGTCAACTTCCAGACCCTCTCAGTCTCTTTCTCCCCAAATCTTGCTCCGGTGGATCAAAATGTAGTCTCTCAAATAAGACACAGCCTTCTGTATCACTGACAGAGGCAGAGTTTTTTCCATTCTATATACCAATGTAGTTCTAGTCTTCCATAAAGCTTCCCTTAGGCAACAGATGACCTGCCAGGCTTTGCTTTCTTCCGATTTTGATAGCTTCTCAAGTCCATATCCATAAAGCACTACCTGGGGGTCACTTATACCGCAAGCCAGAAAGCACCTTATCCAGCTGTTAGCCAATGTCCACACCTCTTTTGCGATGCCACAGTCCCACAGGACGTGCCGGATGGATTCTTCTTGTCCGCATCCTTCCACTGGACACCTTGATGTCTTCCCCATGCCTCTCGAATGCATCACAGCCCTTGTTGGTAAAACTTCATGTGCAATCAACCAGCACATGTCTCTGTGTCTGTTCAACAAAACCGTGTGGCCAACCCTTTTCCAAACATGGCTGGGATCCCCAGCCACAAGGCCACGAATATGACATACTGCACCTCTACCCTGCACAACAAGTTCCAACCTTCTTGCACTTGTCAACACATCCAGTGCCTCATTTTCCAAATTCAATTTCCTTAAAAATTTCTTTATGATAAAATATGAATATGGGAGGTTAAAAGCAACAGGTGCTGTTAAAGGGACCTCTAAAACTTTCAATGTCCTTAAATAAAAACCACACAAAAAGCGAGACATAAAGGATACTTTCCCCCTGTTCCCTACTGCTAAAGACAAATGTAATGATACATATTTGTACATTAGGAAAGTGAACAGTTCAGGCATGCCTTTTCCACCCATTTCCACCTTTTTTTCTACAACCACCCTCTTTACTCTCTCCCATTTTGACCTCCAGAAAAAATAAAAAATAGCCCTCTTTAAAACCAATAAAACAGACCTTGATGGCATAAAAACAGCACTGACAAACAACAGTAATGGTAAAATTACAGTCTTGACAACTAAAACCTTGCCGTCCATTGTTAATTCCCGTAAACTCCACAGACCGATCTTGCTTTTGACTTTCCCTACCACCCTCTCCCAATTCCTACTCCCCATCCCATTTCTATCAAAGTTTATTCCCAAGATCTTTATTTCATCTCTACGAATTGTGATTCCCACATTTTCCTCTTCACTCCAGTTTCCATATTGCATCAGCACACATTTGTTTTTATTCAGCTTGGCCCCTGATGCTCCGCAAAACTGGGTTGTCACCTCCAAGCTATTTCTGACTCCCTTATAATCTGTACAAAAGACATTTACATCGTCCATGTATAGTAGAGTTCTCACCTCTTGGGCGCCACTCCCAGGGATTTTAATGCCTTCAATCCCATTCTCCATTCTTAAGGCTTGTGCCAGTGGTTCTATGCAGCAAACAAAAAGGAGTGGGGATAACGGACAGCCTTGGCGAACACCGCAATTCACATTAACCACATTTGACATGCTTCCATTAATCATTATTCTACTTCCTATACCCTTATATAATAACCTTACCCAAGTGAGGAACCTGGTTGAAAGCCCCATCTTTTGTAGTACTCTAAACATATACTCATGAGAGACACGATCGTAAGCTTTCTCAAAATCCAAGTTTAAGACCGCTAATCCAATATTCCTCTCTCTCGCATAACCTATGGTATCTCTAATCAGTATTAGGCTGTCCGTGATCCTCCTCCCTGCCACACCACAAGCTGGATCTGGATGAATGACTTCACTCAGGACAGATTTTAATCGAAGCGTTAAACACTTGGAAAACAGTTTAAGATCACAATTCAATAAAGTTATCGGTCGCCAATTTGCCAGGTCTGTGCGATCATTCTTTTTGAATAGTAAGATCACAACTCCCGTCTTAAAGCTGTCCGGCAGATCTTCTAAAAACTCAAATTCTTTAAAAATGGTTAAAAGATCCAATGCTAAAATATCCCAAAAGGCTCTATAAAACTCAATGGGTAGACCATCCAACCCTGGAGTCTTGCCCATTTTGAAGGTCTTCAAACTTTCTATTAACTCTTCTACAGAAAGGCCTTTTGATAACACAGTATAGTCTTTTACACTCTTTGGAATGACTTGAACAAATTTTTCTAACAAATCCTTAGACACTTGTTTCTTTCCAAACAACTCCCCATAGAAATCCTCAGCTACAGTCAACATGTCTTCCATACAAGTTTGCAAAAGCCCCTCTCGTCCCTTAAATGCTGACATTAGTCCCCTCCCTGCAACCCTTTTCTTGAAAAAGAATCTTGTACATTTTTCACCTTCTTCAAGCTCTTTCACTTTGCTTTGAAACATGATTTTTTTAATCTTTTCTCTAGAGAGATTTAAAAGCTCATTCTTTAATGCCTTGATTTCCTCACTGAAGTCCCACCCCTCTTCTAATAACTTAACATACCTCTGCAATCTCTTTTGTAATCCGTTTTCAACCCTTCGTATCCTAGCCTGTTTTCTCCTCCCCATCTCTATGAAGAATGCTTTTGTACGCTCCTTCACCTCCTCCCACCACTGTGCTCTTGAGCCAAACAGGTCATACAAAGACTGCCATTCCTTATATCTTTCCCTGAACCTGCTCCTCACTTCCTCATCCTCCAGAAGTGAAATATTCAGCTTCCACACACCCTTCCCCACAGTAACAGCCTTTGGAATAGCAAGTGTACATGATAGTAAACAATGGTCAGAGAAAAAAACAGGGGTTAAGCCTGCAGTTGTGCAAGTAAAGTCACGTATCAAAACAAAATCTATCCGTGACGCTTGGGTCCCATTAGACTTGTGCCACGTGAAGCCTGCCCTCCCCTGACTATGAAGTTTGAGGGCATCTTTCAGTTTAAAATCTTTACATACCGTTTGCAATAATATTGATGATTTATCAAATTGGACCTGTCTCTCACCCCTCATTCTGCCTTCTCTTTCTAAAAGGCAATTAAAATCCCCAGCTAAAACCAGTGGTTCCCATCCCAATAAATATTCTCTCAATTCCTGAATTAGGACATATCGGTCATGTGGGCAACTCGGACAATACACATTTAAAAGTTTAAATTTGACATTCATGAAACCCAGATACACCACCAGTGCTCTCCCTGGTTTCACTACAAGGTACTGACGTACCTCTACCATCTTATTTTTAATTAAAACAGCTATACCGTCAGATTTATTCTCATTGGACCCACTCCAAATTGATGTGCCCAATGTCCACAGTTCTTCCATATCCTTATAGCTGTTTTTAAAAGGTAATCCACACTCCTGTAACAACATAATATCAGCATTTTCCTTACTCACAAATGATAATATAGTCCTTGCCCTTAACTTGGATCGAATGCTTCTCACATTTATGGACACAATGTTCAGAGCCATACTTAAAGTTAGACCAGGGGAGACTAAAAGCTCTGGCTAGAATCATTCAGTCTGTGACACCAACTGTACAGGCCTTTTTCTTTTTCCATTTGCTCTCCTTGCCTCCTCCTCCACCATCAATAGGATGGTTCTCCACCTGCCCTTCTTGAGTCTCTAGTTCTAAAGCTGGATCAGTAGGATTGGAGAGAACTAATCCCATGGGAGAACCTGCCATCTGAGGACTCTGAAAATGATCTTCCCTCACTTTTCCCACTCGGAGTTAGATCACTTTCTAAATCAGATGTCTCAGCGGACCTTTTAGACTGCACCCTCTGTTCTGTACATTCCATTTGAGCACTTTCAGTCTCCACGGGTGGCAGACGATCAGGAGAGATGCTACCAATCAATTCAGAGTCCCCCTCACTTTCCACATCATTATCATTCTCTTCTACCTCAGCCTCATCTCCTTCACTCCATTCTGAACCCTCGCTCTCTTTTCCACTACTTTCTTCAACGTCAACCACATCCAGTTCCTGATCCAGAACCACTGCTCCAGCCCTAAATACCTCTTCAAACTCTTCCTGTTTTTGCATCGGTCTTCCCAGTTTTGTTCTATTTGCAAAGGAATTTGGACAGTCTTTAAACACATGACCTTCACACTCACAGAGATTACATTTCCTCACGCTTGTACATTCAGTATATGCATGTCCAATTTCCTTGCACTTACTACACACCACCTTTGTACAGGCATCCACAAAGTGACCCAGCTCCCCACACCTCCTGCACAGTTTTGGCTGCCCTTGGTAGAACACAAGGCCTCTATTTTCACCTAATCCAATCAAAGAAGGAATGGGTTTAAATCCACCATAACCATTTTTGTCTTCATGCAACGAAACAGGTACTCTCCATGCACAATTCCAGATGCCATCATCATCCAAGACTTTCTGAGGCTCACCTTTCACTAAACAATACTTAGACAACCATGTCACAATATCTTCCATCATCACCATCTCATTAAACATACGAACAATCACAGTCCTATTAGAAAGTTCCGTCAGCTTCTGCCATTCAAACATTCTAATCAGACCCACATCTTTTTTCTCTTCTATTTTTCTCCAAAATTCTTCCAATAACTTTGCCGATTTGAAACTAATGTCAAAACCAATTCCCTTTGGCAGAGTAATTAAACAATTAACATCTAATGCCTTAACCTTTAACTCTTTCTGTAACACCTTCCTTGAAAAGTCCAACCGTGAAATATCACCCGAGTGAGCCGAGCCCTCACCTCTCTTATACACCAAACGTGCGCAAAAGTAACAGCGCATGCCGACTCTACAGGCCGCCATGGCCATTACAAATGTGTCAAAAGCAAACTAAACCTAAACCGAAACCTCATCTGTGCACCAAAGCCCCCGAAACCCTATTCCCTTAATCTTACACTTATACAAAAAAACTCCACTCCCGACTTCTGGGTTTAACCCTTTACATCTCCAACACTGGTTAGAGACTCAGTGTGTCCCAGGCTCAGCAGTTATATAGGACAGGACTCAGCGAGCTGCAGGTGAAACTCGTTGTTCTGCGCTCCCAGTGCTGAATGCGTATCTCCTCCCTCCAGACTCATCAAACTCTCTTTACTGTCTTCATACAGTACATCCCTCTTAAATCCTAGAAACACAGAAACTCTGGGGCGTTTCTGTGAGTCAGTACTGGGTTTCTCTGTTCGAGGTTACAAGCAGAAACAATAAAAGCGCTGAAAGCAAGAAGTTATTTCTGCTCGTAGGCATAAACGTGTAAAAATAAATTTTCTGATTCCTAAAACCTAATAAAATCCATGTAAGTCTCTTTTTCGTCCCCAATGCACATAACTGAATATAAACCAGTCACGTTCAGCTACTTTTCTGATGTATATGAATACACTAGTTCTGGCGTAGCTGTTACAACAAAGATACTTACGAACTATTTTTTCATACGAGCCCTTGCCGTTTTTAAATTGAATATTTTTTTCATTTAAGTAAATCACACGAAACACCAGCAACACTCATCGTAAGCATCTGACCAGTCACATTCCTGAATTTTAAACCCATTTAGTATTTATTTTAACTTGTTTTATTTTTTTTTAATTTTACACACCTGTTTTAAGTATTCATGCCATTTTTAGCATATTGTAGTTTTACAGATTTTTTTCAAACATTTTATTTTTTAAATCATATCAACCCATTGTAACTTCCCATTGATAATTCCTGAGCTTTATAACTGTGTATTATTTCTTTTTACCTTGTTTTAATTTTTTCATTATTTAATAGAGCTTTTTAATATATTGTGAGTATTTTAGTGTCATTTTAAAATAGCACTATCAATGCTCCTGACTTTTAAACCTGTATTTATTCTGACATTATTCTCTCCACCTGCAGATGAGGGATTTATTTGATTTTAAATTTGTTGATTTGGGGGGCAAATGTACATTCATTTCCTTGTATCTCCAGTGGGAACCTTTTTTTGGATGAATTGTATTTTTGGATGAATTGCAATCTTTACTTCAAGGCCTTCAGACTGATATAGAAATGACGGGAGATTTAAATGACACATTTGACAAATCAGACAGGAACAGCATAACATCTAAAATAGCAGAACCCTCTAAAGTACTGAAAAATTTCAGGCACATTCATAATAAATAAAATTAATTTAATTTGAAGCATAAAATTTGCTTTTATTTTTTTACCTCACCTAATGTTATTGCATTAACGAGGCTGAAGTTGGCTTCTTATTCGCCAGCTTCTTCGCGTTTTTCGTTCCATCTTAAGTGCTGCTGCTGTGATGTTATGCCACCTTTAGCCTGTAGATGGCTCTCTACAGTCATTTTTAAAAATACTTATCCGGATGTATTACTGAACATATCCTCAGTAAAGGGGAATATGTAAGTATAGACTGTCCAAATTGCATTTTTGTATGAAACACATTTCAGAAACACAACTCACAATAAAACAATCTGGCATGTTATACAACTAGTAAATAAGACAAAGGCAAAACATAAGTTCACTGTCACTTTCTGGATATTTTCCACGACCTTGGATTCTGATCATAAAAAGTCTCAAACTCTTGCATTTTGCAAGAAATTTTAATATAGCAGTTTTAAATGGGACATTTAGAACATGGCATATGAGAATATATGGTTAACTGAGGATGAGCAGGGTGTGATCGCACTTTCTGCTTATTGCTGTGAACCTACCTCCTGGTTATAAAAATGTCTAAAAATTCTGACACAGATGTGTGAGAGACAATGGAAAAGACTATCAAAATCCTGAATTTCAGGACATTTTACTGTACCGTTTTTTAAATACGACCCTCTAAACATTGCATGAGAGAATACATTGGCAAATGGTAAATGCAATGTTTGCTATATTGCTAGGGCCCTCCCTCCTGATTTTAAAATCGTCTCATTTCTGACATCAAGGTGTGAGACACAATATAACAGACTGTCACAATCCTGAACTTCAGGACATTTTACTGTACCATTTTAAAAATATGACCCTCTGAACATGGCATGTGAGAAAATGGCATGTGAGAATGCATTGGGAAAAGGTGAATGCAATTTCTGCTGATTACAAAATCGTCTCACAATTCTGACACTGAGGTGTGAGACACAATGTAACAGGCACTCATAATCGTGAAGTACAAGAGATTTTACTGTTACGTTTTTTTTTAATAATGACCCTCTGAACACAGCATGTGGGGATTTATAGTCAACAAAATAGCACAGATTCTGCCAATTTGCTTTGTCACTCCTTCCTCGTTACCAAAACATCTTAATATACCGAGACTAAGGTAAATATCGGAGTCAACCGATACTGATCAGGTTCTGCTGCTGCTGAGCCCTCACCCTTCACCATAAGGTCCAATTCCCCAAGCCTGCTGACCATATATGTCCATCCCTTCTCATCAAAACTCGTATTTTCACAGGGTAACCTTCAGAAATCGCAGTACAGAATGAAAAAAAAAACTCGATCTCGGCCGCTGTTGGTGATTAAATGAATGTCCAGAAATTTTACAGAGTGTATCACTTTCATAGAGACCGAGAAGTCTCCACGACCAGTCTTGTACCGCAATGAAATACAGAGCCCGTAGGGGGCAGTAGGCTCGCAAATATAGCTCACTGTGTATATAATGAAGAAGCAGAGATTAGTTCCTCATCTGCATGTTGCAGAGCCTTACGCTACTCGTACCAGCAACTGGGGTTTGATCCCTGCACGGGCGATTAGTTGAAAGACCATTTAGCCAGCTGGCTTTTTATTTTGATCTCACTAAATTGAGATCTTGAAACCAAAATAGTTAGAAATATGGAACACAACCATTGTTCCCCAAGAAGGAAAGCTGTTTTGTACTGACATCACTCCTTTTTATTTAACCCAGATTGTGAAGACAACTCCCTCCTATCAAAGAAAAATGTTACTCAAAAGTTGGAAAGCACACTCTGAACCCATCTGTATATTTGATTCCCGCGATCCGTTCAAAGCTGCTTAGTGTTTCGCAAGCAAATCATTTCAGGGAAGAAATTTAGTGAACTACTTTTGTATTTTCACTCATTGAATTTGATATTTGTACTCTGCATTCTCAGCAATAATATTTCAAAATTACAGTTAGGATTTATTGGAAAACTTCACAAGCATTATTAGGTTAGGACTTTAAAATTGTATTTTAATATCTTGGTATATTTACATTCATTTTGATATAGATATAACCATAAATGTTGTTAAGCATATTGTACTTTTGTCATACTTTTTAAAACATTTTAGCTGAGGATGCACGGCGACTATTATACCTTGTATAGTTTTTTCTCGAGTTCTACCATGGATATTTTATACGATCCATTAGTTTCATGCTCTTTTGAATTTTCCTTCACTTATAGAAAAAGTTCAATGTTGTTCTTGTGGCTGTGCTCCACATCTATTGACTTGTAAATAGCACCGCCCTATCGCCTGTCTAATGGTGCCATTTTGAAAAAATCATAAAAAATAAAGAAAGGGGCCACAGCCACAGCAAGGTTGTCTAAGGTTAGGGGCCCTGCCTGGTGTGTAAAACACTTGGTTTCAGCAGTGTGGCTGTTGTACTTGAAATGCTATTGAGCCATGAAGAAGACCCACCTATCCCAGTGTATTGCCTGTAGTGTTATCTTCAGAAAATCATTTAAAAAATAAAGAAAGGTTCCACAGCCCAAAACAAAGCTGGGAAAAGTCAGAGGACCTGCTTAGTGTCCAAAACACTTACTTGCAGCATTGTGGGTGCTGTGGTTTAAATGCTATTGGTTTGTGAACAGAATACCCCTATCCCAGTGCATTGTGCCACATTAAATAAAAGCACGAGAAAAAGTGATTCAGAACACAAAGCTGTGTCAGTGTTCTGTGTAAAAAGTCGGTTTGAACATCATGGGAGCTGTTTTTAATAAGCTGCTGCGTAAAGAATATTTTAATCTTCCTGCTGTCAGTAGTATTGTGAATATAGTTGACCCTTACCTGAATTAAAACAGGGCGTAAAGGAAGGGTTTCAGAAATCAAACAAAGCTTTATTCCCGTGCTTACAGTCTGGGTAATTGGAGACTGAGCTGTTCTGCTTCCTATGGTCATATACAGGTTTTTCGCATGAAGCCGTATTGAACAGTATTTCTCGCGTTGTGAACGTGTGCACACAGCGGTCCCCTCGGTTCCAGTTTGTGCGTAATTACACATCGATGAAAAAACGGAGGTTTAAAAAAAGATAATTAGCTCACTGATAGTTTGATGTAAAGGCTGTAGAAATATCCATAAGTCGTGGTCTTTAAGATGCATTTGGTTTGACGGTGTTCTGTGCTTCCATTGCGAAGATATGGACAAAACAATATTCGAGCATGGTAAAAAAAATGTTATAAAAACGACAAAGTGAATGCTATTCAGGGGCCAATGCTATTCGATGTGAATTGAATGCTATTCAACTCGCCAATGCTATTCAGGGGTGGAAAAGGGTGGAGCCGTGTATGTCTTGGTAACTCGCCGTGATCGTATAGTGGTCAGTATTTTGCGTTGTGGCAACAACCTCGTTTTGAATCCGGGTCACGGCAGAATAGGGGCATCTGCTTTTACTACATGCACGAATGAAGGCAAAAAAAAGCCAATCGATGTGAACAAACGGCGCTTTACAGAGGAGTACTGCCTGACTGGATCGTTGATGAACAACAGAGGCCACTCCGACCTCTTCTCTATTTTCTTCAATGACTTACTAAGGATCTTCTTCACATTCACCCATACAGGGGAAGCCAGTTACACCAAAGCAAACAGGAAAGTGCATTTCAAGCAGAGACCAGGAGGGACCTGTTTACACCGAGAGTGGTCGTAGTATGGAACAATGCGCCCAGCCCTGTTGCTGGAGTCGATTCTTGATGAGATCTTGGGCTCACTAAGAGGCCCCCGCTGGATGCTAATCTTTCTGTTGTTCTTGCAGGTGTTGCGCTGCTTTTGAGCCAACAGAGCTCATCTTGGTCTGTCAGCACAGCCCAATTGCAAATGATCGGCTCCGCTTGTATGGTACAGCGCTTGCTTTGCATGCGGGAGGTAGCAGGATCAATTCCCGCATCCTCCAGGTGTGTGCTTAGAGCTTGATGTGCCGAAAGGTGTCCTTCAGCCTGTGGTCACGCCTTGCATGGAGAGCATCGTGCAGCTGTCAAGCGTTTCGCAGCCACGCCCCCTTTTCATCTTCTCTCTGGCTTAAGCGTCACTCCGCCACTCTCTCTTGACATTTCATGTCAGCATGTCAGAAGTCCGAGTGACATTTTTAATGGCTGAGTGAGGGCACGATGCTGAAGCAGAGAGGCCACTTCAGCCACAGAGACTTGTGCTAGGTGAGATCTGAAAGACGGACTCGCAACAGAAACAGACCAAAAATGTATCGGTGAGATCAAAAGGCAAATGAAACATTCAGCAGAGAGCGTCTAAAGATTAGGGAACGGGTGACTGAAATCCATGTGAGGCAAACTTTCCGGTGTGTGTACTGCAGCTGGGCTTGTTGGCGTAATTGGTAGTGCGTCAGTCTCGTCATCTGAAGGGCCTGAGTTTGATCCTCACACGGGGCAGGGCTGCTTCCTCTCTTGCTCTTTTCAAACACTTGCGGCAACTGTTCGCTCATAACCACGTCTGGAATGCGTGACCTTTACACGGGCGAGAAGCAACGCTGCATCCCTTTTCTAAAGAACATTCACATTCAGAAATAAGTCAAGAAATTTGCCATTACTTTCGTTCGCACTGCTGTCAGCCTGCCCATGTTGCCAAAGAAAGATTCACTCGGCGTCAACTTGACAGAACAGCGATCACTTGAAAACAATGTTCCACACTCCGTAAGCAAGAACTTCAGTGTTTGCAGTCACCCGATATGCTGATAGTCAAAGGAGTGTAAAACACGAAGCGTCAAAAGACAAGATGAGTTGATGGAAAGAGCGTTGAATTGATGAGCACAAAAGTTCAGCTCATACAATAGGCAACGAAGGTCCCAGTGTCGTCATCGCACTTGAAAGGACTGCCTTGCAGACCAAGGGCAGTGGGAGGTTGCTGTTTTGAGACGGAGGCATTGGGATGGTGGGCCGAGATCTATTCTTCTTAAGGAATTCTTCATCGTGAAAGATCGGTTATCCAAAGAACTCAGGGAATCATGTGCTACTGAAGGGAGTGAAGTGCTGAAACACATGACATGCCCCCCTGATCTCAGATGCACAATTCTGCTGCAACATGCACAGCTACCGTCCACACCAGGCAGTGGGGCTTCAGCAGAATTTGCTACGCCACCTGCAATTACATATCCAGCTGCACACATATACATGGCCCTTCTGTCCTTTTCAGGATCTCAAAAAAAAGCATAGCGTGGTTTTCCTGCCACCTGATTGACCTCATCTCCCTCAGAATGTGACCCGCCACATTCATTTCTGAAGCAGGACAGAGGCTAACGGACATGTCAGAACAGTGAGGTTCAACGATCTCTCCAAAATATTGTGGTTGTAGTGGAAGAGATATGTTTTAAATTGTACCTTGGTATTTCAAACTCTCTCTAGAATGTTATCCATTTCTATTTTATTTTGACAGGAACTGTTAAAAGGCTAATGACACTAGATGAAAAGAGAAGAAAGAAAACACAACGTTTCAGCCGTGGAGCCTTCTTCAGGTGTGAGGGCTCCACGGCTGAAATGTTGTGTTTTCTTTCTTTTCTTTTAAGCATGGAATAGACCTATTACTTGTTCCTTTGCAGCCTACACATGGTGATGCAGCTCCCCACCTGAACTGCTAATGATACTAGATGTCTGGTAGTTTGTGGTACTTGGTTATTGTCTTATGTTTGCTCAAACTGCATATGTGTTGTAGCAGCGAGGCTTATTAATAAGAAAGAATTAAGTGTTCTGAGCCTTCCCAAATGAGGCCCCAGCTCTGTTCATCTCTGTGGTGCAGCCACAGAGAAACTATTCATGCAGGCTGATTTAAGGTTTCCTTTAATAAGGGACAGCTCCCAAAGGGGGATGCACTTAGCTAAGCCTGGCTATCATGATCAATGGTCATCCATTGGCGCCTATCTGTCTAGGGAGTGCCAGATGGACATCTGGACTGCATTCCTAAGTGTCAGGAGTAAATGACTCATATCTCACCTTGATCAACCAATCAGGGACTGGTAGGACTCTGATGCCCATGGAACTTTCAGCCAATAGACGAGCTGAAGTTCCTCCAGGTAAAAACAGGCAACACAGAGAGCCTGAGAGACTTTTTGGGAGAATTCTGTGGACTTTTCTAAAGGGAATTCAAAGGAGAATTCCAGGGCAGGATGACCCAGGAGCAGAAGGCTCCCAAGGGCAGGACATTCTCGCAGCGCGCCTCCTGACCATCCTGAGACTCAGCCCGGACAACCCCGGAACGGCCAGTGTGTCTGAGTGCCAGAACTTTCCTTTGTTCTAAGAGTCTAGAGCGGAGGTTGCCAGAGAGTAACCAGAGGATCCACCCGAGGTTAGCACCACCTGCAGGCCTCGTGAACAGGTCAGAACTGTGGACAGCTGAATCACTATTCAGAACTAGCTCTCCATCAGGAACGAACCGGTCCTCTTCCTGACTTGCTGGGACCCACAGTCATCTTTTCTCCTGTGCGTAAACTTTGCTAGTTAAAGCCAACACTTACTAGCCGGTCAGTGAGCATCAGCAGCGCACCGTCGCAAGCCGCACAGCACAGCCTGGCACCGAGCCAGAGAGCGCGGATTGGACAGTAACAGCCTGCAACTGTTTCTTTGTGCCCGCAGGAGATCTGAATCCCCAGAGACTGGATGAGTATTCAACTTCAATGCATTACAGCTCGAGAATTCAATTGTTATCCCAACCAGTTGATATCAATTTAATTCCTTAGAGTTATGTACTTGTTTTGAGTATCTAATGTAAAAGTTATAACCAAGTGCATTTACGAAACGGTCTTAATGAATGATATACTGAACGTATGTCCTCTTGATATATGTAACTCTTTGTAACTGATTGAATATATACCTTTTGTATTCTGATAACCCTCTCAATAAGATCTGTTAGGTTTATATGCATATTCTATGTATTAATAAATGTATCCTCGTGTATTAGTACCTGTGTGTGTGCATTGTTTGAGTTATATCCCATGGTTGGATTCTAAAGCCATCAAAAGAATCAATTTTGTGATTTACTGCTACAATTAATAATTGTCTCAGTAAATGCCCAAACCCTACAGAACTGATGCCTTCAGAGAGCACACTACAGTGTGATTGCATATTTTTGTGTATTTTCATATGTCAATATTTAATTCACTCACATTCCTGTATGCTTGGAAGGAAGGCAGATTGGATTTGGCACAGGACGCCTGCTCATATATGTTGATCTTTGTTGGGCTGGAAAAACAATGATAAAAAGTGTATGAAAAAAGCTCTCCCCAACATTTCCCTTCTCTTGGCCATGGTTACACTGCCCTTTCTTTCCGTCTTTTGTCCTTCTACAAAGATTCCAGGGCTCTTTATCCACCATAATATCAGAAGCCAAAAATAGCCATCTAATGTGTAAAAAGCATTTGTAATGTTGGTAGCTGGAAGAGGTTAAGTATGTTTGCAAGACCTAGTTGATTACACCACAGACTTACCTTGTTTTTTTTTTTCTCTTTTAAAGGCTGTGCTGGACTGTACCACTATCATAGAAGATTTTTTTCAAGACACATCGCAGTTCCATAGTAGAATTTATCAATAGTAGAATTCCATAGGACATTATTTATCAACATCTAACATTACCCAGTGTGAGACTCTGCCAGTAAACCTCAGAGCATTGTGTTCTCCACTGGTGAAGATGGCTTTCTGAAGTCATGAAATCCACTGCTGGGATGCCTGAGAGACAGTGATTGAATCCTGGCTGGAATTAGGCTCTCTGTTAGTGTTGATCTGTGGGAATTATGTGGTAAAAAGGGAAAACTCCTTTACTTTAGTCACTTTGAAAGTTCAAATGTACAGATCTTCAGAAACCCCAGTCTGAAGGATGAAGCAGGTTCTGCTCAAGGAGTTGGCTACGTTTTGCTCCATTCAATCCAAGCAGATAGTCCAACATTTGCCTTCTCTTGGCCATGATTACACTGCCCTTTCTTTCATCTTTGTACTTCTACAAAGATTTCAGGACTCTTAATCCACCATAATATCAGAAGCCAAAATTAACCTTCTAACATGTACAAATCATTTGCAATGAAAGGAGGTGGAAGGGTTTAAGAATGTTTGTAAGACCTGGTTGATTACCACACATAGACATACTTCGTCGTCAGTTTTTTTTTTCTCTTTGAAAGGCTATAGGAGGGGTGTGATGGACTGTACCACTATCATAAAAGATGTTTTTCTTCTAAGGACACTTCTGTAGCGGCAAGGCGTATTTAAAATACAGGAATTAAGTTTGCTGCTCCCTTGCCAGTCCCTCTCTCCCTCATCTCAGTGCAGCTGGATACAGAGAGGCCATTCCATCTGGTTCACATTTAAGGTGTTTTTCTAGCTGATAGAGTTTCCTGATAAGGAACAGCTCCCAAGGCTGAGATTCACCAGCCACCCTAATAAGTGGTCATCTCTGGCGCCTTACTGTCTGGGAGATTCCATGGGAGAGGCTCATCCCAAGGTTTACAACCCTAAGGTCAGAGGTCACTGTTACTCATCCTCCACCTCAATCAGCCAATCAGGAACTGGTAGGGCAGGGTAACCCCACGTGGGTCTCGAATGCCCGCGGAACTTTAAGCCACTGAACTACCGTAGTTCCTACAGATACAACAGGCAGCACGATGCCCAGAAGGTGCCCCTCCAGGACGTTCCCAGACTCAGCTCGGACAATCACGTGACGGCCAGTGTGTCCGAGTGCCAGGACTTAACTTTGTTTTAAGAGTCGAGAACGGAGGTTGCCCATGCATAACCAAAGGATCCGCCCGAGGTTAGCCCAGCAGCAAGCCCCGTGAACCGCCGGTACTCCACCTTCAAAGCTCGCCTGATCAACGAGTGAACTACGGTTGGAACTGTCGACAGCTGAATCTCAGGATTCAGGACTAGCGCTACATCGGGAACGAACTAGTCTTCTTCCCATCTAAAGAGTGTGACTGGCTTGGACCCGCAGTCACTTTCCATGTGCACAAGCTCTGCTAGTTTCAGCCAACACTAACTAGCCGGTCTTCAAAGAGCATCAGCAGCGCATCACAGCAGGAATCTCTCCATCCTCTCCTTCTCGCCAGCCGCACCGGCCACTGCCTGGCACCGAGCCAGAGAGTGCCGATTGCACACAGCAACAGCCTGCCACTGCTTCTTTGTGTCCGCGGGAGATCTGAATCCACACAGATCGGATGAGTATTCAACATTCTGCATTACAGCTCGAGAATTCAATTGTTACCTCAACCACAATTGATATCAATCTAATACCTATGAGTGATGTACTTGCTTTTGAGTATCTAGTGTAGAAGTTGTAATCCCAGTTCATTTACGAAACAGTCTAAATGAATGGTATACTGAATGTATGTCCCTCTTGGTTTGGAACTCTTCATGATTTAATATATACCTTTTGTATTCTGCTAACCCACACTCTTAAGATCTGTTATGTTTATATGCACATTTTATGTATTAATAAGTGTATTAGTATCTGTGTGTGTGCGTTAATGAGTTAACCCGCAAGGTCGGTTTAATAGCCATCAGAGAATCATTTTGTGACTTACTGCTACAATTAATAATTGTCCCAGTAAATACACAAAACCCCTACACACGCATGGAAACCAATATGTACCTGCTAATCCAGAATGCAGCAGAGAACAGTTGGACAGAAGGTTAGTATCTGTCGATACTGCATCACAGAAGTCAGTCTCTTCCCCCTCATTATGCAGGCTGACTTGTTCACGATGAACTGTCCTCCAGTGACAGTCAGCTGCAATCACTGACTCAGACATGGTCTTGATACACTGATGGCACTTTGGCTGATTTGGTTAACATGGTTTCCTCTTAAACAGGAGATGCTTAAATCCCAGCAGTGCTTTTCTTCCTGTCTTGTCTTACAAAATGTATCACTATGGATGATTACGTACAGCTTGATTTTGTTTAACGCAAGTTTTCATTTTCTTTCTGGAACAACTTGCTTTTCATGAAATTCATACAGCTTGTGAAAGATGAAATACAAATCTTGCCTTGTATATCGCAGGCTGGTAAGAAAAAAGCATTATTTTCTTTTTTTTAAGTTTGCAAATGGAGAAAAGGGACACACGTGAGTCTCTGTTAATTAAAAGGTTAGTGGTTTGAGCCCACCCAGAAATGCACTTCTCATTATTGCAATGTAAACCTCATCTCTACTTATTCGGATTTCTTAGCAAAACCTTAACCCACTTGATATTTGCAAGAAATGTGAATGTTTTTGTTAAACAATTAAGTATGTAAGTCAATATCACTGGGAATGGCCAATAATGACCAACATTCAAGGACATCATATTCAGCCAAGGACTTTGATCTTCGAACGGCTAGCAGAAGAATTCATTTATGCTCTCGATGCATCCTTAGTTAGAATATTTAAAATTACGACACAGATTTGTTGGAGAACTTGACAAGCAAAAAAGACAGTTGGACAGCATGATTATGCTAGGACTGTACATTTGTATTTTAATACTTTTGTATATTTATCTCAATTGTAATATACATGTAACCATAAATGCTGTTCTATGTAAATACATTTTGTTATATTTTATCATATTTTAGCTGAGGGCACAAGGGGGTCTATTATACCTTCCGAAACTTCCAAGACAACTATAACAGAGGCTCATATTTTAATATAATTTGCTTTAAAAGAAAAACACAATTTGTACGATATCATCCCTCAATATCGACGTTCAAATGAAGGATTTAAAGAAGCAACAGCGATAGGAGAGTACATTGATTTTGGACCAATGTTTGCATCTGAACAATCCTTCCTCTTGGAAAGAAGAAAAAACAGGTATGTTTTGAGTCTCATGATGATGCTCTTCTGGAAAAAAAAAAACAGTGCAAATTTGTTTCGGATGTATTTTGGATAAAATTATCATCGAAAATAAATTTGATCAGTTGAATGCAGTCGAAACTTTTGACATTTTATATGATGACAGGACGTACATTTAGGACTCAGTACCGATAACGCTGCTGATATTGATGGAGTAGAAATTAAGTGTATTGGCAATTTTATCTGAGGCAAGAAGTACTAGAACACCTCCTATAAAAATGTTAGGATTCAGAGCAAGAAATATTTTTCCACTTCACCCAATGGTATTGCATTAACGAGGCTGAAGCTGGCTTCTTATTCGCCAGCTTCTTCTTCTGCCTTAAATGCTGCTGCTGTGATGTTATGCCGCCTTTCGCCTGTAGATGGCTCTCTACAGTAATTTTTAAAAGTACTAATCGGGATGGATTACTGTATTTATCCTCAGTAAATGGGAATATGTAAGTAGTGACTATCCAAATAGCATTTTTGTGTGAAACACATTTCAGAAAATTGTAAACCAATTTTCAAAACTCACAATAACACAAACACAATAAGTAAATAAGACAAAGGCAAAACATAAGTTCACAGGCTCTTTCTGCATATTTACCACGACCTTGCCTTCTGATCATAAAAAGTCTTAAAATCTTGCATATTACAAGAACTTTTTAATATAAATGGGACATTTAGAACATGACATATGAGAATATATGGTTAACCGAGGATGAGCAACGGGTGATTGCACTTTTTGCTTCTTGCTATAAACCTACCCCCTGGTTATAAAAACATCTAAAAATTCTGACACTGAGGTGTGAGAGACAATGGAACAGACTATCAAAATCCTGAACTTTAGGAAATTTTACTGTGCCATTTTTTTAAATATGACCCTGTGAACATGGCATGTCCCTCCTTCCTCATTACCAAAACATCTCAATGTTCCGACACTACAGATGCAGCCATTCAAAATGGGTGAGGTATTTCGCAGCATACCCCGGTGGGCGTGTCGCAGTATCACGCGGTATCACGCAGTTAACGTGTGTCACGTGGTTAACTATCCGGCGTCGCCTTGTAAAACCGCCAGGGGGAGCTTAACCTCTCATGTACAGCATTTGAACCTTTAATTTTGAACTGTGTATTACAGCATGTTAATCATCAGTCATTAAAATGTTGGTATATTTTATGAAAGCAAGATTGCTCAGTTGGACAAAAGTACACAACCTACCTTTATCAGAAATATTTATGCATCAAAGCCTTTACTGAAGATATTACTAATAGTATTAATAATGAATGACTTTGGACAAGCTGTATACTCAAAGTATAATTTCTTTAGCACATTTGTACAAGCACTTGGAATCTGTCCAAGCCATACTTTGTCAGGCATTTTGTTTTACTTCAACGGGCATAAAAACTTCCTTGCTTTTAACAGGGCGTTTCATAATTTCTAACTACGAAAATGATTTAAAATGAGACACCTATCATTCAACTAGAGCTTAAAATATCACAAGGATCCTCAAGAGCACAGCAAATAGTGTATTAAAAGACACTTGTATTTATCAACGCTTTCTTTTCCGTATACCAGATTTTATGGAACCACTGCAGAGGGGTGTCAAATGCGGCACTTTAAAGGAAAAATACACACCGGTATTCCATCCAAGTACTTAACTAGCATGTGAAATAGCGTGTGAAAAAGTGGTAGTATTAAGCTTTTCTGCTAATATAATATGGAATCGCGTATCTAAAGAATTTAATAACGGTATTCGTGTGCTGCGACAGGGCTGTGTAGGGCTGTTTCGCCTGCCTGTTCGTGCAAGCTGTCTTGTAGCCAACTGGTCTATGTGCGTGACTACCAACTGGCAGGTTGTGTGTTTGAATCCAGCTGGTGCTGGACTTTTCTTTTAACAAACATTTCTTCGAAAAAATAGGTAAGCGATATTATGAACAATCAATTGACTTTTATATTTCAAAATATCGCAACATGATCGATATTTGCGATATTTTAAACATATCTTCCCTTCTGACAGTGGTTCCTGCTTCTAGTGTGTGTGTGTGCAACAGAGTACATTTTTATAGAGAAATGGAGGCTGGACAGTATGTGTTACAATATAAACATTTATATTGATTTAAATCGTGTATGATTTAAATCGCAAACGTGTGTTTAATTATGTGTTTTTTAATCATAATCAGGCTAATGCATTTCTACATTTTCTGTATGAACCAGCTTAGAGGTTCATACAGAAAGACAGCTTGTGTTTAAATTGAGTGTAAGGTAATTTATGCTTCTAAAGTCATGGTCAGCATTTATTGTACTGTGCTGTAAACTTTTTCTGTGCCTAGTCACATTATTTTATAGCGTTTTTATTGTGTTATTAAATCCGGTGGCGCTGTGTGTTAGTTTCCTGACTCCCGTTATTTAAACTGCAACACTGATCATTCATCTCTAAATAAACTTTATTTTATATAGCGTTTTAACCGAATAGGTAATTAGATTGCTCATAAACCTAATCGCTTTTTCTACATAAACACAGCGTGATTGCTCTCTGAAAATGCTTTCCGTTAAAGCGATTCTATTGAGGGAGTAGCCCAGCTACCACTTAACACTGTACTTCCTACTTTGAATACCTGTGAGAATGGTTTAATTCGTCACAGCCAGCACTCCGGGAGTTCATATTGCTTGATTAATTTTAAAAACTAAGTTATAAATGCAAACGCTTCCTCGGTGCGCTGCTCTGGTACGCTGGGTCTTACACAGTGCCTGTCGGCAGTAAGCGTTACAATATACATACCCAACACTGCTTGTACCCATCTGTCATGCAAATAAAACACCTTGAATTGAATTGAATTGAGGGAGAGAGGGGGGTAGTGGGACAGAGATACTGTAGACAGACTCAAGGCAAATAAGATACTTATGGGTACGCAGGCATTCACGACAGCAACATACGAAATGTTTGCACGTATTGTATAGTTAAGTTATTACTTGGTTTTCAAAGTGCAACGAAATACAATATTGTTGTTGCTGCTGTTCTGGTTGTTTTTATCCCGTAAAGCGTTTTGACTATTGCCTTTCATATCTGACACCAGTGAAGTAAAAGGGGTGTCTAAAGGGGTGATTTCAGACCACATTTTAGTTACTTTATTTTGTTTACTTTTAACATTTCTGTAATTTACAGTAGATGTCACAATAGAAGCCCGAAGCCTATTATACTCAGTCTAGCCTTGGATCCTCTGAGTCCCATGACTCAGTCTTGTCTGCTTTCCTAGAATAAAACCAGTTAAGTCTTGTGTACTATGCAATTTATATTTTCCTATTCCATGCATTCCCTTAATGTTTAGAGTTTACTATATTCTCCAGACTCAAACACATAAGTACTAATAGCTCTGTCCCTTTAGGAGACTCTTTGCAGTACTGTCCCACTACCCCCATGAATTCTTTAGGTTGGGTCTAATATTTTCCAGTAATATACAGAATGGCATACAAAATGCTGTCAGGCAGGTAACAGAAAAGAGAAAAATATAAATATTTCCATTTTACAGACGTTCACACATTTATAACATTTCGGCTCAATAAAAAGCTAACCCAATAATTAAATGTGATAAAGTATAGTTTGGATGTTTATACATTCATGTTAATCGTATTCTTGATTTATTTCAATAAGTGTTCATGTTTCATTTGCTAACTTAGAGCATATTGTGCAATGAAGATTAAAATAGTAGCGTGACAAGTGACTTCCTTCTCTCAGTGGAAATTAAAAGGTAGCCTGATAAATTATAAGACAGTAAGAAAGGTTCCAATCAGGAGGAGACAATTCTTTCCATTTTTTTGGTTTGATTGCTGGTAGCAAACTGATCTGAGGATCTACTCCAGCTCTTTCTCTTTTTATCATACAGTAAATTTTATTTTCTTGCTTTCTGAAACACAATATAACAAAAAATAACCTCACAAACTCAAAGAAAAAATCCTTGCCCCCCCCTCCCCTTGGCAGTACTTCCTCCCATGCTTTTAACTAAGGACATCTAAAATACTGTCAAACAGCTACAATGGTATCTCTGTACAAGGCTTTGACTGTGTCAATCACAGCACCTACCGTTCCCTTACCAGCAACAACATGGATTCTAACACTCAGACATTAAAAAAGTCAGGCCAAGAGAGAAAATACCGAGCTTTACAACATGGGGTACCAGTAACATTTTACCCACAGTAGACTCACCAACCAGATGTGTTTCAGTTTCTGTGATAAGCCTAGATTAATCATATCCTCTCCTCTAGTAGGAGCACCAAGTGTAAACATGTAACATCCCTATTAAAATTAATGGCAAAACAGAAGTTCACTCTTTCTAGAACATACCTTCCTATGGGCACTCCTAAAATGTATAAAATAGTGTCCACAGCATCTCATAATAGAGGCAAATGGGGAACTACAAACTCATTTCATACAATGCCATCCATGAGGGGTTAAATACACCCTGAGAGAAATTAATTTCTGGATAATTCAACGGCTATGATTTCTGGAATATGTATTATCCCAAATATTTTCACAAGAAATTGAATCATTTCAATGAATCTGTGCCATTCAAGTACCTACTCCAGACAGTAACCACTGCTAAGGGTTTATATGAAGCTTGCATTAAAAGACTTTAAAAAAATGTCATGTTCCCATAAAAAAGTCATGTCTTGGAGTATAGACTCAAACTGCAAAATAAACACATACAGAAAGAAAGTATTTGTATTGTAATTGCAAATCCTGGTATGAGTGATTGGTATGACTTTCCTCATTACAAATCTCTTATTAGAATTTAAATTTCTATGTAACTCCAGGTCAGAACAGAGAAAATGTAACCGCCTTAAGGAGTTTACGATTATGAAAAATAGAAGGATAAGCATGATACGTATGTCTTCTGTCATTTTCTAAGTCATGTTACTGAGCACCAAATCTTATTGAGAATATGAATCCATTTAAGGTTTATACCATTAAAGTAAAAGTTTATTCCATGCTGAAAATGTTTGTACCAGACTTTTTTGAGGCCTGTTTAATTGTGTCTGAAGTCTAATGTTGTAAATTTTATTGTTAAAAAGATCCATGAAAATGTCACTACTAAAGTTAGCTGGTACTGTTGGTATTGTAAGTGGCAAGTAGAGCTCATAGTTTACCGCTCCTGTCTTTCTGAGCAAGGAAGAGCTCTGCAACATATCTTTATGGAAGCGACCCTTTAAGAACAAAACAAATTCCATAATTTGGTAACACCATGGCTGAGTCATTCATGCCTACCTCAGACATTGTACTACACTCATACTGTAAGTACTTCACACAAGTGCCAGACATCTTTTTCAACTTTCACTTTTGCAAGTGACAGAACTATAACAATAATTTATTATTAATTACTGGCAAAGGATTGTGTACAGCATATAAAAATATCTCACATACACATACTGTATATCATTAAAACCTACACTTGTTCTTTCAAATCTATAAACAATAGTTTTATATATTTATTTATTGGAAACTAGCAAGTGCACAAAAACCAGGTAGACAGTTGGTAATTCTGTTTGATAGGTATGCTCAGTATTATATCAGGGCAGTACCAGGACCGTTCCACACTCTGTAATGACTATAGGTTATTGTGAAGTTAAAGGGAACTTCAGAGATTGTGCACTTTAAAATTATAAAGTGTTTAATAACCTTGCAAGGGTTTGTTGCTTTTAGTTATCTGTCACAACTTTTTTTTTCCTTTGAGCAGGAGAAAGCCTGGATGAATTTATGAGAGATTTAAATGGTTGAGCATGTGAGTTTGAGGTAACATGCAAATGTGTGTTTCATGCATGAAGCACGAGATATGATATGGCGGCAGATGGTTCACTGAAATTGCTGCTGCAGACAATACAAGGTACAGTATAAAGCTACTGTAACTGCTTATCATTTTTGTCAGAAGTATGAGATTTTATTTTGAAGATGGGTACAGTACAAAACAAATGTTTTCACATTAAAGGACACATCAGTCTTCTGCATTTGGAGAAATTAGCTTTCTAATGTAAAGTATTGAGATTATTTTATTTCAATGAAAGTTCCTCCAAAATTTAACTTCTGGACATATACTAGAGAAATTGAAGATTGAAGACTTTTGTTCAATGTTACATGTTGTGGCCTGAAAAAAGACACAGGCACATCCTTGCTTGTGACCTAATCTTCTTGCTGAAGTGTCAAGAAATTCTGCTAATAGGCAAAATCCCTACTCAGCAAGCTGAGTGAATTGTTATGTGTAATGTTCAACCGTATCCATAAACTTTGGATAAATTAATTGCTTTGGAAGTACAGGGGTATGACTCATATTCATTCTATTCTATTTCACCACAAAAGCCTGGCAGAACACTGAAGTGCTTTGTGAACAGCTGTTGTGAATGGGTATGAGTTACTAGTAGACTAGCTAGCAGCCATATCACCCTGCAACTCACAACTGGCAACCCACTGAAACTAAGCAGTTGTGAGTTCCTGGATGGGAGACCTCCTGGGAAATCATAATCAGGCTAATGCATTTCTATATTTTCTGTATGAACTAGCTTAGAGGTTCATACAGAAAGACAGCTTGTGTTTAAATTGAGTGTAAGGTAATTTATGCTTCTAAAGTCATGGTCAGCATTTATTATTGTACTGTGCTGTAAACTTTTTCTGTGCCCAGTCTCATTATTTTATAGCGTTTTTATTGTGTTATTAAATCTGGTGGCGCTGTGTGTTAGTTTCCTGACTTCCATGTCACATGGTCTGTGATTGAATCCCATGGAACTATGACTTTATTTTTTAACAAACATTTCTTTGAAAAAATGAAACGTTTCCCTTGGTCAGAGATTAAATAAAACCTCACTCGCACCAAACAAATTTATATTTCTAAATATCACGACATGATCGAATTTAAGTCTTTTTAATAACAATGAATAGTCACCTATGCTTTACAAAATATACATTTATATTGATTTGAATCGTGTTTTGATTTAAATCGTAAAAAACACATAATTAAACACGCGTTTGCGATTTAAATCAGAACACGATTAAATCAATATAAATGTTTATATTGTAACGCATACTGTCCAGCCTCCATTTCTCTATAAAAATTTACTCTGTTGCACACACACACACAATAGAAGCAGGAACCGCTGTCAGAAAGGAAGAAGGTGACTATTCATTGTTATCAAAAACGACTTAGAATCGATCATGTTGCGATATTTTGAAATATAAAAGTCAATTGATTGTCCATAATATCGCTATTCTATTTTTTCGAAGAAATGTTTGTTAAGAATATAGTCCAGCACTGGCTGGATTTGAACACACAAGCTGTGCATTGTTAGTCAGGCACATAGACCAATAGGCTACAAGACAACTCGCATGAGCAGGGAGGCGAAACAGCCCTACACAGCCCTGTCGCAGTACACGAATATAATCATATCGTCATTAAATTCTTTAGATATGCGATTCCATATTATATTCCCTATTTATCTCTTTAGTTAAAGACTTCGATGCTTAAAATGTTTAGGGAGAAATGGAATACTGGTGTGTATTTTTTTCTTTAAAGTACCAAGACCAGCTATACACAGTACTGTATGTTTATGTTCCAAAATTAATATAGTTTATGGCCTTCACACGCGTTACAGTATGCTCCTATTCTTTTTCTGCTCAGCTACTAAGATTTCCCTTCAGTGGTAAAATTCAATATCTACAACGGGCACAGTAAAGACATTTACTGTACAGTAAGTCTTTCTACGACAGATCAACGGACCACGAGTGCCCCTGTCGGTCAACCGATCACGCACCGCGGTACCCCGCGTCATCTTACGTCATGATACGCGACACCGCAGCCAATTACCTGTGGTACGTGTCTGTACCGCTCACTTTGAATGGCTGCATCTGTATAGTGAACAAAATAGCACCCCTTCTGCTGAATTACTTTTTCCCTCCTTCCTCGTTACCAAAACATCTTAGTATTCTGACACTAAGGTAAGAGAGACAAAATCACTCATCACGAACATTTGTAATTACAAAACTTCACTGTTGCATTTCTGCGTTGTGACATTCTGAACATGGCATGTTAAAGTATATAGAAAACCTAGATCAGAACAGGTTAAATGTAATTCATAGTGATTTATATTTTTTTAATTCTTTCTAAATGAAAAAATATGTTTTTCAGTGATTATGACACTTCGCTATTACATAAAATATGCTTCAATGCCAAAATAAATAATAATGGAAAAAATACCCACAGTGGACATTCATAGTTGTGATTATAGGAATGTTATATATCAGGTGGGTAGCTGTGTCAGCATGCGTAGGCTGCAAAGGAAAAAGTAAAGGATTATTCCATGCTGAAAAGAGAAGAAAGGAAACATAACGTGTTGGCCGTGGAGCCTTCTTCAGGTGTGAGAAAGACAGGGCAGTAAGCAAAGATAATTTCCTTTATCTTTGCTTGCTGCAGTTTATCTTTGATTACAACATCAAGAACGTTAGGAATTTTTACGGCTATCAGCTCCACATCAACTTCCTTTTATAACTAACCTCATCAGATCCCTTTACTCCCAACTCTTCCAATTTCTCACTTCAGAGAAGGATAAAAAACTCAATCATCCTCTACAAAGAAAAACCACCTACGACCTCCACCAATCCTAACCTTGTTTTTACTATACCCTCTGACCTTTCCCTTTCACCCCTTTGCATCCTCAGCTAACATATTTTAAAATTACAATATACTGTATAGTATTTATGTTTAAAATTAAGGTAAATATGTCAAAATATCAAAATCCAACTGCACAGTGCTATCGTAACAATGCTTGTCAAGTTCTCAAACAAACCTGCATTGTATTTTTAAAATATTTCAGCAGAGGATTCAACTGGAGTATAAATGAAGATTCGACTATATTTTTTCTTGGGTGAATATGGTTTTCTGGGGAGTTGCAATGTTGGGCATTATTGGACATTTCCCGGTGACCCTGACACGTGTTAAACACTCGCATTTCCTGCAAATATTAAAATGGTTATGGCTTCGCTGAGAAATCTAATTGACTGAAGACAACGTTTACATCGCAGAAGAAACGCGTCCCCGGGTGGACGCAAACCACCAACCTTTCAGTTAACAGCCAAACGCGCTAACCGATTGTCCCACAGAGACTGGCGGATGGGTACTTCTCTCGAATCACAAGTTTTCGGTTAAAAAAAATATCTTACCGTTTATTTTGCCAGCCGGTAATATTTCTTCTGCACTGATAACCAAGAATTGAATTTCATTTTTCGCAAGCTGTGTGAATTTAATCAAAAACAAGTTTTCCAGAAAGGAAATTAACACCTGCATTTAACGAAATTAAGCCCTTTGTGATTGCCCGAAATGGACCGGGGTAAAGTTAGCTCGAAGTTCGAAAATGATTTTGGCACGCCTGTAGCGCTTTCACGAAACCTCTTAGAGTTGCGAGAATGCTTGTTTTGTGTATAAAATACATTGTGGATGCTTTCTCAGCCTTTACTTTTTCGATTTTATGACATTTTTTTGACCATGCACGAATATTCTTTTGTCCATATCTTCGCAATGGAAGCACAGAACGCCGTCAAACCAAATGCATTTTAAAGACCACGACTTGTGGATATTTCCACAGCCTTTACATCAAACTATCAGTGAGCTAATTATCTTTTTTTAAACCTCCGGTTTTTCATCGATGTGTAATTACGCACGAACTGGAACCCGGGGGACCGCTGTGTGCACACGTTCACAACGCGAGAAATACTGTTCAATACGGCTTCATGCGAAAAACCCGTATATGACCATTGGAAGCAGAACAGCGCAGTCTCCCATTACCCAGACTGTAAGCACGGGAATAAAGCTTTGTTTGATTTCTGAAACCCTTCCTTTACGCCCTGTTTTCATTCAGGTAAGGGTCAACTATATTCACAATACTACTGACAGCAGGAAGATTAAAATATTCTTTTCTCAGCAGCTTATTAAAAACAGCTCCCATGATGTTCAAACCGATTTTTTACACAGAACACTGACACAGCTTTGCATTTTGAATCTCTTTTTCTCATGCTTTTATTTAATATGGCACAATGCACTGGGATAGGGGTATTCTGTTCACAAACCAATAGCATTTAAACCACAGCACCCACAATGCAGCAAGTGTTTTGGACACTAAGCAGGTCCTCTGACTTTTCCCAGCTTTGTTTTGGGTTGTGGAACCTTTCTTTATATTTTTTAGGATTTTCTGAAGATAACACTACAGGTAATACACTGGGATAGGTGGGTCATCTTCATGGCTCAATAGCATTTCAAATACAGCACCCGCACTGCTGAAACCAAGTGTTTTACACACCAGACAGGCCCCAGAACCTCGTACAACCTTGCTGTGGCTGTGGCCCCTTTCTTTATTTTTTTTATGATTTTCGGATCATAAGATTGTAGGTTCGACTTCTAGCTGGTTCGTGTAAATTTTAATCAGGCTCTTCAGTAATAGATTATGTAATGAACCACACCTGAAAGCGAACGTTGGGTCTGTTTCCTTAGTTTTCCAGCATGAAATAGCAAATCGTTACAAAAAGCACCAGCTAATGTCCAATAGCAGTTTTTTTTTCAAATTACATTTTCAGGTTTAAGACACTGTTTAATAAAACAGTGTCCTTAAAATCTCCAACTTTCAGGTTTGTTTTACTTTATAATAAAGGAGATCTGAAACTTCCAGGATTCCATTCTCTGATGTAGCTGTCTCTAAAGAAGGGGGTGATGATTCACAGATGTGAACCGTGCCTTTTCTCTTGTATTCAAGGGTATTCGCTGCGTAAGCTCCTAAATGCGTGTTCTTTATTACTCTATTTTGTGTAGATTATCTATGTGGTGTACAGATAGAACTCAACTACATGGTATGAATTCCATGTTCAGCACAAGCAGAACTTGAAAAACTAATAGCTGACCTCGACATGATTTGAACACGCAGCCTTTTGATGTGAAGTCAGAAGCGCTTCCGTTGTGCCACGAGGTCACGCCAAACAGCTACTTTTAAGCCCCCATCAGCGTCGTGAATTTTTTTTTCCTCCTGTGAGGAGTGCCGCTCTCCCAAAGAGAGTCTCTTCTTCCCAGACCACATTTTATTCTTGCCTCACAGCTCTTGAGCAGGTGTTGTTCTCGACAACAGATCCAGGAACACTGATTGTTTTTTTTTCATTAAGTACCCCATGGTGCAACGGTAGCACGTCTGACTCTAAATCCGGAAGTTGAGTGTTTTAAGTACATGGGAGACAACTGATACTGAACAGGTTCTGCTGCTGAACCTGCAGCCTTCACCATAAGGTCCAATTCCCCAGCCTTCTGACCTTATATGTCCATCCCTTCTCGTCAAAACACAGAAATCGCAGTATAGAATGAAAAAACTCCAATAAATCTCAGCTGCTGTTGGTAATTTTCCTTTAAAAACAAATGAATCTCCAAAACTTTTACGGAGTGTATCACTTGCACTGAGACCGAGACGTGTTAAGCTGTACATGAGTCTTTATGGCTCGGGTGTTAACCAAAAGGGTGGTGGTTTGAGCCCTCCCAGGGACGCTATGAGCCTTTTAATGAACACAACCTCCTCACTTCATTTCTCCACGGGCGGTCTCGTACCGCAATCAAATACAGAGCCTGTAGGGGGCAATAAGCTTGCAAATATAGCTCGCTGTGTATATATGAAGAAGCAGAGGTTAGTTTCTCATCTGCATGTTGCAGAGCCTTACGAAACTCGTACCAACAGCTGGGGTTTGATCCCTGCACGGGCTATTAGTTAAAAGGCCATTGTAAATGACGTGTAACAGATTTTCCAGCTGGCTTTTCTGTTTCACACTAAATTGCAATCTTGAAACTAAAAGAATAAGAAATATGGAACACAACTGTTGTTCCCCAAGAAGGAAAGCTGTTCTACACTGATGTCACTCCTTTTAATAAAATCCAGATTGTGAAGACATCTCCGTCCTATCAAAAGAAAATGTTATACAAAAGTTGGAAAGCACACTCTCAATCCATCTGTATATTTGATTTTTGCCATCCATTCAAGGGTGCTTGGTGCTTTACAAACAAATCATTTCAGGGAAGAAACTTAGTTTAGTGAGCTACTGTTGTATTTTCACTGATTGAATTTGATCTTTGTACTCTCTTTGCATTCTCATATATAATATTTCAGAATTACAGTTCAAATTTGTTGGAAAACTTCACAGGCATTATTAGGTTAGCACTGTACAATTGTATTTTAATATCTTGGTATATTTACCTTCATTTTAATATAGAAGTAACCATAAATGTTGTTATTTTGTACTTTTGTCGCACTTTTTAAAACATTTTAGCTGAGGATGCACGGCGACAAGTGCATGATATTATTCCTTGATATCGATGATCACTTGAAGGATTTGAAGAAACTATCAAAGAAACAGCAGCAATAGCAGATGATTTTGGTTTTTTAACCCATCTTTACACCTCAATAATCCATTTGTCCTTGAAAAAAAGAAAAGACAGGCATGTTTTGAGTTTTGAGAGGAATGATCCTCTTCTCGTTCAAAAATAAACGTATAAATTTGATTGCTTCAGTAGAATTTTGGATTTTCTTTAGAAGATCTCACAAAGTATTGCCAGGATCTATATTTAGTGTTCAGTAGTGATAACACTGCTGATATTGATGGAGTAGAAATCTATGATGTATTGACAGCTTTATCTGAAGCAAAAAGTCCTAGAACGCTGCCAATGAAGTTTTGGGATTCATACCAAGAAATACCTTTTGTTTTCCCACCCAAAATGCTACTATTACAATACACATTATGCAAACATTACCAGTTTTAGTAGCTTCTGGGTGCAATTTTCCAAACCTGAAACTAATTACAAATTATTTAAGATGAACCATGTCCAAAAATTGTAAATCAGGATTAATATAATATCAACTGAAATTACTACAGAAGAAAATATTTAACTGAAATATCAATAAGACTATGCAAGCCTAAAAAGTAGAACAATTCAATTCATATAACTTTTATTTGTTATTTTTTTACAAATGGGCTCACACACCGGAAAACACTAACATTTCCTCTTTATTAGAGAATGTGAATAACAGTTTAACCCAAAATGTTTTTAATTGTGATTTTGTTCAAATTCAATCATCTATCTATAGTGAGAAATTAATAAGAAAGTAAGAAATTGTGTTATTTCATAAACTGTAAGACATGGAGACATTGACAGGTTATAACCTTTGCTTTGTGTTTTAACATAAGTGTTCAGGATCCAAGCCCATGTTCGGACAGTTGTGTTTCTCTTGTAATCATCAAATGTCATTGTTTTGTCCGTCAGTTTCTTTCTTGAGTTGTACCATGGATATTTTATACCATCAATACTTTTCATGCTCTTTTGCATTTTCCTTCACATATGGAAAAGAACTCAAGGCGTTCTTGTCACTGTGCTACACAGTACAGGATATGCTGTGAGGAATTCGCGCAGCTTTCAGCGGAATCCAGAGGGAGGACTCGCTCGGTGAATGATCTCTCAGGAAATCCCGGGTGAGATTCAACATCCCGGGTGAGGTTTTTCTGCACCAGCCACGACAAGTTTGAAGACGTTCTCTGGATTTCCTGAATGTGACTTTAAATTAGTTCACATTCTTTGGTAGTTAACAGAACTAAATGCTTTGGAGGTACATTTAAAACTGCAGAGAACACTGTAGCACTTCGAGTTTAATTGTGTAAACCTGGCTCTCTATGAACACGAGCAAAGAGTTCTCACTCAACAGAAGACTGCGATGTGAGCACAGTAACATAAAACACTTGGAGATGCCAGAGATTGAACCCGGGACCTCATACATGCAAAGCATGCACTCTACCCCTGAGCTATACCCCCGACATAGAAGGCTGTGGAAGTGACTTAGAGATGTGCAGGTGCTCACAGAACACAATCCATCTTTTGCATCTTTTAAGTGCTCTTGATTAAACTATGCATAGAAAAACAGCGGTACTGATGATTTTCATGGACTGATGCACACTTGTTCTGTACAACTCCAGTGATAAAACCTTGTCTGTAAATATTGTAGAACGTAAAAGGGTGAAACAACGCTCCAACCGCAGGAATGGTAACAGAAAGGATCATTTTCTTATTTAATACGTCCTTTTGAGATGCCTTGTCAACGCACACAGACGTCAGAGCTGAACAAATATTTTGTACACAAGACGGCAGTGCGATATTAGAATTCCTGTCTTCTTGATGGATTCAGACTCTTTCTCAGAGGTCCATGCTTGCCAAATAACTTTACAGCTGTAGCGGCAATGCTTATTAATAAGACAGAATTAAGCGTTGCTGTGCTTTCCTAAATGAGGCCCCATCTCACTCTCCCTCTCTGTGGTGCAGCCACAGAGAAAGTATTCATGCAGGCTGATTTAAGATGTTTTCTTCTGATAAGGGACAGCTCCCAAACGGAGATCCACTTAGCTAAGCCTGGCTATCATGATCTATGGTCATCCATTGGCGCCTATCTGTCTAGGGAGTGCCGAATGGACATCTGGACTGCATTCCTAAGTGTCAGGAGTAAGTGACTCATATCTCACCTTGATCAACCAATCAGGGATTGGCAGGGGGTGGTAACACCACGTGGGTCTCCAATGCCTCCAATGTATTTCTGATGGAGCGCTATGAGCAAAGATTTAATAAGCTACTCCTGCCGATGATTCAGTTTAAAGAAGTAAAAGCTTTGCAAACAAAAGCAACTCGCTACCACAGCCAATATTAAATGTACTTGGTGGCACATTGCCATTTGCACTGGCTCAAAAGTGATCTGGCAGACGTTGTTCCCTACGTAAAGCTGAAAGCGCCAAAGAGCATTTCCATTGAGAAAAAAAAAATCTGCCTTGATGTTAAACATAGAGAGCCTGCTTTTTAGAAGTTCTCCCTCTAAACACCTTGTGCAGCCTCCCGACAGACTAACAAAAAGCGTCTTTTCACCAACTCAATTTATAATACGCCCCTCAAAACTCACAACCGAATAACAATCCACCCGTATATTTGATTTTCAAGATCCATTCAAGGCAACTTGGCTCTTCGGAAGCAAATAATTTCAGGGAAGAAACTCAGTTTAGTCAACTACTGGTGCATTCAGCACAGCACTTGCTCTTGCTTGTCAGGGTGGCCGAGTGGTCTAAGGCGCCAGATTCAAGGACATGTGTCTTTCCAGTGGGCTTGGGTGTTCTGGTCTCCAAATGGAGGCGTGGGTTCAAATCCCACTCCTGACAGCTTCTGTTTCTACCTCTCTTGAATTGTTCCAGTGCTAGCTGACAGTGAATGACTGAAATATAAAAGCAACAGAAGAAAGCAAGCAAGTCAGTGCAATTTATGAGTATTCTGCACTGTTAAAATGCACAGGTTTTCATACTTTTTGGAATTCATAGCTCAAGAAGTGACTCCTGTTTCATTTTCTATTCACCAACTTGATTTGCATTCCGCCCTCACACCTCACAACAGAATAACAAACGGCTGTTTCGAACGGAGTTTAATGTCGGTTTTTTACTTTATTAGAGAGAGGCACTGAACTTTGGGGAACGTGACATCCACCCAGTATTACTAGTAGGTTGATAAATATAAATGTTCTTTTTCCCCCCGTATGATACCTCGCGAAATATAACGATGGCCAACTCCTTAAGTCGAAATTTAAACCCTTCTCACGCTACAAGACAGTCCGTCAACATCGCCACGGCCCGAAGCGCGACCTTCGGTATGACGTTGGCGGAAGGGGGTAGGGTAAGTACGTCACAGCCAGGGGAAGCCCCTATCACGTGAGAGGGGTGCGGCGGGCAACTAGCCCACGGGGGCGAAGAGAAGTTGCTTTGCGTGGAGTGTGGAAACACTACACGACCGGGCAAGCAAGCCGTTTTTTTTTGTTTTGTTTTTTCCAGAACATCAGAACAACCGCAAAGATGACCATCGATCCACCTCCGGACGTTTCCTTTTTTGTCCTCTTTGGCCTCCAAAATAAAAAAAAAAACTGGGATCCATCGTGGCGTTGCCAAATTAAAACGTCAACCACTTTTCGGGCTTTCGTGCTGTCCATGATGAAACCGTCATGGTTGTGTAAGCATACGTTACGTCACAGACCGGCGGCGCTCGGACGTGAGGAGTGTCGTTACGTTTTTGAAATGGCACGTCAGACAAGATCTCTGACAAGCTCTCCGAAAAACCCAAACCTGTAAAATTCAATTTCAATTCAGTTTTTTTATATAGCGCCTTTCACAACAAGAATGCCCCAAGGCCCCAAACAAAGGAGTTGTTCCACACCCCCGCCACCCTCTGAGTACAGTAGAGCCCCCTGTAATGACTGGAGGAGCTCACCCAGCTGTGTCTGGAGAGAAGCCGGGGTATCGGCTTCAACCACAGGGCTGGGCGGCTTGTTCCCCACCCCCACCCCCTTCTGTGTACAGAAGAGCCTCCTGTCCTGACTCCAGTAGGAAATGTCACCTGGAGGCAACACACCGGCTTCTTTTAACAGATGACCTCGGGAATCGGGAACAACGGAGCTGTGTGCGGCCGTCTGTACGGAGGGGTTCAGCGCGGGGGGGCTCCGGGCTCGGGTCTGGACCCGGAGGGGGGGGGGACTGTCTGTGTGGAGTCTGCATGTTCTCCCTGTGTTCTCCGGGTCCAAAGACAGGCTTTTGGGCTAATTGGCTTTTGGGAAAACTGGCCCTGGTGTGTGTGTCCTGTGATGGAGTGCTGTCCTGTCCAGGGTGTGTGAGTGAGTGTGTGTTTGTCATGTGATGGACTGGTTCCTGTCCAGGGTGTGTGAGTGTGTGTGTCTGAGTGTCCTGTGAGGGACTGGTTTCCTATCCAGGTTGTGTGTGTGTGTCCTGTGAAGGACTGGTGTCCTGTTCAGGGTGTGTGAGTGTGTGTGTGTGTCCTGTGATGGACTGGTGTCCTATCTAGGGTGTGTGTATGTCCTGTGATGGACTGGTGTCCTGTCCAGGGTGTGTGAGTGTGTGTGTGTCCTGTGAAGGACTGGTGTCCTGTCCAGGGTGTGTGAGTGTGTGTGTCTGTGTGTCCTGTGATGGACAGATGGTACCAAGCCTGGACACCCATGAGACACTGGCTTCCTCAGAAGACTCTCACGGAGGGCACACTGTCCCTAACCCGGGTCCAGAAGAAACTACAGTGATCTATAATTCCTGCGCCTCGGAAGGGTTTATGACGTCTATGTCCGGCGCCCGCGACCGCGGACCGGCGGTTTGGCGTCGCGCTCCGCAGCTCGAGCTTCGGTGCGAGGCAGAGCGGGAGGGAGTCGATGTGGCCTCGGTGCCATCTTTGCTGGTGAGTCAATTGTGACCGTTGCGGTACAATAAACCATCAATAAACCTTTTCCCACCCCGTCCAGTATTTCTGTCGCGGCCCACGTCCCTTACAATCGACAAACTATTAAAAAAAAACAGTAGCCCTTCGCAACATTACACGCCATTTTTTTTATTTTAAACGTCCTCTAGATACGCAGGTGGCTCGATACCTGTCTTATCCTCGCCGGCGTCTTTATACCGGCAAGTGAATTTTATTTGGGGTCCCTCAGAATTGTGACAGAAATGTCAGTGAACCACAATAAAAAACGAAACTTTTTTTTTAAAGGCGGTGAATGGATTTTCTGAGTAACCGTGTAGCGACTAACATAAGGAAAAAAAAGTTGTCTTTTCCTACGAAGACGTTTTGGTACAGGACTTTCTTTAAATATCAGTTGTGCATAGCGTTTTACAAAAAGTTGATGATGATCTTGGAGATAATTGCAAAGGAAAATTGAGATAACTACCAAAACGTTACGTGTGAAACGACAGGACAGAACTTTGAACCCACAAAGAAACAAAGGTATGAAATATTGCCTCATCATGGGGGGTTGATAATTGTAGTAAGTGTTCCTAATTTTCGTAAAGAAATGTATATTATGGGAGTCACACGTGAGATTTAGTGTATATACGTTTCATATTGTGCATACATACGTGGTTAAAAAGTGGAATGAGTATGATTATAAACTCGTGTGTCCTATAATCAGATAATTTTTGAACAAGCTTTGATTAGACAGGTGAAAAACAACATCAGATCCTTTTTTTAATATATTCTCACGTCTGAATATAAGCTTCTCCCCTCTGGCCAACATTTCAGGGCTCCCAGGTGTAGATCCCAAATTGAAACAAATATTAATTTGTTACCCAGTTAAACAGTTAATAGAAGTGAGTGACCAGGGTAAATAAAGGTGGGTCAGTGTAAACTGTTTATTCTGGACCAGACTTCGTCATGTGTGATATGTCATGACTTCTTATATTAAGTTTTATCTTTATATTTAGTTCTACATGTGTAATAGATGCGATGTGTGTCCATAAAAAGGTTTCTCCAGGGGAAAATCAAGTTCGTTTTAAAACCGTGTTTCCTTTTTAGGGTACGTTTGCATTCCAAGTGTGGGGTTTTTGCCTTTTTATCATATTTTGGATGTGAATCCGTGGTATTTTTGCTGAGACAAGTTGCCTTTCTTATACGCGGAGGGATCTGCTCGTGAGATGTCCGCTTGGTCCATTTCTGAGCTCAGTATAAGGTGTAGAAAGCACGACTGTCATCATCACCCGCCTCTCACCCAGGTGTGGAATAATGTTGTGACTATTGCTTCAGCAATAACATGCTGATTGCATGTTTCTAGATGGGTATAACAGAGATCTCAACTACTGAGGGGCCTTATTAATAAAGTCTCCACAGCCGAAGCGCTGTGTCTCTTTTCAGCTGGCGATAAACCTTTCCTCGATCCCTTGCTGACTTGTAAAACTGTTCCTGATCAGAATAAAAAACGCTCCCGCTAATACACAAGCACCCGTGTCTCGCCAAAGCTGACAAATAAACAGACGGACAAGCCGCACTGCACGTGTGAACAGGGGAATGAGCGAGCGAGCGGGGATAGGGCGCCTCCTGCGCTTAAAAGCTTGCAGCACCTGGTATACCCAGGCGGTCTCCCATTTAAGTACTAACCAGGCCCATCCCTTTTTAGCTTCCGAGATCAGACGAGATCAGGCGTGCTCAAGGGGGTGTGGCCGTAAGCGAGAGCAAAGCTCGCTGGCACCCTTCTTATTGAGAGGACAGCTCCGTCACCTCTTTTACGACGCTGCTTTTTTTCCCTTGCGTTTTTCTCTTCTTCCCACGTTCTCTCTCTTCACTGCCTTCGTCCCCGCTCTATTTCACTTCAGCCTTTCACTCTTGCTTCCTTCCAATGAGGACGGAGCTGCGGGAGAAAGGGCGCTATAGAGGATCGCTGTGGAGAGCTGCTGCTGTGCTTTGACATCTGAGCTCTGTGGAAAACGATCTCAATACAATTCTGAAAAACGCGACTCTCCGAACGCCAGCCGAACAAGTCTCCACAGCCGAAGCGCTGTGTCTCTTTTCAGCTGGCGATATACCTTTCCTCGATCCTTTGCGGACTTGTAAAACTGTTCCTGATCAGAATAAAAAACGCTCACGCTAATACACAAGCACCCGTGTCTCGCCAAAGCTCACAAATAAACAGACGGACAAGCCGCACTGCACGTGTGAACAGGGGAATAATAATAATAATAATAATAAACTTTATTTTATATAGCGCCTTTAAAGGTGGCTTCTCAAAGCGCTTTACAGGATGACAATAACAATAAATAAGAAGACTACAACAATAAATAAGAAAATTTCACAAGACAGGACACAATTATAATTACAACAATACAACAATAACAATAGAGGAGACCGTGGAAGATGGTATTAAGAAGAGCAGAGGGGTGAAGAATGGAACCAGTTAAGTAAAGGCTTTTCTGAAAAGGAGGGTTTTGAGTCTGGATTTGAAGGAGTTTAGAGAAGGTGACTCTCTAATATCCTTGGGCAAAGAGTTCCAGAGCTTGGGGGCATAGCAGGAGAAGGCCCTGTCGCCCATACAATGTAGACGGGCTTGGGGGACAGTAAGGAGGGCAGAATTTGAAGAGCGGAGGTTGCGAGGTGGGGAGTAGGGCGATAAAAGTTCAGACAGGTATTGAGGTGCCAAGCCATGTAAAGCCTTGTAGGTGAGCATGAGGATTTTAAAGTCTACGCGGAATTTGACCGGAAGCCAGTGCAAGGACTCCAGGATAGGAGTAATGTGAACACTTGCACTAGACCTGGTCAGGATTCTGGCTGCTGAATTTTGGACATACTGCAGCTTGTTCAGAGTAGATTTAGATACCCCAGGGAGCAGAGCATTGCAGTAGTCAATTCGAGAGAATACAAATATGTTGATCAGCTTAAGATCACAGTTAATGATAGCATAGGGCGTAGTCTTGCGATATTTCTAAGGTGAAAAAAAGATGTTTTGACAGTATGCTGTACATGTGGGTCGAATGTTAAGCCAGAATCGAATATAACCCCAAGGTTTTTCAATTTTGATTGGAGCTCAAGTACAGAGCCATCTACAGACAGGGTTACATGGTTGTTGAGGGCGGTCAAGGGAGCTGTGAACAAGGAGGTTACGCAGATTAGGTGGTCGGCGATATGAGATGATAGGGCGATCAGAAAAGAGGGCCCCAATGGAGGGATCATCCTGTAGGATGGAAAAGTTCTGGTTAATGGTCCTGGGGATAGGAAGTGTGTTAGGGTGGTAAGGAAGCACCAAAGGAATGCAGTTTTTACGGCGGGAGTTCCTGATCGGGTTGATGGTCCGGGGGGTGTTTTTGGCTCGGGCAAGGGCCTTGTCAATCACACTGCTGGGGTATCCTCTGTTGATGAAAAATGAGTACATTTCGAGGGCTTGGTTCTCGAAGTCGATGTCGTCGCTGCATAATCGTCGTAACCTAAGGAATTGTGAAAAAGGAAGAGAGTTTTTAGTGTAGTTGGGGTGAAATTAGCTGTACAGGAGGTAGCTGTGTGAATCCGTGGGTTTGTAATAAACTGAAGTGGACAGTCGGGGGTAGTTGATAGACAAGTGGATGTCTAGAAACGGAAGAGTGGTGGAAGATATGTTAACCGTATATTTGAGGGACGGGTGGAAGTTGGTGAAATGGTGCAGGAAGAACTCAAGCTGATCGTTGGAGCATGTGGCGGCACCGACGCAGTCATCAATATATCGCTTGTAGAGGTCAGGGACATAGCCAGTGTAGGAAGCGAAGAAGCGTTCTTCTACCCAGCTGACAAAAATGTTGGCATAGCTGGGTCCCATTCTGGTGCCCATGGCAACTCCACTGACCTGTTGGTAAAAAAGATTATTGAAAGAGAATGCGTTCAGTGTGAGGACCAATTCTGCACGGCGTACCAGGGTGTGGGTGGGTGGATCAAGCACTGTGCGTTTGTCCAGCATGTGCTTGAGGGCTGTAAGGCCGTCATTATGGGGAATGACGGTGTACAGAGATGTGATGTCCATGGTAAAAATGTAGCATTCGGTACCCTGAAATTGGAAATCATTAAAAAGTTGGAGCGCGTGGTTGGTGTCTTTGATGTATGAGGGAAGATCTTCAACCAGCGGTCTCATGAGGCTGTCGAGAAAGGCTGAGATGTAAGTAGTTGGACAGTTACATGCTGATACGATGGGGCGTCCAGGGGTGTCCGGTTTGTGGATTTTGGGGAGGAGGTATAATTGAGATACCTGTGGATGTTCCATGATGAGCCGGTTCGCCTCCTGGGGGAGCTCGTTACTGCTGATAAAAAGGGAAATGGTGGAAACCACTTCCTTTTGGTAGTCAGTGGTAGGGTCCTGTTGGAGAGGGAGGTAGGCAGAAGTGTCAGTTAGTTGTCTAGAGGCTTCAAAGATATATAGATCCTTACGCCACACCACAACAGCACCTCCTTCGTCCGCTGGTTTGATGACAATATCATCCCTGTTGCGGAGAGACTGGAGCACCTATGTTTACTGGGTATAGGGAGTGCCTTGGGAGCTTGATTAGTGCATTGGTTGATGAAATAATCAACTGGTGGAAAACGGCCAGAGGAGGGAGTCCAACAGCTCTGTTTGGGATTAATGTTGTTAATGACATCAATAACCGGGTTGTTATCAGCTGCCTGTGAAGAGAAATTGTCGGCAAAATGTGCTCTGAGACGGATCCTGCGGTAAAAGCGGTTAAGGTCGACATTGGTCTGGGTGATGTCCAGTTTCCTGGGAACTGGTACAAAACTGAGCCCTTTGCTGAGGAGGGATCGCTCATCCTGTGAAAGGGAAGGGTCAGAAGGTATGGTGACAACAAGGTTAGGGTTGGTGAGGGTGTTCGGGGTGTTGATGGTTTTCTTCTGTAGAAGATGACTGAGTTTTTTGGCCTTCTCTGTAGTGAGAAACTGGTCGAGTTTAGAGTTGAGAGATCTAATGAGGTTAGTTATGAAGGGAAGATGATGTGGAGCTGTCAGCCGTAGAAATTCCTTAGCCTCTTTGATGTTGTTGTCGGAAAGGATAATCTGTTTTTTGAGGGAGAAAATGGTAGAGAGCATTAGTTTCCTAGAAAATTGTTTTAGAAGTCTTGGTTACTCTGGGTGGTATCAGAGTCAAAAGAAAAGGTATTAAATTTAAGGCGAAATCCTTTAGGGATGATATTATGTCGACGACATCTGTAAAGGAATAGAAGGTGGTTAGAAAGCCTGGTCTTGGAACAGATAGCTGTAAAGAGACGGAATGCTGGTTTAGTGAGAGAAGCGGGCAAGTGGCCCAGGGAGGAAGAGAAGGTATGACGAAGAGATCTAGAAAAAGATTTGGAGGAAGGCATAGTGGGTCGCATATATTTTCATTTTTCTCTTTTTTACATAACACGCTTTAGAGAAATAGACTGTCTTGTAATGAAAGCTGCATTAGAAAATGTGTATCTAAATTAAAATCGGGAATATGTCTTTTGCGTTATTCAGCTTTCTTGGGAACACTATGGGATCTCAGAATTGTGACTTAGAATCATAGAATTGCGACCTAAAAACTCAGAATTTTGACTTTATATCTCACATTTGCAACTTCGAAATAGCCCATATTTCATTGTCTGTCCTTTTGTTATTGTAACGGATTCGGGTTCTAGCCAGCAAGACCTGGGTTTGAGCCAATACGGGGTTTGAGGCACGAAGTAGGGTGGGAGCGGCGAGGGCACAAACCCTAGAACCCGAATCCGTTACAATAACAAAAGGACAGACAATGAAATATGGGCTATTTCGAAGTCGCAAATGTGAGAGATAAAGTCAAAATTCTGAGTTTTTAGGTCGCAATTCTATGATTCTAAGTCACAATTCTGAGATCCCATAGTGCGTTTTTTTTACTCCCTGGCGGAAACGGGCTTCCATAGGTTCTCAGTGCTGCGAAGCAAAAGCAATCTCTGGAAAATCAGACAAATTATTATCAGATCATGTCAAAAGCTGATCAGTATTTCTTTACTGGGAAGCAAAGAAATGCTTGTATTACACATTTTAATATGACATGCAATTACACATGAAAAATAGTAAAATTATTTTCATTGCGGTACGTGTTGATAGAACAGCCCCCTCGATAAAGGAAAGTGTGGACGGACGTGTCGCATGTTCCGTACTCTGTCTGACAGCGAGTTTAACACACTTTCCTCGGAAATTAGAAACTAATTGAACAATAAATTAATCTGAGCAAATTTTACACGTGTGGGTGATTTAATTCTGTCGAAATTGCGTGGAACTCCTCCGCTGAGGTCAGATACACACGGGAAAGTGTTCAGGAGGCTTCACGGAGTCCCGCCTCATACTGGAAGCAGGTTCTAATTAGACGCTGAGAACAATCCGGGTCTCTGTGTGTAATTGATTGTGTTGATTGAGCGGTAGTGTGACCAGGTGTGCGGTAGCAGGTCCTGCCAGTATAAAAACCTAGTCACCGCGTTCACACTTTATGCTTTCTTGCTTCAACACGGTTTTGTGGTTTACTTATTTTACTCCTGTAGCAATTAAGCGGGACGTTAATTTGGCGATGCGCTCGTTTCTCTTTGTGCTGTGCCTGTGCGCAGGGGCCGGGCTCCCCGCACTGGTCTCCGCTGGGCCGGCTGGCTGGGACTCTCGGGAATTGGCGCTCCAGGCCGACCTCCCGGCTCCTGAAGATGCAGCCCAGTTGGAGGACTTGAACCTGGCAGATGCGCCCTCCGAAGACCTGTCTACAAGCGAGAACGACTCGCAGTCCTTGGCTCCCGACTTTCACCGCCTTCCCGTGTCCAGAGACGCGTACTCGCCCTACTTCAACAAGGAGAAGATGAAGCCGGCAGCCGCCCCTTACCCGCCTACATCAAGAGCGTCCTGTTTCCTCCCCAGCGAGGGCGGCAGCCGGCTCGCCCGGCCATCGGGGGCACCCGAGCAGTGGCTGTGTGGTGCGACTCCAGCAGGATGTACGTGAGGGTCAGTCGGCTCCTGTTCGGCTTCAGCTGTCGGCCATCGGAGGTGACCTTGGGCAACTGCAGCGTCAGCCGAACCACACGCCATTACTTCTACTTCATCTACGGGCTTCACGAGTGCGGTACCGAGCGATCGGTAAGCGGGTCTTCATCTACAGGCAATGTATTGATGTGAACTGTAGGGCTAGTGCCTTTCCTGGGAATACCCCTTCCTCTGTGACCTTGCAGGTTGTCCAGGGCCGCCTGGTGTACTCCAACACTCTCCGCTATGCCCCGCCCTCCTCCAGTGCGCCTGTGCATCACTTCATTCCCTTCTCTGTGCCGATCAAGTGCTCCTACAACAGGTAGGCAGGGCTCTGCTGCTGCTGGGAAAGTGTCCAGAAGCCCTTCATCTCCTCTGTCCTGCAGGTTCCACTACTCCTACAAGGTTGGCTATGTCCCCACGTGGGCCAGGAGAAGGACCTTCTTCAAGGACCTGAAAAACAAGCACAGCTTTGTCCTGCTCACCACCAACTGTAAGCTCCTTGAGCGAGTGGCTCCTCCTGCCAGCAGGGGGTGCTGTGTGCAGGTGTAATGCTGTCTTTCTCTCTCCAGCCCACTGGGTCCGGCTCTCTCCTAAGGATGAGTACTTCCTGGGTCAGCCCATGTACTTCCAGGCCACTGCCTACTTTGCCACAGCGGAGCAGAGGCTGTACATCCACTAGTGTTACGTAACCGAGAAACCGGACCAGCACTCGCAGCCCCGTTTCCCTGTGATCGATAACTTGGGGTACGGCCCCTTCTGGGAGCAGAGGTGGGCAGGAGCCCCGAGAGCCTGCAGGGGTTCATCCTTGTCCTTGTCCCCAGGTGCATGGTGGACAGCACGGCAGATGGCTGCCTGTCCAGGTTTGTCCCCTCCAAGCAGAAGGATGTGCTCCGCTTCACAATTGATGCCTTCCTCTTCCAGAAGAAGCTGTCCAGGAAGGTACTGCTCTCAAAGGCTGCTCAGCCTTCTTGCTCTACTGATCCATTGTCTGCTTTTCCATCCATGATCTAGATGTGAACCAGACTGTGGCAGCTGTAGTGCCTAGAGCTGCCAGCTTGCCTTCACTGATGGCAGAAGGTCCTTCTCTGTCCCTCTATTGGCCTTGATCCCTTAATGCTGTGACCTTCCCTCTTGCAGCATGAAGTGACTGAGCTGTACATGCACTGTCATGGCTGTGGCTCCTGCTAAAGCAACACCAGGGACCAAGTCCTGCACCTACAACAGGGAGGCTAAGAGGTACTTCTGCAAGGAACCTGCTGAGGGTGCTCTGGGACATGCCAGGTGGAGGCCTCACCTGTCCTCCTCTCCTCCAGGTGGGAGGAGCTGTATGGTGACCATGAGGTCTGTGCCTGCTGTGAGTCCAGGTGTGCTGGCAGTCAGAATGAAGGTGGGTCTGGTTCTCTATCCCTTGTGGATGCATCTCTGCCCAGGAGACAACCATGCTTGGACAACTGAGGAATGATCCCGTGCTGGACAAAGGGACTGTGTAGATGAGTAGACTGTGGGTCTCTGGGTATAGCAGATCCCTCACTCCTGGGTGTTACTTGTCCACAGGTACTAGGAGCCTGGTGACCAGCAGTCGGGTGGCTGTGGCACCAGTAGAAGCTCCTCTGGATGTGGGAGCTGACTGGACTGAGGATGAGGAGGGAGACCCTCAGAGCTCCAGTGAAGATGCTGAGAGCACCAGAGAGGATGTGGAGGGAGCAGAGGACTTTGGAGATGTTGGCCAGTGGACAGGTAGGGTCTGGCAGGAGGAGCTCCTGTAGGGGTGGGTGTCCTGCAGTTCAGCTGGATTGTTCTCCTTCTTCCTCCCCAGGTGCCTGAATGAAGGCTCCAGCCTGGCCCTTGTGACTCTCCTGCCTCCAGTCGCCTTGTAATGGCAACATTTCAATAAAGCTGTGAAAGACCCTTCTGCCTGCCCTTGTTTCTTTATGGTTTACAGGTTTGAATGGGGTGGAGGAATTCAAGGGAAGTGAGACCCATTAATAAATTAAAGTACTGTATTTGTGGGGGTTCCACTTTCAAGAATGCTTCCTGTATTGCTGCCAATGAGGACTGAAAATGGCTGGAGTTATAAAGCATTGTACTGGGGGAAGATGGCCGCACTATTCCTTGGACAGGTCATTGTGACTTTTTTTTTTACTGTGGGAGAGACAGAGGTGTTCAATATACTGGAAATCCTCCCGTTTCCGAGAGGGGTAGTGCTTATGGAGTGAGTTGCTACTGTAGTGCCCAGTAAGAGTGAGATCTGATGTCCTATTCTGGGCTGCACAAACTGACTAAAATAAACACAAGGAAGGAATTGTCAACAGGGGCTTGGTGTAAAGTAGGCCTTCCTTCCTTAGCAGAGGAACAATACTGGTGTGTGAATAATGGTACAGTTAGAATCTCGGAGGTCTTATGTTATGGGTGTTGGTTTCACAGCAGTGGTAGTGGACAGTCATAAGTATTAGGATTGAGACTGGAGATCCCAGTACTTGATCCGGAAGACAGGTGTTCACAACTACCTCTACCAGCAGCACAGATGGTGTAGATTGAGACTGAATGCTTACTACACAAAGCCTCTCCACTGTTTCAGTGTCCCGTGTCATGGATTTCAAGTGAATCCTAGTCTTCCTTTGTGACTACCTATAATTTGCACAAATCATGATGGCCCACTAAGGCTGTCAATTTTTAGCCCTACTGCAGTGCCCTATTAAAGTTTCAAGGATTTAGAATAAACTATTTTATATAATGGTTCCGAAGGTGGCTTCTCAAAGCACTTGACAAAATTACAATTAGAATACACAGGATAAAACAATTCCAATAGATTGAGGAGAAAAGTAGAAGCAGAGGGGTAAAGAATAGAACCAGTTCAGTAAAGGCTCTTCTACAGAAGAAGGTGTTGAGTCTGAATTTGAAGGAGTTTAGGGAAGGTGACTCTGGTATCCTTGGGGAGAGAGTTCCAGAGCTTGGGGGCATAACAGCAGAAGGCCCTGTCACCCATACAGTGTAGACAGGCTTGGGGGACAGTTAGGAGACTAGAATTAGAAGAGCGAAGGTTATGATGTGGGGAGCAGGTTGATAATAGATCAAACTGCTACTGAGAAGCAACTGAAATGTGATGGCATGTTCTACATTTTATGCAAGACAGGTAATGTTAGGATTTTATGGAACAGTGGTAATGGCAGCACTTTTGAGGATCGTTGGTACAACGGCAATGCTCAAGGATTCATTTCTAATATTGAGGACAATGGGTTATATACCCATCGTTCTTACCAAAGGATCAGAGACCTTTTGCTATATATAAAGACTCCTTTCCACCACTAATTTATACAGGTTTGGTCCATTTGGGCTTTATCAGTTAAACATTTAATATTGTATTTGTCAGTTTGTTGATGCCTATATATCACAGTGATCTGCACACACATCTTTGACTGAATATGGGCTGCCAAACCTCTCCACCAAACTTATGTATCACGGTAGGTACACAAGAAGTTTCTTTGTAATAACAGGGTTGGTGCCAGTAGTCAGATTGGGTCAATTGCAAGGTAAGAACAGCATCGCATTAACTGGAGATGATCCAGAGATTAGCATGCAGCTCTGTACGCCAGATTACTACCGATTTGCAACGCGCTCGTCTGCTGACTTTAGTCCCCTGCTCAATAATCACAATGTTCCCAATTGCAATGAGCCCAAGGAAACAGCTGCTGCTCTCTAGATGACACTACAGGACAGGACTAAGTACAATTCCTGCAATAGACTAAGCAGTTTAGTGCCAAACTAATGGAACACTGAATCCTATGGGACAGTTCCGAATGTAGTAACAGCTTAATACTGAAATAATATCGTAAACACCTTGTGATCTTAAGAATCTGTCGCTGTTAAAAAGTATTATAATAATAAGCTAAAATTGTACTGCAGCCACAACACAGTGGACCTGCAGCTCCTGTCCTGATCATACAGAAAGATGTCATCACTATGTAGTGTGCTCTCTGAAGGCACCAGTTCTGTAGGGTTTGGGCATTTACTGGGACAATTATTAATTGTAGCAGTAAATCACAAAATGATTCTTTTAATGGCTTTAGAATCCAACCATGCGATATAACTCAAACAATGCACACACACAGGTACTAATACACGAGGATACATTTCTTAATATATGGAATATGCATATAAACCTAACAGATCTTATCGAGAGGGTTATCAGAATACAAAGGGTATATATTCAGTCAGTTACCAAGAGTTACATATATCAAGAGGACATACGTTCAGTATATCATTCATTTAGACCATTTCGTAATTGAACTTGGTTACAACGTCTACATTAGATACTCAAAACAAGTACATAACTCTTAGGAATTAAATTGATATCAACTGTTTGGGATAACAATTGAATTCTCGAGCTGTAATGCATTGAAGTTGAATACTCATCCAATCTCTGGGGATTCAGATCTCCTGCGGGCACAAAGAAACAGTTGCTGGCTGTTGCTGTCCAATCCGCGCTCTCTGGCTCGGTGCCAGGCTGTGCTGTGCGGCTTGTGACGGTGCGCTGCTGATGCTCACTGACCAGCTAGTTAGTGTTGGCTTTAACTAGCAACACAGGAGAAAAGATGACTGTGAGTCCCAGCAAGTCAGGAAGTGGACCGGTTCGTTCCTGATGAAGAGCTAGTTCTGAATAGTGATTCAGCTGTCAACAGTTCCGACCTGTTCACGAGGCCTGCTCGGGTGGATCCTCTGGTTACTCTCTGGCAACCTCCGCTCTAGACTCTTAGAACAAAGGAAAGTTCTGGCACTCGGACACACTGGCCGTTCCATGGTTGTCCGGGCTGAGTCTCAGGATGGTCAGGAGGCGCGCTGCGAGAATGTCCTGCCCTTGGCAGCCTTTCTGCTCCTGGGCCGTCCGGCCCTGGAATTGTCTCACACTCCTGGAATTCTCCTTTGAATTCCCTTTAGAATAGTCTTGGAGCTCTGTGTTGCCTGTTTTTACCTGGAGGAACTTCAGCTCGTTCATTGGATGAAAGTTTCATGGGCATCAGAGACCCACGTGGGTTACTCGGCCCTACCAGTCCCTGATTGGTTGATCAAGGTGAGATATGAGTCACTTACTCCTGACACTTAGGAATGCAGTCCAGATGTCCATCTGGCACTCCCTAGACAGATAGGCCCCAATGGATGCCCACTGATCATGATAGCTAGGCTTAGCTAAATGCATCCCCATTTGGGAGCTGTCCCCTATCAAAAGAAAACATCTTTAAATCACCCTGCCTGAATAGCTTGAAGAGAGAGATGGGGCCTCATTTGGGAAAGCACAGCAACACTTAATTCTGTCTTATTAATAAGCATTGCCGCTACAAATAGTAGGAAGAAAGATACAATGTTTTGAAAATGTAATATGTTTTAAAGGATTAAAGGGAAAAGAAATACTTTATATAAACTAATTCAACTGAGCTCCTCTAAACAATATAGCCTGAAGAATTGCCAAAGCACAATGTATCAATTTTGGTGACACTGGGGTAAAAGGATCACAACACACAAGGAGCCCAACCACAAGGCTTATTTTCAACAGCAAAATTTGTGCTTGATAAAATTTGACAAAAAAAGGAATATTACACGCACGGAAACCAATATTTACCACTAGGGTAGAATTCAGCATAGAACAGTTGGATAGAAGGTTAATGTAACTCTATAGTGCATCACAGAGGTCAGTCTCTTCCCCCTCATTATGCAGGCTGACTTGTTCACAGTGAACTGTCCTCCAGCGATAGTCAGCTGTAATCACTGACGCAGACATGATGTTAATACTCTGACAGCATCTTGGCTGATTTGGTTAAAGTGTTTTCCTATTAAACAGGAGATTCTGCGTTCAAATCCCACCAGTGTCTTTCTTCCTGTCTTGTCTTACAAAATGAATCACTATGGATGATTACATGCAGCTTGATTTTGTTTAATGCAAGTTTTCATTCCCTTTCTGATGGCTCTCTCTACAGTAATTTTTAAAAGTACTAATCGGGATGGATTACTGTACATATCCTCAGTTAAGGGGAATATATAAGTAGTGACTATCCAAATTGCATTTTTGTGTGAAACGCATTTCAGAAAATCAAAAACTAATTTTCAAAACTCACAATAACAAGACAAAGGCAAAACATAAGTTCACTTGCACTTTATGCATATTTACCACAACCTTGCCTTCTGATCATAAAAAAGTCTTAATTTTAATATAGCAGTTTTAAATGGGACATTCAGAACATGGCATATGAGAATATATGATTAACCGAGGATGAGCAAAGGATGATCGCACTTTCTGCTTATTGCTATGAACCTACCTCTGGTTATAAAAATGTCTCAAAATTCTGACACTGAGGTGTGAGACCCAATGTAACAGGCTCTCATAATCCCGAAATACAAGAAATTTTACTGTAGCGTTTTATAAATTTGACCCTGTGAACATTGTATGTCCCTCCTTCCTCATTACCAAAACATCTCAATGTCCCGACACTATGTACATTTGTAATTACAACACTTCACTGTTTCATTTATGAGTTGTGACATTGTGAACATGGCATGTTAAAGTATATAGAAAATCTAGATCAGAACAGGCTAAATGCAATTCCTAGTGATTTATCATTTTCTTACTTTCTAAATTAAAAAAATATTTTTTCAGTGATTAGGACACTTCAGTATGACATAAAATATGCTTCAATGACAGATAATAAATAATCATGGAAAAAATACCCAAAGTGGACATTCATAGTTGTGATTATAGGAATGTTAGCTATCGGGTGGGTAGCTGCGTCAGCATGCGTAGGCTGCAAAGGAACAAGTAAAGGACTATTCCTGCTGAAAAGAGAAGAAAAGAATCACAATGTTTCGGCTGTGGAGCCTTCTTCAGGTGTGAGAAAGACAGGGCAGTAAGCAAAGATAATTTTCTTTTTATCTTTGCTGAATGCAGTTTATCGCTGATGACAACATCAAAGACATTAAGGAGTTTTTACGGCTAACAGCTCCACATCAACTTCCTTTCATAACTAACCTCATCAGATCCCTCAACTCCCAACTCTTCCAGTTTCTCACTTCAGAGAAGGATAAAAAACTCAAAATTCTCTACAGAGAAAAAACATCAACATCCTTATCACCTCCACCAATCCTAACCTTGGTGTTACTACACCTCTGACCTTCCCCTTTCACCCCTTTGCATCCTCAGCTAACATATTTTAATAGTACAACAAAATTACAATAGATTGTACAATATTTATGTTTAAAATTAAGGTAAATGTGTCAAAATATCGAAGTCCAAATGCACGGTGCTAATGTAACAAAGCTTGCAAGTTCTTAAACAAATCTGCATTGTATTTTTAAAATATTTCAGCAGAGGATGCAACGGGGGTATAAATGACGACTCGACTTTTTCTTGGGTGAATTTGGTTTCCTGGGGAGTAGCGATGTTGGGAATACAGTAATCGGACATTTCCCAGTGATTCAGACACGTGTTAAGCACTCGCATTTCCTGCAAATATTGAAATGGTTAAGGTTTCGCTTAGAAATCCAATCGACCTTTGCGAAGACAATATTTACATCGCAAAAGAAACCCGTCCCTGGGTGGACTCGAACCACCAACCTTTCAGTTAACAACCAAACGAGCCACACAGACGGAATGGTGGGTCCCTGTCTCACCTCACAACTTTCCGGTTAAAAAATATATATTTTTTTGCCAGCTGGCAATATTTCTTCTGCACTGATAATCAAGAATTGAATTTCATTTCTCGCAAGCTGTGTGAATTTCTTGAAATACAAGTTTTCCAGAAAGGAAATTAATACATGCATTTAACGAAATCAAGCCCTTTGTGATAGTCCGAAATGGTACGTTATGTACCACAAGATAGGAAAAAAAACATGACTGGGATTTTAAGCTACGTGACCTATGGTACCAGACCGGGGAAAAGTTAGCTTGAAGTTCGAAAACGATTTTGGCACGCCTGTAGCGTTTACACGAAACCTCTTAGAATCGCGAGAATACTTGCTTTGTGTATAAAATACATTGTGAATGCTTTCTCAGCCTGTACTTTTTCGTTTATATGACATTTGTTTGACCAAGCACGAATATTCTTTTGTCCATATCTTCGCAACGGAAGCACAGAACGCCTTCAAACCAAATGCATTTAAAAGACCACGACATGTGGATATTTCCACAGCCTCTACATCAAAGTATCAGTGAGCTAATTATCTTTTTTTAAACCTCCGGTTTTTCATCGATGCGTAATTACGCACTAACTGGAACCCGGGGGACCGCTGTGTGCACAAGTTCTCAACGCGAGAAATACTGTTCAATATGGCTTCATGCGAAAAACCCGTATATGACCATAGGCAACAGAATAGCGCAGTCTCCAATTACTCAGACTGTAAGCACGGGAATAAAGCTTTGTCTGAATTCTGAAACCCTTCCTTTACGTTCTGTTTTCATTCGGGTAAGAGTCAACTATATTCACAATACTACTGACAGCAGGAAGATTAAAATATTCTTTACTCAGCAGCTTATTAAAAACAGCTCCCATGATGTTCAAACCGATTTTTTACACAGAACACTGACACAGCTTTGCGTTCTGAATCTCTTTTTCTCGTGTGTTTATTTAATGTGGCACAATGTACTTGGATAGGGGTATTCTGTTCACAAACCAATAGCATTTAAACCACAGCACCCACAATGCTGCAAGTAAGTGTTTTACACACTAAGCAGAGAGCGATGTCTTCCTCGTTAGTATAGTGGCAAATATCCCCACCTGTCACGCGGGAGACCAGGGTACATCAGGACATGCATTGAAGTGAAAGCAGGATGCGCTGCGACATCCACTGTGCAGATCCTGCCACACTAAGAGGTGAGTGGGTCTGTTCGATCACAGCGCTAGGCGAATCCCCAAACAGTGTGCGTGGCAACAAACGAAACGGGCCTGTTTCCGCCCAGTTTCGATCAGGGGAAATCGGGCCCAGTAGTGGCGGGATCTGTACAGTGCATGTCGCAGCGCTTCAATGTGCTTCCTGATGTCCTACCCCAAGAACAGAAAGGACAGCGTACACAGCAACAACAGATCAGGTCTCTGCACTGGATCTAAGCTGCCCCCATCTCCTCTGCTCTGCGGGTCCTGCGGAGTGGAGTCCTGCCTGGAGCCGTGTTTGCAGGCGGCGGCTCCCCGCGCTCTGTCTGTGCGTCGTGTCCAAGAGCTCCTGGGAGGAAGAGAGAGCCCTCCCACTCGGGGGCTTTTCCACGGTCTGTGTGAGGAGGGGCGGGTGTGTCCAGTAGCTTATCGAGCGGAAGCCTGGGGCGGCGGAGAGCTGTGATCGTGCAGACCTTGAGGTGTCACCTCTTTGTCTGCTTTCCCGCCCCCCCTCTGCCCAAGCTCTGCTCCAAAGTAGCCCGGCAACCCCTCACACCTGCATTTGTCACAACCTAAGCTGTGGTCATGAGACACCCATGGGGTGTTGTTCTGTTCTTGTTAATTGTTTCCTGCCCGTCGCAGGCAGGAGTCCATGCGAGGAAGATGCACTGGACAGAGCTCAGAGGGCGCAGCTGGGTGGCTTTCCTTCTGAGTGACGTTCCTGCAACACTCTCCCGCTCCTCTTGGTGCGCTCATGCCGCAACACAGGAAGGCTGGAGCAGGTGGCCGTGGGCTCTGCGCACCGCCGAAATAGCTCATTTGGGAGAGCGTTAGACTGAAGATCTAAAGGTCCCTGGTTTGATCCCGGGTTTCGGCATTTTGTTTCATCGCACCCTTTGTTCCTCTCTCCAGCTCCCCCTACTTAAAGTGACGCGTCACTTTCTCAGCCCGAAACGCAAGCGAGACACCAGCAACGGTCCCTGCAGGTTTCCGTAGTGTAGCGGCTATCACGTTCGCCTAACACGCGAAAGGTCCTCGGTTCGAGACCGGGTGGAAACAGCATCGTTTTGCACGCTCCTGTACTTCACAGAGGTCTTGAGCGACCGGTCGTTTGTTCCCAATGTATTTCCGGTGCCTTCGTGCACTCTTGTACCAAACGCACGTTCCTTCTGTACGTGGAGCCGATCATTTGCAATTGGGCTGTGCCGACAGACCAGGACGAGCTCTGTCGGCTCAAAAGCAGCGCAGGACCTGCAAGAACAACAGAAAGATTAGCATCCAGCGGGGGCCTCTTAGTGAGCCCAAGATCTCATCAAGAATCGGCTCCAGCAACAGGGCTGGGCGCATTGTTCCATTCTCCGACCACTCTCGGTGTAAACAAGTCCCTCCTGGTCTCTGCTTGAAATGCACTTTCCTGCGTTTGCTTTGGTGTAACTGGCTTCCCCTGCATGGGCGAATGTGAAGAAGATGCTTAGTAAGTCATTGAAGAAAACCGAGAAGAGGTCGGAGTGGCCTCTGTCGTTCATCAACGATCCAGTCAGGCAGTACTCCTCTGTAAAGCGCCGTTCGTTCACGTCGATTGGCTTTTTCTTGCCTTCATTCGTGCAAGTAGTAAAGCAGACGCCCCTTTAGGGAGCCTGTCAGCACCCGGAGTTTTCCCCTTCTGTAAGCTCTCCATAGCCTCTCAGTTCTTCTACTGTCAAATCCTCCTCAAATACTTCCCCATCTTCTTCACTCAAAACGTTTTCTAGCTTTGAGGTAAAAAAATGAATTTCTTCATCCTTTACCTCTGTAGAACTGTACAGTCTTGTGTAGAAGTGTCACGCCCTCTGCAGCCAGAGGGCGGTCCTTCTCTGTCCTGTCCCTAGTTTCTGGTCTGCTGTCCTTCCTGTCCCTCTCTTTCCCTTGGGCTAAATATTTCCGGGTCTTGCACTCTGTCCTCGCTCAGCACTGACGTTTGGATGTCCTGAGACCCGCCTAGCACCAGGGCGCCCCACGTCCGCTCCCTGAGGGCACAGGTTTCTATACGGCATTCCTGAACTCTTTGCACTAATGAGCCCGGGCCTTTTTCCCGTCTCGCCGCTACGCATATGGGTCTTTTTCCGCTCTCCTGCTACCCACGGTTAGGCCCCTTGGACGTCCGTGACAAGAAGGCCTCAATGCAGGAGAGGATAGCACTCAGCTCTGTACTCTCTCTTCCCTCCTCATCAACTACACTTTCCATGACAGACTTGGAACCTACCACTTTCCTGAAAAAGAAGTGAGTACACTTCTCATTTTCTTCCAAGAACTGCACTCAGCTTCTTAACAGCACTCCTCGACTACTTTCTTCCGCTATGCTCCGGATGTCCTTTTTTAAAAGGGTGATATCCTCGAGCACATCGAAGCCACTGTGCAGCATCGTGTAGAGACGCTGCAGCTGCCTCTGTTTCCTGGCTAACACTCCTCTCCGTCTGGCAGCCTTCCTTCCATCAGCCATGAAAAAGGCCCTTGTCCTCACCTTCACCTCCTCCCACCACTCTCCTACTGACCCATACAGACACTGCAAGGACAGCCACTGTGATAGTTTCTCCTTGTAGCGGGATACTACCCCCTCGTTCTCTAGCAGCTTTGTGTTGAGTTTCCAGAGGCCTGGGCCAAAGACAGTCCCGCCCTGGAGTTCCACTCTACACCCTAAAGCTTGGTGATCTGAGAAGAAGTCAGGCTGAAGAGTGACCCCAACAACTTTCACTCTCTCTGAGACAAAGCAATAGTCAATTCTGGAGCTGCTATTCCTCCCTGACCATGTATATCCTGCTGTTGTGGGATATATACATCTAAATGTGTCTGAGAGTTTAAAGTCTTGAACTAAGTTTTGCAGGGCCAGTGAGCTGGAATCCAATTTTATCTGCCTTTTGGCTAAGATCAAGTTCAAGTGGCATGCCCGCAGTTCCTGTCTTTCCAAAGTTCTAGAAGGCGATCGAAGATCCTGAAGAGTGCTTGAGCTGGTATCGCCCTAGGTTGAGCCTAGGGGGTTAAGGCCAAGCAGCAGCTGAGCTGGGTGGGATCCGGCAGTAACGTTCTCTCTCTCTGCTCTCTCCTCTCCCCTCCCCCTTTCTCTTGCTCCGCCTCCTTGGCCTCTTGGCTGGGAGTAGGTACTCGTGGCCTGCCCGCAGTGCTTGCTTTCTTCCTCGAGACTCGGAAGCATTATCCGCTCCCTCTCTCTCTCCTCCTGCGCCTGCACCTAGCTGGGCTTTGCCCACAAGGACAAAGGCCAGGGCTCCCTCCCTGCTCCTTTAGCAGCTAAACCCCCCTCTCCACAGGACCTTGCTCTCTCTCTTTCTCTCCTTTTTTCTTTTTTCTCCTTTCCAGATGGCAGACAAGAAGACACTGATCTGGTTCCACTGGACCAAGAAAACAGAGACGATGCCAACTGTGAAATCCTTTTTCATTACCTTCCTGAGAGGGATCCTGCAGTTGGTGGCCGGAGATCTCTACTGCCTGCAAGACAACAAGGCAGAGAGATACATGGAGGCCTACATGGCCACGGACGCCTCATATGAAAAGGCAACGAAAATGATCAGAGAAAAAGGTAAGCACCCCGGTTTCTCTGATTTCAGGCCGGAGCCTATGAGGAAGACAAACCAGAGGACCATCACAGTCCTCACATACAACCCCTACAAACCAATGGAACTGGTAACAGCGTACCTAGGGAGGTATGTAACTGTGGTGGGCAAACCGACGGAGATCAGGGACAGTTGCGGTGTCTGGTATGGCAAACGCCAGTACCGAGTCCTCCTGAAAGAGGACCCAGAGGGCATCGACGGTTTCCAGCACCCCCCGGCCTGCTTCAACTTCGGATCCGACAGGGGGTACCTTTACTACCCCAGGATGCCACAAGGAGAACACGTGTGACATCGTCAGATGTCACAACTGTAACAAAGAGGGGCACCTGGCAAAAACCTGCCGGACAGCCAAAAAGTGCAATGGATGAGGCGCCGAGGGACACCTCCTTCACCAATGCAAGGTAAACAAACCTTCGTTTGTGCAGGTGGTGGAAGCCGGCCGGCAGAAACCGGTCTCAAGACAAAGGGAGAGAGGTGAGAACAAAGAACCCGCACCTCCCCCGCAGAGAACCGAAACTTCCGAGGCCACACCCCCAGCTGCACCAGTGCCACAAGATGGCTGCCAGGACGACGGACAAAATGGCTGACCGGAGAAAGGGCCCTAATAACTCCCAGCAAGAAGGGAAAGAGAAAGCGGGAGAAGAGATGCAGGGCGGATCCACCTTCGGAAGGACAAAAGAAAAGAGTGGTAAGGGAGAACCGTTTCCTCGTCCTAGAGGAAACGGAACTTTCTTCCCCTGAGGCCCAGGAACAACCGGAGGAGGCAGCCCAGGAAATGGAAACCCTCCCCCCCGAGTCCAACGGACAACAGGAGGAGGCAGCCCATGAAGTCGGAACCCCCTCCCCCGAGGCCCATGAACAACACGAAGAGGCAGCGCAGGAAGTCGGAACCCCCTCCCCCGAGGCCCAGGAGCAACTGGAGGTCCCCGAAACTCCTAGAGAAAGGGAAGAAAAAAGCCTTCCCAAAGCGGTGGTGGAGAGTATCCTCAAGGAAGACGAGGATTACTTTGAAGCCGCCCTGGAGCCGGGACTGATGGTAGAGCTGGACCTCTCCAGCATGTTTACCTTTCAGTCCCCAGCGAGACCTGGAGGGAGCCCAGCATATTCCCCCCAGGACCCGAACGAGAGGAGTTACATCTAGGCTAAACAGTGCCCAGATGTAGACTCCCAAGTTTTCCACTGTAAGCACAAAGAGAGGAGGTTCAGCTTTCACTTGTTTAATCATGATTGTGAAACTTACCTTTCTAACAACTAACGTGAGAGGGCTAATAGACCCGTTGAAAAGACGGGGAGTCTTTCATGATCTGGCCTCAAAGTCTTTCTCAGTTTGTTTCTTACAGGAGGTCCACCTGAAGGATGAAAGCGACAAGCTGACATTCACCAGGGAATGGACGAAGGGAGAATCATGCTGGAGCGTAGGAGGGGTCCACTCTTCTGGAGTGGGAATCCTCCTCGGAGACCCAGAGATGAATCTGGTTTCCTCCTTCCCGGTGGTGCAGGGCCGGATCCTGGTCGCAGACATCGACTGGAGGGGGCAGAAGTTGAGAGCAATTAACGTCTATGCTCTGACAGAACCCTCTATCCTGAAGGAAGTGTTTGCTGACCTGGCCAGCTGCTGCACCACCAACAGACAGGTGGTGCTTGGCGGGGACTTCAACGTCGACCGAGAGAAGGGGAGCGACGCTAGCTCGGCAGAGCTGGAATCGCTACTTAAGCAGTTCTCCCTGGTAGACGGTTTCAGATGGTGCCGCCCTAACGACGCCGGAACAACATGGAAAAACTCCCGGGGAGTGTGCAGCCGCCTGGACTACATCTTTCTGCACACGACCTGCTCCCTGGAGTCGGCGACGGTGTCCCCGGAGTGGTATTCCAGCCACGAGCGCTTGACAGTGGTGGCTAACACCAACCTGCCGGCATTCGGTCGTGGGTACTGGAAGCTGAACCGGGAGATACTGGAGGAAGACGACTTCAAGGCACTGTTCCGTAAAGACTACGCGAGCTGGGTCGATCTGAGAGACGGCTACAGCTCCCTGGTGGAATGGTGGGAGTCGGTGAAAGACAGGACCTGAACCCTGGCGCAGACGTACTGCAGACGGAAGGCGGCCAGGGAGAGGAAGGAAGCTGCACGACTCCAGAGACAACTAGAGGAGGAGTACAGCTCGGCTAACGGGGGAGGAGCCTTCAATTCAACCCGGGCACGGGACCTGAAGGAGAGGCTCCGCAAACTCAATCAGGTCCGAGGAGCCCAAAAAAAGAGGGTGATCCACGGCCTGAGATGGGGAGATGGAGAGGAAGTGCTGGACGAGAGCGACAAGGTAGAAGCGGCCACCGCTTTCTACACGGAGCTCTTTTCAGAAAAGCAGACGGAGGTGGAGGCAGGCGATGCTCAGAATACTGGGGGTTTCCTTCCAGAGCCAGGACAATGAGACCAATAACTGGACCAAGAGGATCGCCAAGGTGAATGCGAAGCTGGGTCTGTGGAAAACGCGGTCGCTGTCCTACACAGGGAAAGTGATGGTGTTGAAAGCAGACATCCTGCCGGCTTTGGTTTACCTGGCGGTGGTGTACCCGCTGCCGGCCAGACTCAGACGAGCGCTGCAAGGGATGATCTTCTGCTTCGTCTGGGGCGGCAATTACGAGTACATCACGAGAAACCGGATGTGTCAGCCGGTCGAGGAAGGGGTTCGAGATGTCCCACATTTCCCCCTGAAACTCGACTGCATCTTCTACTGCAACCTCTGTCGGGCGCTGCAGGAGCCCATTGGCCACAAGTACCAGTACTTTGTCAGGCTGTGGCTCTCCGTCCCGATGAGGCACTTGGTCCAGTGGTCAAACACTGGGCCCAAGGCAGAGAGGCGACCGAAGTTCTACACCCACGCTGTCAAGTGGAGCAGGAGGTACAAGGCCACGAGACAGCCAGAGCTCTGCACCAACCACAGAGCCCTGTACAAAGAGGTGAGGGGGCATTTGGTCGCTGACGAAAGGCTGCAGGTTCCCAGACAAGTCTGGGAAAGGACACAGCTCAAAGAACTTGACAACCAACTGAAGGACCTCAACTGGATGGCTGTGCACAAGAGACTGGCTACCAGAGAGGTCCTCTACAGACACTCGCTAACCAGGAATCCGCATTGCCCCCGGGACACGTGTTTTGTCGAGGAGACTCAGGAGCACGTGTTCTGGAGCTGCCTCTTCGCCAAGGCGGTGTGGGGCAGAATGGACAACATTATGCAACTCCTGGGAAAGGATGCGGTGCTCAGTTACCAGTACATTCTGCTGGGTGCTGGCACCCACCGGACTGGACAAGGGGACACAGGACCTGTGGGGGCTGCTACTGTCCCTCTCAAAACAAGGACTGTGGAAGGCGAGGAACACTCTCATCCGGCACAACATAAAGTGGGGGGCGAGGGAGCTGGAGGAGAGGATCCTGGCGGACCTCAGGAGGAGGACGAAGCATCACGTCGCCAAATGGGGTTTCCCCACGGCGAGGGAGTGCTGGAATGGACTTTGGGCCCTATACAGGGATTAAAGGACAATAGCAAGTGGTAGGTTTGGAAGGACTCTCTTAATTGCGCAAATCCGCCCCCACTTGCAAAGATTGTTAACGGACAATCAATCTCCGTTCCGCCGTTGTTTTTTATTACATGGAGTGTTAATATGTGTGAGATGTTCCTTTTGAGATGTTTTTTTTGTGGAATAAAGTATATTTTGTAGAACAAAAAAAAATCTTATGACAAGGTTTACAAGTTATCTGTTGAACTACATTCTAATAGGTGTGGTCACATTCCAGGTCATTTGTTTACGTTTTTGTTTCTGCAGCAACTGTTAGATGAAATGTGCTAATATGTAACCTAACTCCAGTGTGAATAACTAGAAGAGGGGAGCAGCTCCATTCCAGACCAAGGGAGCTTTGAGATTGGCTGGGCCAGATCTCTCATTTGCATATCTGATTTGGAAATATAACACTACACCCCCTTCTTGCATGGATTTAACTTGCACCCAAGAGTCCCCTACTGTGTATTGCTACTTATTTTTTTATGATAAGTGGTGATTACCAGTTGACAGGTTTTATTTGTTAAATTATAAATGGTTTTGTATTATCATCCTGAATTACATGTACTCAAGGTTTGGTAGGGAATGTGTTTTCATTTCATTTACCAAATTGAATTTTTGCTCTTTTAGTATTTGTCTAGAAGGCTTTCTGAAGTCAGGAAGCCCATTTATTTGGTGAAAAAAGATTCTGTATTAATATTAATATTGCTCATACAACATAAATAGGGTATTTTATGAATAAAAAGATCTTGCACTTGGAAATCTTGATAAAGCTGTGTGCTTCCATACACTCGAGCAGTTTTGATTCCTAATATTTGACCTTAGGTGTGGGAACGGGTCTTTTTTGCAATTTGATTTCCAATTGATCAGCACAGTATAGAAAATAGACCCATAAAGCAACCTCAGCAGTGACAAATGTCACTGGGTCACTTGGGTTTATACGTCGGGGTCCGGTAGTGAAGCTCCGCTCCTGTTTAGCCTCCGAAGCCGTACAGGGTGCGGCCCTGGCGCTTCAGCGCGTACACCACGTCCATGGCGGTGACGGTCTTCCTCTTGGCATGCTCGGTGTAGGTGACGGCGTCGCGGATGACGTTCTCCAGGAACACCTTCAGCACCCCGCGGGTCTCCTCGTAGATCAGCCCAGAGATACGCTTCACTCCCCCACGGCGAGCCAGGTGGCGGATGGCGGGCTTGGTGATTCCCTGGATGTTGTCACGGAGAACCTTATGGTGACGCTTAGCGCCTCCTTTCCCGAGTCCCTTTCTGCCTTTGCCTCTTCCAGACATCTTCTAGTTATCAGCTGTGAACACGACACACACTGCTCATCTTTGATGTATAATAGACATCTTTCTTTGATGTCTATTATACATCAAAGAAAGATTTTTATAGGTGTAGAAACTAGTAAATAAAGCCAATGATTTGTTTTAGAAATGTATTCTTAAAATATACAATTATTCACACCTGAACAATATGTAGTTCAAATTATACATTATATACAATATAATTGTACATAATACAATATACATTATATACAATATTGTATTGAAATATCTAATCATCATAAAAAACACAACTAGTAAACTTCAGTTACAAATTCTAGTAACATGGCAATATATATAGTAATGACAAACACAAACTAATTAATTACTAACTAATTACATGAACACACTAATATTTAACTCAAAACCACATTTCGATTCAAATATAAATTTTTAAAATTTACAACTTCTTTATTTCCACGAAAATATTATTAATGTAGCACAAACGCTACTTTCTAATAAAGACCGAAAGAAACTGTTTGTTTTGTGTCTCATGGTGATCCTCCTCTCGATACTAATGAAATGTTTATGATCCCTCGAGAAATAAAAGGAGTCCAAAATTCAGCAGCCAGAATCCTGACCAGGTCTAGTGCAAATGATCCCATTACTCCTATCCTGGAGTCCCTGCAGTGGCTTCCTGTCAAATTCTGTGTGGACTTTAAAATCCTCATGCTCACCTATTGTATAAGGCTCTGCATGGCTTGGCACCTCAGTACCTGTCTGAACTATTATCGCCCTACTCCCCACCTCGCAACCTTCACTCTTCTAATTCTGGTCTCCTAACTGTCCTCCAAGCCCATCTTCACTTTATGGGTGACAGGGCCTTCTCCTGTTATGCCCCCAAGCTCTGGAACTCTCTCCCCAAGGATATCAGAGAGTCACCTTCTCTAAACTCCTTCGAATCCAGACTCAAAACCCTCTTCTTTAGAAAAGCTTTTACTTAACTGGTTCCATTCTTCACCACTCTGCTTTTCTTAGTACCACCATCAATGGTCTCCTCTATATATTGTAATTGTGTTTTATCTTGTGTATTCTTCTTATTTATTGTTGTTGTCATTCTGTCAAGAGCTTTGAGAAGCCACCTTAAAAAGCGCTATATAAAATAACGTTTATTATTATTATTACCTGTGATTTTGTGTGTTTGACTGATGGGCAAAGATCCCAGACAGTGACTGGATCCCTGGATCTCTTGAGTTCCACCAGCAGGATCAGGGAAAGGAATCCACATTGGTCCTGGTGGAGGGGAGACCCCATTACCTGTAAAGCGCTTTGAGTGGAATGTCCAGAAAAGCGCTATATAAGTGTAAGCAATTATTATTATTATTATTATTATTATTATTATTATTATTATTATTATTATTATTATTGTGTCTGAACATCTTTTCGAGGCTAAAAAATTAACTGGGATACTGTTGATATAAAAAAGTGAAATATACATAATAATAATAATATAATAATAAACTTTATTTTATATAGCGAATTTAAAAGTGGCTTCGCAAAGCGCATTACAGGATGACAATAACAATAAATAAGAAAACAACAATAAATAAGAAGAATACACAAGATAAGACACAATTACAATTACAACAATACAACAATAACAATAGAGGAGACTGTGGAAGGTGGTACTAAGTAGAGCAGAGGGGTGGAGAATGGAACCAGTTAAGTAAAGGCTTTTCTGAAGAATAAGGTTTTGAGTCTGGATTTGAAGGAGTTTAGAGAAGGTGACTCTCTAATATCCTTGGGCAAAGAGTTCCAGAGCTTGGGGGCAAAACAGGAGAAGGCCCTGTCACCTATACAACGTAGACGGGCTTGTGGGACAGTAAGGAGGGCAGAATTTGAAGAGCGGAGGTTGCGAGGTGGTGAGTAGGGTGAGTAGAGCCTTATAGGTGAGCATGAGGATTTTAAAATCTACGCGGAATTTGACCGGAAGCCAGTCCAAGGACTCCAGGATAGGAGTAATGTGAACACATGCACTAGACCTGGTCAGGATTCTGGCTGCTGAATTTTGGACATACTGCAGTTTGTTCAGAGTAGATTTAGATACCCCAGCGAGTAGAGCATTGCAGTAGTCAATTCGAGAGAATACAAATATGTTGATCAGCTTTTCAGCCACAGTTAATGATAGCATAGGGCGTAGTCTTGCGATATTTCTAAGGTGAAAAAAATATGTTTTTGACAGTATGCTGAATATGTGGGTCAAATGTTAAGCCAGAATCGGATATAACCCCAAGGTTTTTCAATTTTGATTGAAGCTCAAGTAGAGAGCCATAGGGTTACAGTACTGGCTTTACAAAGTTGATGGGGGGTACCAATAAGCATGACTTCAGTTTTGTCGCAATCACATAGCAGAAGATGGCTTCAAACTATCAACCTCTGGGTTATGGACCCAGCACGCTTCTGTTGCGCCACTGTCATAGATTCAACACACCTGCTCTATCTTTACTTTCTAAAAGTGCACCCGAGATGAAAAGTCTAAACGGTAAACCCAGACGTCACTTTGAGCTCTTGGTCTTTCATAGTACAAATCATCACACGCTACTCTACATGGGCTTGTCTTCAAGATCGTTGTGAACTAAACCTTCTGCTTTTCGAGGCAACTAATTCTTTCGTCGTTAATTCCCAAATCTTCAATGAGAATCAGTGAAACGAAAACCAAACACATCTATACACTCGCGTCCTAGCGTGAAAGAAAAATGATGGAAGCATTTGAGAAATAACAAGAGTAGTCTGAACAGCTCCAGTCTATCAACTGCTCTACAAAGTGATCGCTACTTCCACACCCAGTTTATAACACTGAAAACGACTCAGGAAGCACAGCAAAGTTCTAAAACCAGCGAATGCATCTGCATACATAAAACGTCAATTTTTCAAAAGTAAAATCTTCAGCTTTGAAATATTGTCATCCATTTATTTTAGTTTTTCTCTTTTTTACATAACATGCTTTCAAGAAATAAACTGTCTTGTAATGAAGGCTGCATTAGAAAATGTGCATCTTGTTAAATTAAAATCGGCACATCCCAGTGGGCGAAAGATGTAGAATATACAACTATTAAACGCATACCTTAGATGTATAAATGTGCTCCGTAACTGCTCTAGAATGAAATTCTAATATAAGTCTATCGTTATACGTCAATTATATGTCTATGGTTATATGTTCATTATACGTAAATGGCTGGAATTCTATTATACGGATAAATTTAGAGGACTATTACACATATATATATAGTTAAAGGTCTGTTATACAACAAAGACAGATTTTATAGGTGTAGAAACTAATAAATAAAGCCAATGATTTGTTTTAGAAATTTATTCTGAAAATATACAATTATTCACACCTGAAAAATATATAGTTCAAATTATACATTATATACAATATTGTAATCAACAAATGGCTAATCATCATATAAAACACAACTAATCAACTTCAGTTACAAATTCTAGTAACATGGCAATATATATATAGTAATGACAAACAAACTAATTACATGAACACGCTAATATTTAACTCAAAACCACATTTCGATTCAAATATAAATTTTAAAATTTACAACTTCTATATTTCCGAAAATATATTAATGTAGCACAAACGCTACTTTCTAATAAAGACAGAAAGAAACTGTTTGTTTTGTGTCTCATAGTGATCCTCCTCTCGATCCTAATGAAATGTTTAATATGATCCCTCGAGAAAAAAAAGGAGTCAATTTCCACCTGGAATGATTGATGCCCCATCATTTTGTAATATCCCCGGAAGTTTATACAGTAGAATCCTGGTTCGTTGTTTAAATTCAAGGTAAACAAGACTAAAGAAAGTAAATGGAAACTTGATGTCGAACTGGAATTGAAATCACCCGGAACATTTCACTACATTCAGCAGTACGTGCCAGAGAGTCACACTTGCTATCAGTTCGATAGATAAGTTATTAGAGCAGAGGACTGTAATAGAAACAGTGGGGAATCCTTAGGTCACTGGTTCGACTCCGGCTCGAAAAAAGGTGCTTTTTGTGTACTTCAATCAAACAGTTAAAATAGCCAATCTTATTCACCCAGACGTTGATCAAAAGCTCAGTAAACGACGAAGCAGAGGCTCTTGTTCCGAATTCAGCTCACGTCTGATTGTCTTGTTTTGGCCAAGATCTGATCTTTGAATTCAGGGACTACTCTGTCTGCTTTGTACAGTAATTCAAAAGTTGATACAAATGTCATGTTTGTATTGTAGATATAATGGTGTTCTCTGTTTTTAAAGGATAGGTACTTAATTGGCTTTAAGATTTGGTTTTGATTTTGTATCGTTGTATTATTAAGTTTGTGCTTTTTGTGTTTTTAACATATTGTGAACTTATTTTTTAAACAAATGCTTACAAAGGCAAACAAGGCACACATCTGTTTATACCAGCGGTGAATTGTACATTTTTTAAAGTACAAGCTACTGTTCACTTTTGGGAGTATAACAGGTTCGATATAAAGGGGCACAGGGGCGGAGTGGTGGCTCTGTGGCTCAGGATCTGCGCTTGTGACTGGAAGGTTGCTGGTTCAAATCCTGTGGCCGGCAGAGGAATCCTACTCCGTTGGGCCCCTGAGCATGGCCCTTAACCCTAACTGCTCCAGGGGTGCCGTACAATGGCAGACTTTTGCTCTGACCCCAAGCTTCTCTCCCCATCTGTGTCTCCATGGAGAAAAGCTGAGGTATGCGAAAAGACAAATTCCTAATGCAAGAAATTGTATAGGGCTAATAAAGAAACATTATCATTATCATTAAAGTGGCAAAAATATAAAAGTGGAAAATACCCCAGGCTGCGTGTAAAGGGCTCATTGTTTTCTTGTAAAATACGGCGTATTGTGCACGAAATGTTGCAGAAACACAATCTTTAAAGTGATATCTTCCCTTCCTCTCGTGGAATTCACACGATGTGAGCAATTGTTTTTGTTCTTTTTTTCAAGTTGCGATCCCAAGAGCATCAGACACACAGTCTGACAGTAACCAAACCAGGATGGATTCTGCTGGGAGCCGGACTGAGCTCATTCTCACTCCCTGTGCTAAAAACAGAATTAATTCTTCCCCGAACATCGCCTACAGCTGCTAGATGGTGCTCTGCGTCTTACTGCTCCGGCAATTGCTTTGACGAAAGACAGATCACTTGTGTGCTTTTAACCTTCTCGCAGCTACAGGTGAGACTGGCGCTCGCTATATGAAGGCACCCGCTGGTACACATTCTCTAACTTCCACAATCGCGACAGACTTCGCTTTAAAAAAAAAAAGTAGATATAGCCCTGAAAAAAGCATTAGCTTTATCAGTTTTTACATTAATCTATTTTGAATCAAAGTTTGATATTTTTTTATTTTTGATTGCATTTTACATTATAATAATAATAATAATAATCATCATCACTTACACTTATATAGCACTGTTCTGGATACTCCACTCAATGCGCTTTACAGGTAATGGGGATTCCCCTCCACCACCACCATTCTCCTGAATGATCACAGAGAGTCAGAACCTCGGTTTTACGTCTCAGCCGAAGGATTTTTAGCGCGACACACAAACCCTTTGTCTTTTTTAGAGTGATTTTTAAACAGACATAAATGTAGAAAATGTGTTTTTTTTAGTACTGCAATAGCAGGGTCAGTGGCGTAATGAATAACGCGTCAGGCCTCGCGTCAGAAAATTATAGGTTGGCCTGCCGTCTGGCTTGTTGCGTTTATACCACTTACATTCTTTTATATAAATGAACTGCACCTGAAAGCTATAGAAAACACTTTGGGTAAGTTGTCTGCAGCCTCATGCGAATTTCGACAACTTACCCAAAACACTGTACTGTCTGGAGATCAGCTCCAGCTCTGAACTCAATTGCAATGAAAAACCATGCGTAACAAAACTGGAGAACAGCTGAACTTGTGCTCAGGTCGGTGATGAGGGTTCAGAACTGTCGTTGTAATTAGCATGAACTGCACAGGCTCAGAATTAGACCATGTCAATTAGTCTGATCAGTGTAGGACACGTTAATGTAGAATTATTAATAGGTTTATTAGTTAGTTCAGGTTTACCCACCTGAACTAATGTAGAATTATTACTTGGTCTCTTGTTTGTATATAAATGAACATCTCTGACAACTTAATGTTAGTTTTACGATGTAGGTCAGGCGTTGACATATGCACGAGTATACGAAATGTCTCACTCCTGATTCAACTCATGTTCTATAGGAGATTGGCCATTCCTCCTGTTTCTCGTACAACCATATCAGAACAGAAGCCCGTGTCACCCAGCTGTGATTAAAGATCGACTCGCATCTTTATCCCTTTTTTGTTCGTGATCATTATTTTCTTTAATTATGATCAATATTGAACTTTTTCGAAATGAAATGACAATAATCAAACATGTAGGCAGATTTTTGAAAAGTATTCGGAATTGACAGGGTGCCCCTTTGGAACAGTCGTCAGAAAATGTGAGAAACTGAAAGTTATGTAAGCTCTCACACAAAGCATTGAAGATTGGAATCTGAGTGTAAAAAAGCTACCCGTCTTCCAGTGATAGGCAGGGATACACACCATGACTCGAATAGACTCAGCAAACTTTAACACCTATGATATTACGAATGCTTTGCATGTGTCGAATTTCAAGAAGGAACTACTACAACAGTTGTGGACATAATTCAACACCACCGGCAAAGTCCAATGCCGGCAACTTCTGAGAAAATAATGTTCACTCATGGAATTTGGTCTTTGAATGGCTGGCGGGAAAATTAATTTATACTCCTGTTGCACCCTCAGCTGAAACATGTTAATATAACAACGCAGATTTGTTGGAGAACCTGACAAGAATTATTGGGTTAGCACTGTATGTATTCTTGTATATTTACTTTAATTTTAATATAAATGTAAACATGCATGCTGTATAATCTATTGTAATTTTAAAATATGTTAGCTGAGGATGCGAGGAGGGCTATTATACCTTGTGAAACACGCAAGGAACTGTAAAAAAGGCTGGTATTTGAAAAAAAATTGGCAATCATAAGAAAACCACAATTTATGTGGTATTATCATCAATATCCTTCAAAATCTACGTTCAAATGAAGGATTTGAAGAAACTATGAAAAAAGCAACTGTAGTAGCAGAGGATTTTGATTTTTGCTCTTCAAGTCAGTAGATCACTGTAGAGTTGCACCCCTATAAACAGCACAAAGGATGAAACCCACCTCCTTCGTTATTGCTGGTTGTGCCGGTGAAAGTAGCGTTTGTGCTATTGAAAGCATCTCGGAAGATAAAGGTGCAATCACTTCCACATGATATCATTAGATCCAACGACAAGAGCTGAAGCCCCCGGCATTTCCCAAGCCAGCAATGTGAGGAAGCTAAGCATGGGAAGGTAGCGTGGCCGAGCGGTCTAAGGCGCTGGATTTAGGCTCCAGTCTCTCTGGGGGTGTGGGTTTGAATCCCACTGCTGCCAAATGTTAATGTTTTAAGACCTGCAATACGATCAGTAAAAGTGCTTTTTGTTAGGCTGCGTAGGTGTTTAGAGATAGACTTTCTAAAAGACAGGCTGTCAGCTTAACATCAAGGCAGAAAAAATATTTTGTTTTCTCTACAGAAATTCTCTTTGGCACGTTCAGCTTTATGTAGGGAACAACGTCTGCCGAGATCACTTTTCTGGCAGTGCACATGATAGTATACCGGCAAGTACATTTACTGTAATATTGGCTGTGGTGTTGAGCTGCTTTTGTCTGTGAAACTTTTAATTCTTCACGCCGAATCGTTGGCAGGGGTAAAGCTTATTAAATCTTTGAACATAGCGCTCCATCAGAAATACTTTGTTTGTGCTCAAAAGAGATCAGAGGATTAACTTCATGAATTCACATAGCATACCTTACAGGAAAGATTTAAAAGGGCAATTGATTGTGCTTCCTGATGTTGTTCCTGTGGTTTCTTTGGGTACAAAGGTGAATGTTCTTTGACGTTCTGCTAGAGTATCCACTGGGTGGGCTTTATCAATTAGCTCGGTGTAGCGGCGAGGCTTATTAATAAGGCAGAATTAAGTGTTTCTGAGCTTTCCCAAATTAGGCCTCATCGCTCTGTTCATCTCTGTGGTGCAGCCACAGAGAAACTATTCATGCAGGCTGATTTAAGGTTTCCTTTGATAATGTTTCCTAGGACAGCTCCCAAAGGGGGATGCACTTAGCTAAGCCTGGCTATCATGATCAATGGTCATCCATTGGCGCCTATCTGTCTAGGGAGTGCCAGATGGACATCTGGACTGCATTCCTAAGTGTCAGGAGTATGTGACTCATATCTCACCTTGATCAACCAATCAGGGACTGGTAGGGCCAAGTAACCCACATGGGACTCTGATGCCCATGGAACTTTCAGCCAATCAATGAGCTGAAGTTCCTCCAGGTAAAAACAGGCAACACAGAGAGCCTGAGAGATTCAGGAAGATTCTGGGGAGGGTTCTGTGGACTTTTCTAAAGGGAATTCAAAGGAGAATTCCAGGGCAGGACGGCCCAGGAGCAGAAGGCTCCCAAGGGCAGGACATTCTCGCAGCGCGCCTCCTGACCATCCTGAGACTCAGCCTGGACACCAACCGAACGGCCAGTGTGTCCGAGTGCCAGAACTTTCCTTTGTTCTAAGAGTCTAGAGCGGAGGTTGGCAGAGAGTAACCAGAGGATCCACCCGAGGTTAGCACCAGCAGCAGGCCTCGTGAACAGGTCAGAATTGTGGACAGCTGAATCACTATTCAGAACTAGCTCTTCATCGGGAACAAACCGGTCCTTTTCCTGACTTGCTGGGATCCACAGTCATCTTTTCTCCTGTGCACAAACTTTGCTAGTTAAAGCCAACACTAACTAGCCGGTCAGTGAGCATCAGCAGCGCACCGTCGCAAGCTGCACAGCACAGTCTGGCACCTAGCCAGAGAGCGCGGATTGGATAGCAACAGCCTACAACATTTTCTTTGTGCCCGCAGGAGATCTGAATCCCCAGAGATTGGATGAGTATTCAACTTCAATGCATTACAACTCGAGAATTCAATTGTTATTCCAACCAGTTAATATCAATTTAATTCCTAAGAGTTATGTACTTGTTTTGAGTATCCAATGTAGAAGTTATAACCAAGTGCATTTACGAAACGGTCTAAATGAATTATATACTGAACGTATGTCCTCTTGATATATGTAACTCTTTGTAACTGACTGAATATATACCTTTTGTATTCTGATAACCCTCTCGATAAGATCTGTTAGGTTTATATGCATATTCTATGTATTAATAAATGTATCCTCGTGTATTAGTACCTGTGTGTGTGTGTGTTTTTTCCTGTGCTGTCTTTTAAAACATATAAGATCACGCGTTTACAGATTTCTCCAAATAACAACTATACATTTTAACCCAGCGGTTAGCATTCTTTCAATCCAATAGTTTTACTCTGGGTAAAAAGCAGCGCAATATACAGAGAGATGATATTCAAATATTTCAAAGTTCTTATTGGATTACCTGTATGGAGATATCACTCAGAATTCCTAATATGATTTTGAGTTCAGTTTTGCTTTACTACTTTCAGAGTCTTTTATTGACCTTGCTGAAGCAGAGAAGTGACATAATCACAAATGCGACCTACCTGTGCTGCTGTTTCTGGTTAATAATGCTTATTGCGAGGAAAAAAAAAAACAGCTCCTTGCATTAAGAGCAAGAGCAACCAACGCGCTCTCTTGTTGAGTTGGGTTTTTTCCGTGGTGCTCTTCCTCAGATACAAAGTTATTTGGGGAGCAAAGACCTCTGAGAAGGAGCTTGAATCCGTCAAGAACTCAGAAATTCTAATATCGCACTACCGTCTTGTGTACAGAGATCTGCTTCTTCCTTTTTGAGTGTTTTGGTGTTTAAGAGCACGCTTCCTACCTCGAATGAAAGTTTCAGGAGATGTGTTACCTGATCACACATCTGTGCCGTAGGGGATGTAGCTTAGTGGTAAAGTGCGTGCTTTTCATGTATGAAGTCCTGAGTTCACTCCCTGGCATCTCCAGATGTCTTATGTTATTGTGCTCTCATCGCAATCTTCTGTTGAGTGAAAACTCTTTGCTCCTGTTCATAGAGAGCCAGGTTTACACAATTAAATTCAGTCACACACGAAGTGCTACAGTCTTGCTCTGCTGTTTTAAATGTACCTCCAAAGCATTTCATTCTGTTAACTACCAAATGATTTGAACTAATTGAACGTCATATTCAGGAAATCCAGAGAAGGTCATCAGACTTTTAGTGGCTGTTGAAGAAAACACCTGTTGAATCTCACCAGGGATTTCTTGAGAGATCATTCAGCGAGCAAGTCCTCCCTCTGGACTCCAAACATTTTGGGTTAAACTGTTATTCACATACTCTAACGAAGAGAAACGTTAGTGTCTTCCGGTGTGTGAGCCCATTTCTCAAAAAAAAAAAGTTATATAAATTTAATTGTTCTACTTTTTAGGCTTGCATAGTCTTATTAATATTTCAGTTAAATATTTTTTTTCTGTAGTAACATCAGTTGATATTAATATTAGTCCTGATTTATAATTTTTTGTCATGGTTGATCTTAAATAATTTTGTAATTAGTTTCAGTTTTGAAAAATCATGCAGAGAAGCTACCAAAACTGGTAATGTTCATATAATGTGTAATGCAATAGCAGCATTTTGGGTTGAAAACAAAAAGTATATCTTGGTATGAATCCTAACACTTCATAGGCAGCGTTCTAGGACTTCTCGCTTCAGATAAAGTTGTCAATACATCATAGATTTCTACTCAATCAATATCAGCAGTGTTATCGCTACCGAAAGCTAAATATAGATCCTGGCAATACTTCATGAGATCTTCGTAAGAAAATCCAAAATACTACGGAAGGAATCAAATTTATATGTTTCTTTGGATCGAGAAGATGATCATTATGAGACTCAAAACATGCCTGTCTTTTCTTTTTTCGAGGACAAATGGATTATTGAGGTGTAAAGATGGGTTCAAAACCAAAATCACCTGCTATCGCTGCTGTTTCTTCAAATCCTTCAACTGATCATCGACATAGAGAAATAATATTATACAATTGTGGTTTTCTGTTAATTGCCAATTTGACTGTAATTACATCTTCGTTTACAGATGTCTTGCATGTACAGATGCAGCCATTCAAAATGTGTGGGCGATACCGCATTATTTTGCGGTACGCTGTACGCAGTCTACCGCAAGCTACCGGTAAATACCGCGAGTTACCGTAAATTCTCCTATAATACGACAAGCAAAATAATAGTATCCGGAATTTCCGCAAGGTGGAGCTAATAAAGCTCAACCTCTCATGTTTGAGCTGTGGCCATCAAAGTCTTTAACGAAGATATTACTAATAGTACTAATAATGAATGACCTTGGACAAGCTGTAAGTGTAAACTCAAAGTATTGCCCTGGTCAACATTCTTTTTTTCATTGACCGTCTTTGTAAAAGTAACACCACAGCATTTCGCAATCACGCATTTGTTTCCAATCATGCAAAGTACAGTAATTTTTGAGAATCGATTCACCATGCCTTTCACATGCTCATAAAAGAGATTGATTTAGGAACATAAACATATTACTGTATGAAAACTGTACTGTATACAGTATGTATATGTATATTTAATGTCTTAACTGTGCCCGTTTACGTATTGAATATTCATATCTAATTTTATCACTGAAGGGAAATCTTAGTAGCTGAGCATAAAAAGAATAGGAGCATACTGCAACGCGTGTGAAGGCCATAAACGATATTAATTTTGGAACATAAACATACAGTATATGGTTGGTCTCAGTACTTTAAAGAAAACATACAGGAAACATGGTTTCATTATGACCAGAATCGGTCTTGAGATATTTTTAACTTGATTTACAGTATTTGAGAGGTATGTCTTAACACCGATACTACAGTGCTTAAGTACTGCTCACGTATATGTTTCTAGGTTTATATTATGCATTTCATACGGTCAAATTACTTTTGAGCAACTAATAAGAAGCGCAAAACGGTATGCGTTTTACTTTCGTTTTGTGCTGGGACCCGTGGATTGATTAGAGATATCAAGTACATACAAGTCATTTTTTAAATGTTGTAGTTCGTCTTGAAAAAATGTTACGAGTACATCATCTATCAACAATTACACAGGTTCTGTTTCCATATTGCGGATTTTGGTTACGTGATATTATTTTCTAGATTTCACATTGTGAATATATGATTTGGGCAAACAGACCCGCAAAGAAGTACATTATGGGTTGTTGTTTTTTTTTTGCAGTTTTATCTAGAACAAGCGATGCTTAAACCTTTGTCTGATTCTTGTGAAACTATCCACATGACAGTTACAGTACCTAGGAGTTGATTTCAGTGATGCCACTGATGGGATGTTTCTAAAAATCCATCCTCTGTAAAACGTCTTCTCTAGTTTTATGTATGTTTTATGCATATGTATTTGCTAATGAAGCTGTGTGTTCTGAGCCTGGATCTCTACATTTCTGTATGAACCAGCTTAGAGGGCTAAAGACAGCTTGTGTTTAAATTGAGTGTAAGGCAATTTATGCTTCTAAAGTCATGGTCAGCATTTATTATTGTACTGTGCTGTAAACTTGTTCTGTGCCTAGTCGCATTATTTTATAGCGTTTTTATAGCATTATCAAATCCGGTGGCGCTGTGTGTTAGTTTCCTGACTCCCATGTCACATGGTCTGTGATTGAAACCTGTGAAACCGGTATAATTCGTCACAGCCAGCACTCCGGCAGAGAGGGAGTTGTACTCGTAAAGTAGAAGCAGGCGAGATTTCCAGCGAAAGACACCTCCCCCTTCTTCAGGTCTGAGGGTCTTCTGGTCAGAATGAAACGCTAAAATGTAATGTAGGCTCTGAATGGGTTCAGTTATGATTTGGGCTTGATTAAGGTCGCTGCCTTTCATCTAAAACCCTACTTGAATCCTTCTAAACTAAAAATCAGTGTTAGTGAGTTCTAAATAAAGAGGTATCCAGGTAACAGTGAAACGGGCGGACAGTCTGGGGAGATCGCCCGTTTTCCATGTAAATAGTTCCCTGGTTCCGCACCCCTTGGTGTTTCTCTCGCTCTCTCTTGGGTCACCTGATCATTAGCTCGAAAGATTTCAGTGCCTTGTGTATATTCTAATGGTAGTGGGGGCAGGGTGTGTGGGAACAGGTTTGGTTGAAATTGCATTGGAGATCTATGTTCTTCACACCTGAAACATTTTCTCTGAAAGCATTTTCTTCGCAGTTTAACTGATCTTGTTACAGCATGTTACAGTTTACTATTGTTAACCATATTAATTTTAAGTGCTTAATGTAAAATCTTGTAAAAATATATTTTCATTGTTCAAATATACATTAAGTCTGGCTATCATATAATAAGTTAAATACAAAACTAAAGAAAAAATAGGGTTAAATATAATTCAAAATATTTTGCTAACAATGTTTACTGTTAATGAATAATAAAATGTATTAACTAAGGAGTAGGATGGCACAGTTGTTAGTATGTTTTTTGTTTTGTTTCTTTTTCATAAATACAACAGTAGTACCTGATGTCTCAGTGGCTTTCAAAATTAAATTATGCATGCAAACCTGTGAACTAGAAAGATAACTAAGATATCCATCCATTTATAATGGTGGCGAAGTGGTTAGCATTGCTTTCATGCAGCACTGGGGTCCTAGGTTCAATTCCTGCCATCCTGTGTGTGTGGGGTTTACATGTTCTCTCTGGGTTACATGGTTTTTCTCCATATGTGTGATATGACTCCCTCTCGCACTCCAAAACATACTGGTAAGTTAATTGGTTTATGGGAAAACTGGCCCTGGTGTGTGTGTGTTTGTGTCTGTCTGTCCTGTGATGGACTGGCGCTATGTCCAGAGTGTATTCTGCCTTGTGTCCGTTGCTTACTGGGATAGGCTCCAAATCCTCTGTACTGGATAAAGAGATTAGAAATGGAAGTAAAGGCACTGTATGGATGGAACTATACACAGTGTTAGAAACCCACTATGAAATGGCAGCATCTCACTGAGAATAAAATATTTTATAGTGCTGGTTTAAGGAAACAGCCTTTCCACCTCTCTTGCACATCAGTATCCATACCTAGTTATTTAAACAAATTGCCTCTAATTATAAACATCTTAAAATGCTGGCTCTGTGGATCCGCATCAGCTATGTTTGCCCATTCCTTCAATTCATGTACATCCAACACACAGTTCAATGCCAGCAACTACACATAATCTAAAATACAATCCTTATTTCAGTATCTATGTAAACATATAGTCTGTTAACTTCATCATCTTCATTAAAAGTATGCCTAACCCCATTAGGAAGTCTTCTTGTTATAAGTGTATTCCTCAGCTTTCCCCAAATTATCTTCTTCTTGCCAACATCTCTAGTCTTTTATCCTGCAATAACTCAGCCAACACTTAAATCTCCAAAAGCTGCTTGTGTTAATTTCTTTAAATCACAAATATCATTTGTAAATACTGGCCATGTAATACTCTGCATTGTGGAATAATAGTTTATTTTAAATGGAACTAGAGAAACTAAGAACTAGAGAAATCAAGAAAGGCTTTTTTTCTAGAATTAATAAATGCACATCCTGTTCACTGGGGAAATTAAATCCACACTGAGCAATCTTCAATATGTTCAGAATATGACAGCAAGAATCCTATCAGGGATGCATTACACCTGTTTTCAAGTCCTTGCACTGGTTACCTATCAGATTTCGAGTCAACTTCAAAATCCTTATCCTCCTTATATACTGTCCAATAATTGATGACCGAATTATTGTACTTGACATGACTTCATTCAGCCTTTCCTGAACGTCTATGACAGGCAGAGAGAGTGCTGTTTCTGGTGCGATCTTTTGCAGCTGACATTTCACTGTTTTAAACGAACAAGAAATTAGATTGCTCATAAATCAGTTATTCTATATAAACACAGTGTAATTGTCCTCCGAAAATCCTCTTTTTCTTGTTCGTTTTAGAGACCTTGATCCAAACTGATTTTAGATGTCAGAAAGGATTTATTTTCTCTGTATTTCCTACATTGCTTTGTCGAGATTTTAACTTTATACCTAACTTTATATCTAGGCTCAGATTTCAACTATTAATCGTACAGTAATTAATAGCAGTAAATACTGATGTTTTGCACCCTCTTACCACAAAAATATATGTTTTGTAGTTGGGATTAACTTTATTTCGTACGCGTAGCTACTCCGATTCGGACACCGAACAGTTAAAGATGGCGGCAAATCAGATACCCAGAGAGGGGGGGGGGGGCGTCTTCTCGCCTCCATAACTAAAATGCCAAATAGGAGTGGCTTAAGCGACATACACAGTCGTGTAACTGACAGTTTGAGGTAGCCTATCGTGTAAATTTCGCTTTGTTGCTGATAGGTTAAGCTTTCGAAACTCTGCCCCAAAGTCATGTGACTGATTTTTCGCCCTGTTTCGTTGGTTAAACGCAATGATCACAAGCACCACCATGGTAACTGGGATGTGTAGTTTTTAATTCCATTTGAATTATAACTGTACGTACTGTCTTCATATTTGGCCAGGGCTTTAAAGAGAAGGCGCGCAAAAAAATTTCGGTGCCGTCGTCTCCATTTTAAAGGTACCCCCGTGCTGGAAGAATTTGACCTCGGAACGTTTGCCCAGCGTAGTTATAGTGGACATAAAAACAAGAGTTCGCTGGCATTATATCCTAGAAGACACAGACCGGCGCCAGACCGGTAAATGCTTGATGAACTAGGGATTGGACAGTTTCCAAGTGCTTGTACAATCGATGGAAATGTTCAAATAAACGTGCAAAAGAAATAAACAAAATAATCATTTATTTCTTTATCATATTGGCTAGCTAATGTCCTCTCTTTGCTAGTTAGTGGCTGTGTTTCTGCGTTGGGTAGCAATGGGTGACTGTTCTCAGGCGGAAGATGTAAACAGCTTAATTTTCGTGTTAAATAATTTTTAAAAATTAAAATTCATTCTATACAGCAATCACATATTTGGGTACCGTTTCATAAAACTTTCATGCTTAAGATGTTTAGGGAGAAATGGAAGACTGGTGTGTATTTTTTCTTTAAACTATCAAGAGCAGCCATACACAGTACAGTTTATGTACATACAGTAATGTTTATGTTCCTAAATTAATATTGTTTATGACCTTCAGATGCGTTATGCGCCTCTTCTTTTTATGCTCAGCTACTAAAATTTCCCTTTAGTGGTAAAATTCCATATAAATATTCAAAACTAAGCAGATTGAAATGTGCACAGTAAAGACATTAAATGATTAAATCTTTTCACTACCAACCAATGCACCACGAGTGCCCCTGTCGGTCATTTTGGCCAGCCAATCACTTGCCCTGCGGTGCCCTATGGTGCCCTGCGGGTTGGTTACTGTACCACGAGTTTTTACCGCTCATTTTGAATGGCTGCATCTGTATCACAAGGTATAATAGTCGTCGTGCGTCCTCAGTTAAAATGTACAACAAAAGTACAACATTTATGGTTAAATCCATATTAAAATGAAGGTAAATATACCAAGATATTAAAATACAATTGTACAGTCCTAACTTAATAATGCCTGTGAAGTTTTCCAACAAATCCGAACTGTAATTTTGAAATATTATAGCTGAGAATGAAAAGAGAGTACAAAGATCAAATTCAATGAGTGAAAATGCACCAGTAGTTCTCTAAAGTGAGTTTCTTCCCTGAAATGACTTGCTTGCAAAAGCACCAAGCAGCCTTGAACGGATCGCGGAATCAAATATACAGTACAGATGGATTCAGAGTGTGCTTTCCAACTTTTGTGCAACATTTACCTTTGATAGGGTGGAGTTGTCTTCACAATCTGGGTTAAATAAAAAGGAGTGACGTCAGCGTTAAACAGCTTTCCTTCTTGGAGAACAACGGTTGTGTTCCATATTTCTAATTATTTTGGTTTCAAGATCGCAATTTAGTGTGAAACATAAAAGCCAGCTGGATAAGCTTTATTAATTTCCCTCATGGGATCAATAAAGTATCTACAGCAGTGGTTCTCAAACTTTTTGGACCAAGTACCACCCCTAATCCAACCAAAGCATCCAAGTACCACCTACAAGTCATCATCTCATAGGAACCCCAGAAATTCTCAATGACCAACATGAGTGTACGTGCACATACTCACACATACATATAATAAATATTATAATAATGAACTTTATTTGATATAGCGCCTTTAAAGGTGGCTTCTCAAAGTATTTTACAGAAAAAAAACATTAACAACAACTAATAAAAAAGCACCATTTCAGTGAGAGGGGTGAGCCTATTTAGTTGAGCAAAGGAGATGTGAATTAATTTTTCAAGCCTTGATACAATTCACAACAGAGTCTAATAGATATTAAATCGTCAGGCATTTTCTTGACGGCAAAGGTCTCGCGGTGGATGTTGTAATGCGTACATTAATTTCTGGAGCAACCTCTCTAATTCGTGCAACTGCACCGTTATGTCGGCTTGTCATTGCTCTAGCACTGTCTGTACAAACTCAGACGCATTTTATCAAGTCGAGGCCATTCTCTTCGATAAATTCATTCAGAAGCTGAAATATGTGCTCTCCTGTAGTTCCTGTTGGTAGCGGTTTACAGAACAGAAAGTCTTCATGGGACATACCCTCAAACTCGTATCTAACGTAAACGAGCAAATTGGCCAAATCGACTACAGACTCATCTAATTGCAGTGAAAAACATCTGCTCATCTTAACGCGCTCTATCAGTGTACTTTTGATATAATCCTTCATTTCAATAATTCTATGAATGATTGTGTCTTTCAGGGGGAGGGGGGCAGCAGGTCGAGCTGTTTAGCAGCTTTTTCTCCACACATAATACGTGTCAGCTCTTTTGCCAACAGTAAATAAGGTTCTTCAAAAATAGTGTAGCTTACCTGCTTAAGCAATCCGAAAGCTTGCATTTTTCCGCGTTTCTGTTTTTATTTAAAGTTTTTATTTCATGCGCATGGGAGCGAAACACAGAGACGCTCGGTGTATTTTTCTCAAATTCGAACAGTTCTTAAATATTTTTCTGTTATCACGCTTTCGTGTGCTCACAAGATTACCGGTGTTCGTAGCACATATTTCTATGCATTGCTGTGTTTAGAACGTTGGCATAGTTCCAAAATCACGCACATTCTTCGTTCTCCCTATTTGCTGGAGATGCAGTAGCTTTTTTTAAATACAATTGGTCACTTGCATCCGTAGCACGCATTCCTATAGAGTGGTATAGAATTACAGAGTATCTCTTGTGTCCACTGAAGTATTAGCGCATACTGTATCGTAGTACGTAGGCTGCGTATTTGACACGTATTAAAATACAAAATATGAAAACCCATCCCGATTTTTCAGTGCACACTACACAGTTCCAGGGTCATTTGGCGTACCACCTGGTGGCACTCCACGTACCACTGCCGGTACGCGTACCACAGTTTGAGAACCACTGATCTACAGTATCTATAAATCTCTTACACGTCATTTACAATGGCTTTTCAACTAATAGCCCGTGCAGGGATCAAACCCTAGCTGTTGGTACAGTACGAGTTGCGTAAGGCTCTGTAATGCGCAGATGAGAAACTAACCTCTACTTCTTCATTATATACACAGTGAGCTATATATGCAAGCTTACTGCCCCCTGCGGGCTCTGTATTTGATTGCGGTACAAGACCGGCCATGGAGATAAAGTGAGACGGGTGTGTACATTAAAAGGCTCATAGTGTCCCTGGGAGGGCTCAAACCACCACCCTTTTGGTTAACAACCGAACCACAAAGACTCATGTACAGCTTAACACTTCTCGGTCTCAGTGAAAGTGATACTCCGTAAAATTTCCAGAGATTCATTTATTTTTAAAGGAAAATCACCAACAGCGGCCGAGATCTACTGGAGTTTTTTCATTCTATACTGCGATTTCTGAAGGGTACTCTGTGAAAATATGAGTTTTGACGAGAAGGGATGGACATATAAGGTCAAAAGGCTTGGGGAATTGAGCTTTAAGGTGAAGACTGCGGGTTCAGTAGCAGCAGAACCTGATCAGTATCAGTTGACTCCGATATACTTTGAAAATTAACTTGGGGATTTAGAGTCAGACGTGCTACGGTTGCACCATGGGGTACTTAAGTTAAAAAAATAGGGAAAAAAAATCAGTGTTCCTGGATCTGTAATTGAGAACAACACCTGCACAAGAGCTGTGCAGGAAGAATAAAATGTGGTCTGGGATGAAGAGACTCTCTTCGGAAGAGCGGCGCTCTTCACAGGAGATTTTTTTTTGTGAAGTTGATTTGTCTCCTTTGGGAAATTCAAAGGTGCTGATAGCCATGGCGCAAAGGTAGCATATCTGACTCCAGATCAGAAGGCTGCATGTTCAAATTACATTGAGGTCTGCTTTTCGTTTTTCAGGTTCTGCTCGTCCTAAACACAGAATTCACACCATGTAGTTGAGTTCTATCTGTACACCACATAGATAATCTAAACAAAATAGAGCCCTACTGGACATACAGTTAGGATCTCACACAGCGAATACCCTTAAACACAAGAGAGAAGGCACAGTTCACATCTGCGAAGCATCACATCCGTCTTTAGAGACAGCTACATCAGAGAATGGAATCCCGGAAGTTTCAAATAACTTATTTTAATACAGGTTCAAGCAAACCTAAAAGTTAGGGAGTTTCCGGACACTTTTGTTTTATTAAAAAGTGTCTGAAGCCTGAAAATGTAATTTGAAAAAAAAAAAAACGCTATTGGACATTAGCAGGTACTTTTTGTAACGATTTGCTATTTCATGCTGAAAAACAAAGGAAACAGACCCAATGTTTGCTTTCAGGTGCGGTTCATTACATAATAGACATCTATTACTGAGGAGCTTGAATAAAATTTACACGAGCCAGGTAGAAGTCGAACCTACAATCTTATGATCCAAAATCAGATGCGTTATTTATTAAACTGCTGGTATTTCACATAACCGGAAATCCCCCATAGTGTGCTCACCGGGGTAAAGTTAGCTCGAAGTTCGAAAACGATTTTGGCACGCCTGTAGCGCTTTCACGAAACCTCTTAGAGTTGCGAGAATGCTTGTTTTGTGTATAAAATACATTGTGGATGCTTTCTCAGCCTTTACTTTGTCGTTTTTATGACATTTTTTTGACCAAGCACGAATATGCTTTTGTCCATATCTTCGCGATGGAAGCACAGAACGCCGTCAAACCAAATGCATTTTAAAGACCACGACTTGTGGATATTTCCACACCCTTTACATCAAACTATCAGTGAGCTAATTATCTTTTTTAAAACCTCCGGTTTTTCATCGATGCGTAATTACGCACGAACTGGAACCCGGGGGACCGCTGTGTGCACAAGTTCACAAAGCGAGAAATACTGTTCAATACGGCTTCATGCGAAAAACCCGTATATGACCATAGGAAGCAGAACAGCGCAGTCTCCCATTACCCAGACTGTAAGCACGGGAATAAAGCTTTGTTTGATTTCTGAAACCCTTCCTTTACGCCCTGTTTTCATTCAGGTAAGGGTCAACTATATTGAAAATACTACTGACAGCAGGAAGATTAAAATATTCTTTACTCAGCAGCTTATTAAAAACAGCTCCCATGATGTTCAAACCGATTTTTTACACAGAACACTGACACAGCTTTGTGTTCTGAATCTCTTTTTCTCTTGCTTTTATTTAATGTGGCACAATGCACTGGGATAGGGGTATTCTGTTCACAAACCAATAGCATTTGAACCACAGCACCCACAATGCTGCAGGTAAGTGTTTTGCACACTAAGCAGGTCATCTGACTATTCCCAGCTCTGTTTTGGGTTATGGAACCTTTATTTTTTTATGATTTTCTGAAGATAACACTACAGGTAACACACTGGGATGGGTGGGTCGTCTTCATGGCTCAATAGCATTTCAAATACAGCACCCACTCTGCTGAAACCAAGTGTTTTACACACCAGACAGGCCCCCGGACCTCGTACAACCTTGCTGTGGCTGTGGCCCCTTTCTTTATTTTGTAATGAGTTTCTGAAGATAACACTACAGGTAATACACTGGGACGGGTGGGTCGTCTTCATGGCTCAATAGCATTTCAAATACAGCACCCACTCTGCTGAAACCAAGTGTTTTACACAGCAGACAGGCCCCCGGACCTCGTACAACCTTGCTGTGGCTGTGGCCCCTTTCTTTATTTTGTAATGAGTTTCTGAAGATAACACTACAGGTAATACACTGGGACAGGTGGGTCGTCTTCATGGCTCAATAGCATTTCAAATACAGCACCCACACTGCTGAAACCAAGTGTTTTTCACACCAGACAGGCCCCCAAACCTCATACAACCTTGCTGTGGCTGTGGCCCCTTTCTTTAATTTTTTATGATTTTCTGAAGATTACGCTACAGGTAATACACTGGGACAGGTGGGTCGTCTTCATGGCTCAATAGCATTTCAAATACAGCACCCACTCTGCTGAAACCAAGTGTTTTACACACCAGACAGGCCCCCGAACCTCGTACAACCTTGCTGTGGCTGTGGCCCCTTTCTTTAATTTTTTATGATTTTCTGAAGATTACACTACAGGTAATACACTGGGACAGGTGGGTCGACTTCATGGCTCAATAGCATTTCAAATACAACAGCCACACTGCTGAAACCAAGTGTTTTACACACCAGACAGCCCCCAGAACCTTATACAACCTTGCTGTGGTTGTGGCCCCTTTCTTTATTTTTTTTATGAGTTTTTCAATATGGCACCATTAGACAGGCGGTACATGGGGATAGTACATCGTGCTCTTCACGAGTCAATAGCTCTTCAAGCACAACAGCCACAGTGCTGCAACCAGGTGTTTTACACACCAGACAGCTCCCCTAACCTTATACAACCTCGCTTTGAGTTGTTTAACATTTCTTTCAAATCACTTGGGTTCATCAATCATTTGATCATTTTTCAGCGTGGAATAAACCTATTACTTGTTCCTTGGAGATTACCATCTGCTGATAAGATATGATCGCTATATTGACCATATACAATTTCTTGCATAAGGAATTCATATTTTGCATACACCGATCCCCCCGGAGTCCCAAGTGATTCTGGTTTTGGAAAGCTAAAGGACAATGAGCTTCACGATACCAGGGGGACAGTGGGTGGTCAAGTCTCCCCTAAACAATGGATCTTGTCAGATTATGATGTCAGTGCATTTAATAATGTTGTTGAACTCTCTTTAGCCCAAATACAGAGGAGCCCAGACCCAGAATGTTACACATACTGACAGAGAGTGATCTCATTATGTGTGTTTGGATTTTAACAACTATTTTTATTGTTTGCTAGAACCAAAACAATCTATGTTAGATATTTTCATCTTCAGCCAAAAATACAAACCTGTGTACGTAGTGTGGTGCAGGTTCTTGTCCCATTCTGCTCTTGGTCCAGGTTGGAGGGTTGCACCGATTCTGAGTCTTGTTAGCTGGTATGGATGGGTTTGGGGGTGTTGATACCAGAGTGGTCCAGGAGGGGGATTCAGGTGTCTCGGGGGCATTCTTGTTTTTCTATGAGTTCAGGTTGATTCTGTTGGTTCTGTCATGAATCTCCCTCACGCAGGCAAGCGCTCCCGCATTCCCTCGAGCTCTCCCCATACCAAACGTGCACATGTCAATCAGTCCTCTACTTAAACCCTCATTTGTCCCCCGGTCATTGCTCATGATTGAGATTTTCTCCCGGAGCTTACCTACTAACTACGCCTTTGCCTTACTATGACTTCTCCCCTGGACCTCGACCCCGCTTTTCCGACAACCGCTTTAGCCACTCGATTTTGTACCTTCACCTGTTTTATGCTTTCTCGGATCCTGCCTACCGACGCAACTTCTACGCCTTCCCGGACTCCGACCCCTGCCAGTCCCTCGACTACGCCTTCGCCTGTCGATTCTGTGCCTACGCCTGTACTACGCCTTCCTGGACTCAGGCCCCTGCCTGTTTACTCCGACTACGCCTGCGTCTCGCGCCAACCCTACCAAGGGCACCGCATTGGATCCCTATCCTCAGCAGTCAGCCCCTGCGTGACAGGTTCTGAGTGTCTTGGCTACATCCGTTTGTGTGTATAGATGAAAAAGCTATTGAAGAGCACCCCCACACCCCCCACCCGTCTCGGTGGAAGTTGCCATATTCAAAAAATCCTAAAAAGATAATTAAAGTTGCACACAACAAAGCATGACTGTGAAAGGTCAGGAGGCCTGCCTAGTGAGCACAACACTTGATTACAGTAAAAAAAAACATTAAAAAATAAAGAAATGTTCCACAACTCAAAGCGAGGTTGTATAAGGTTAGGGGAAATGTCTGGTGTAAAACACCTGGTTGCAGCACTGTGGCTGTTGTGCTTGAAGAGCTATTGACTCATGAATAGCATCCCCCAATCCCCATGTACCGCCTGTCTAATGGTGCCATATTGAAAAACTAAAATTCTTATTAAAAAAATAAATAAAGGGGCCACAACCACAGAAAGGTTGTATAAGTTTAGGGGACCTGTGTGGTGTGTAAAACACTTGGTTTCAGCAGTGTGGTTGTTGTATTTGAAATGCTATTGAGCCATGAAGACTACCCACCTATGGCACTATATTACCTGTAGTGTTATCTTCAGAAAATCATTACAAAATAGAGAAAGGGGCCACAGCCACAGCAAGGTTGTATGAGGTTCGGGGGCCTGTCTGGTGTGTAAAACACTTGGTTTCAGCAGTGTGGGTGCTGTATTTGAAATGCTATTGAGCCATGAAGAAGACCCACCTACCCCAGTGTGTCACCTGTAGTGTTATCTTCAGAAAATCATAAAAAAAGAAAGGTTCCATAACCCAAAACAAAGCTGGGAATAGTCAGAGGACCTGCTTAGTGTGCAAAACACTTGCAGCATTGTGGGTGCTGTGGTTTAAATGCTATTGGTTTGTGAACAGAATACCCCTATCCCAGTGCATTGTGCCATATTAAATAAAAGCATGAGAAAAAGAGATTCAGAATGCAAAGCTGTGTCAGTGTTCTGTGTAAAAAGTCGGTATGAACATCATGGGAGCTGTTTTTAATAAGCTGCTGAGTAAAGAATATTTTAATCTTCCTGCTGTCAGTAGTATTGTGAATATAGTTGACCCTTACCTGAATGAAAACAGGACGTAAAGGAAGAGTTTCAGAAATCAAACATTCCCGTGCTTACAGTCTGGGTAATTGGAGACCGCGCTGTTCTGCTTCCTATGGTCATATACGGGTTTTTCGCATGAAGCCGTATTGAACAGTATTTCTCGCTTTGTGAACGTGTGCACACAGCGGTCCCCCGGGTTCCAGTTCGTGCGTAATTACGCATCGATGAAAAACCGGAGGTTTAAAAAAAGATAATTAGCTCACCGATAGTTTGATGTAAAGGCTGTGGAAATATCCACAAGTCGTGGTCTTTAAAATGCTTTTGGTTTGAAGGCGTTCTGTGCTTCCATTGCGGAGATATGGACAAAAGAATATTCGTGCTTGGTCAAAAAAATGTCATAAAACCGAGAAAGTAAAGGCTGAGAAATCATCCACAATGTATTTTATACACAAAGCAAGTGTTTTTGTAACTCTAAGAGATTTCGTGAAAGCGCTACAGGCGTGCCAAAATCGTTTTCGAACTTCAAGCTAACTTTACCCCGGTTAAAAATGAGCGTTAAAAACCCACGGTACAGTAACCAACCCGCAGGGCACCGCGGTAAGTGATTGGCTGGCCAAAATGACCGACAGGGGCACTCGTGGTGCATTGGTTGGTAGTGAAAAGATTTAATCATTTAATGTCTTTACTGTGCACGTTTCAATCCGCTTAGTTTTGAATATTTATATGGAATTTTACCACTAAAGGGAAATTTTAGTAGCTGAGCATAAAAAGAAGAGGAGCATAACGCATCTGAAGGTCATAAACGATATTAATTTAGGAACATAAACATTACTGTATGTACATAAACTGTACTGTGTATGGCTGCTCTTGATAGTTTAAAGAAAAAATACACACCAGTCTTCCATTTCTCCCTAAACATTTTAAGCATTAAAGTTTTATGAAACGGTACCCAAATATGTGATTGCTGTATAGAATGAATTTTAATTTTTTAAAATTATTTAACACAAAAATTAAGCTGTTTACATCTTCCGCCTGAGAACAGTCACCCATTGCTACCCAACGCAGAAACACAGCCACTAACTAGCAAAGAGAGGACATTAGCTAGCCAATATGATAAAGAAATAAATGATTATTTTGTTTATTTCTTTTGCACGTTTATTTGAACATTTCCATCGATTGTACAAGCACTTGGAAACTGTCCAATCCCTAGTTCATCAAGCATTTACCGGTCTGGCGCCGGTCTGTGTCTTCTAGGATATAATGCCAGCGAACTCTTGTTTTTATGTCCACTATAACTACGCTGGGCAAACGTTCCGAGGTCAAATTCTTCCAGCACGGGGGTACCTTTAAAATGGAGACGACGGCACCGAAATTTTTTTGCGCGCCTTCTCTTTAAAGCCCTGGCCAAATATGAAGACAGTACGTACAGTTATAATTCAAATGGAATTAAAAACTACACATCCCAGTTACCATGGTGGTGCTTGTGATCATTGCGTTTAACCAACGAAACAGGGCGAAAAATCAGTCACATGACTTTGGGGCAGAGTTTCGAAAGCTTAACCTATCAACAACAAAGCGAAATTTACACGATAGGCTACCTCAAACTGTCAGTTACACGACTGTGTATGTCGCTTAAGCCACTCCTATTTGGCATTTTAGTTATGGAGGCGAGAAGACGCCCCCCCCTCTCTCTGGGTGTCTGATTTGCCGCCATCTTTAACTGTTCGATATCCGAATCGGAGTAGCTACGCGTACGAAATAAAGTTAATCCCAACTACAAAACATATATTTTTGTGGTAAGAGGGCGCAAAACATCAGTATTTACTGCTATTAATTACTGTACGATTTATAGTTGAAATCTGAGCCTAGATATAAAGTTAGATATAAAGTTAAAATCTCGACAAAGCAATGTAGGAAATACAGAGAAAATAAATCCTTTCTGACATCTAAAATCAGTTTCGATCAAGGTCTCTAAAACGAACAAGAAAAGAGGATTTTCGGAGGGCAATTACACTGTGTTTATATAGAATAACTGATTTATGAGCAATCTAATTTGTTGTTCGTTTAAAACAGTGAAATGTCAGCTGCAAAAGATCGCACCAGAAACAGCACTCTCTCTGCCTGTCATAGACGTTCAGGAAAGGCTGAATGAAGTCATGTCAAGTACAATAATTCGGTCATCAATAATAACAGTTGTAGGACAGTATATAAGGAGGATAAGGATTTTGAAGTTGACTCGAAATCTGATAGGTAACCAGTGCAAGGACTTGAAAACAGGTATAATGCATTCCTGATAGGATTCTTGCTGTCATATTCTGAACATATCGAAGATTGCTCAGTGTGGATTTAATTTCCCCAGTGAACAGGATGTGCATTTATTAATTCTAGAAAAAAAGCCTTTCTTGATTTCTCTAGTTCTTAGTTTCTCTAGTTCCCTTTAAAATAAACTATTATTCCACAATGCAGAGTATTACATGGCCAGTATCTACACATGATATTTGTGAGTTAAAGAAATTAACACAAGCAGCTTATGGAGATTTAAGTGTTGGCTGAGTTATTGCAGGATAAAAGACTAGAGATGTTGGCAAGAGGAAGATAATTTGGGGAAAGCTGAGGAATACACTTATAACAGGAACACTTCCTAATGGGGTTAGGCATACTTTTGATGAAGATGAAGTTAACAGACTATATGTTTACATAGATACTGAAATAAGGATTGTATTTTAGATTATGTGTACTTGCTGGCATTGAACTGTGTGTTGGATGCACATGAATTGAAGGAATGGGCAAACATAGCTGATGCGGATCCACAGAGCCAGCATATTAAGATGTTTATAATTAGAGGCAATTTGTTTAAATAACTAGGTATGGATACTGATGTGCAAGAGAGGTGGAAAGGCTGTTTCCTTAACCCAGCACTATAAGATATTTTATTCTCAGTGAGATTCTGCCATTTCATAGTGGGTTTCTAACACTGTGTATAGTTCCATCCACACAGTGCCTTTACTTCCATCCATTTCTAATCTCTTTATCCAGTACAGAGGATTTGGAGCCTATCCCAGTAAGCAATGGACACAAGGCAGAATACACTCTGGACATAGCGCCAGTCCATCACAGGACAGACAGACACAAACACACACACACCAGGGCCAGTTTTCCCATAAACCAATTAACTTACCAGTATGTTTTGGAGTGCGAGAGGGAGTCATATCACACATATGGAGAAAAACCATGTAACCCAGAGAGAACATGTAAACCCCACACACACAGGATGGCAGGAATTGAACCTAGGACCCCAGTGCTGCAAGATAGCAATGCTAACCACTTTGCCACCATTATAAATGGATGGATATCTTAGTTATCTTTCTAGTTCACAGGTTTGCATGCATAATTTAATTTTGAAAGCCACTGAGACATCAGGTACTACTGTTGTATTTATGAAAAAGAAACAAAACAAAAAACATACTAACAACTGTGCCATCCTACTCCTTAGTTAATACATTTTATTATTCATTAACAGTAAACATTGTTAGCAAAATATTTTGAATTATATTTAACCCTATTTTTTCTTTAGTTTTGTATTTAACTTATTACATGATAGTCAGACTTAATGTATATTTGAACAATGAAAATATATTTTTACAAGATGCGGGGGAAAGTGCAACAGCTTATTACAGTGCTAAATTTAATATTATTGATTGCTAATAGTTTATGCTAACACCTAACTTTCTTAATTAGATGTATTTAAAACAGTGAACTAAGTGTAACATAATATTCAGAAATACAATCGAAAATAGTTTTGTGGTGTTTGTATGGATGAAACGTTTCTAAAATGTATAACGTAACAAAATTAAAGACGATTAAAATCTGTAATCTTTCCACTTGTAATGTCATTAGACAGAACAACACGTTTCTGGTTTGTTTTAATTAGCTAGTATTAGTTAGTAGTTAGTCGTTTTAATTTAATTAGTATTGCAATTCGCACTGATTCCCTTGCGAAGATATGGACTTAAGAATATTCGTGCCTGGTCAAAAAATGGCATTAAGCACTTAAAATTAATATGGTTAATAATAGTAAACTGTAACATGCTGTAACAAGATCGGTTAAACTGCGAAGAAAATGCTTTCAGAGAAAATGTTTCAGGTGTGAAGAACATAGATCTCCAATGCAATTTCAACCAAACCTGTTCCCACACACCCTGCCCCCACTACCATTAGAATATACACAAAGCACTGAAATCTTTCGAGCTAATGATCAGGTGACCCGAGAGAGAGCGAGAGAAACACCAAGGGGTGCGGAACCAGGGAACTATTTACATGGAAAACGGGCGATCTCCCCAGACTGTCCGCCCGTTTCACTGTTACCTGGATACCTCTTTATTTAGAACTCACTAACACTGATTTTTAGTTTAGAAGGATTCAAGTAGGGTTTTAGATGAAAGGCAGCGACCTTAATCAAGCCCAAATCATAATTGAACCCATTCAGAGCCTACATTACATTTTAGCGTTTCATTCTGAGCAGAAGACCCTCACACCTGAAGAAGGCTTGCGTTTTCTCTCTTCTCTTTTAAGCATGTGTACAATGTGTAATACAATTACAATGTGTAATTACAATGCTGTAATACAATTTGAATCGTATGAGGGTGTATTATTAGGGGGAGGTGTCTTTCGCTGGAAATCTCGCCTTCTTCTACTTTAAGAGTACAACCCCCTCTCTGCCTGAGTGCTGGCTGTGACGAATTAAACCGGTTTCACAGGTTTCAATCACAGACCATGTGACATGGGAGTCAGGAAACTAACACACAGCGCCACCGGATTTGATAATGCTATAAAAACGCTATAAAATAATGTGACTAGGCACAGAACAAGTTTACAGCACAGTACAATAATAAATGCTGACCATGACTTTAGAAGCATAAATTGCCTTACACTCAATTTAAACACAAGCTGTCTTTAGCCCTCTAAGCTGGTTCATACAGAAATGTAGAGATCCAGGCTCAGAACACACAGCTTCATTAACGAATACATATGCAGGACAACTAGAGAAGACGTTTTACAGAGGATGGATTTTTAGAAACATCCCATCAGTGACATCACTGAAGTCAACTCCTAGGTACTGCAACTGTCATGTGGATAGTTTCACAAGAATCAGACAAAGGTTTAAGCATCGCTTGTTCTAGATAAAACTGCAAAAAAAAAACAACCCATAGTGTACTTCTTTGCGGCTCTGTTTGCCCAAATCATATATTCACAACGTGAAATTTAGAAAATAATATTACGTAACCAAAATCCGCAATATGGAAACAGAACCTGTGTAATTGTTGATAGATGATGTACTCGTAACATTTTTACAAGACGAACTACAACATTTAAAAAATGACTTGTATGTACTTGATATCTCTAATTAATCCACGGCGACATTGTTAAAGCAGAGTCCCAGTAAAACGAAACTAAAACGCCCTGGGCATACCGTTTCGCACTTCTTATTAGTTGCTCAAAAGTAATTTGACCGTATGAAATGCGTAATATAAACCTAGAAACATATACGTGAGCAGTATTTACGTACTGTAGTATCGGTGTTAAGACATACCTCTCAAATACTGTAAATCAAGTTAAAAATATCTCAAGACCGATTCTGGTCATAATGAAACCATGTTTCGTGTATGTTTTCTTTAAAGTACCGAGACCAGCCATATACTGTATGTTTATCTTCCAAAATTAATATTGTTTATGGCCTTCACACGCGTTGCAGTATGCTCCTATTCTTTTTATGCTCAGCTACTAAGATTTCCCTTCAGTGGTAAAATTAGATTTGAATATTCAATACTTAAACGGGCACAGTTAAGACATTAAATATGCATATACATACTGTATACAGTACAGTTTTCATACAGTAATATGTTTATGTTCCTAAATCAATCTCTTTTATGAGCATGTGAAAGGCATGGTGAATCGATTCTCAAAAATTACTGTACTTTACATGATTGGAAACAAATGCGTGATTGCAAAGACGGTCAATGAAAAAAAGAATGTTGACCAGGGCAATACTTTGAGTTTACACTTACAGCTTGTCCAAGGTCATTCATTATTAATACTATTAGTAATATCTTCGTTAAAGACTTTGATGGCCACAGCTCAAACATGAGAGGTTGAGCTTTATTAGCTCCAGCTTGCCGAAATTCCGGATACTATTATTTTGCTTGTCATATTATAGGAGAATTTACGGTAACTAGTGGTATTTACCGGTAACTCGCAGTATTTACCCGTAACTTGCGGTAGACTGCGTACAGCGTACCGGAAAATAATGCGGTATCGCCCACGCATTTTGAATGGCTGCATCTGTATGTCCCCCAGCTCTGAGCCCATTGGGCCTGCTGGTGTGACCAGAGCTGCAGCGTCGCCATGCTGGTGGGGGTCAGTTCGGCTTTTCTGTTGGAATGAACAGGGGGGTTACATGATGGTGCTGTCTGTGGTCTGGCTGTCCTGCTGGTCTGGATGAGGGGTGCGTAGTGTGGTGCAGGTTCTTGTCCCATCCTGCTCTTGGTCCAGGTTGGAGGGTTGCACCGATTCTGAGTCTTGTTAGCTGGTATGGATGGGTTTGGGGGTGTTGATACCAGAGTGGTCCGGGGGGGTGCAGGTGTCTCGGGGGCATTCTTGTTTTTCTGTGAGTTCAGGTTGATTCTGTTGGTTTTGTCACGAATCTCCCTCACGCAGGCAAGCGCTCCCGCATTCCTACGAGCTCTCCCCGTACCAAACGTGCACGTGTCAATCAGTCCTCTGCTTAAACCCTCATCTGCCCCCCGGTCATTGCTCACGATTGAGATTCTCTCCCGGAGCTTACGTACTAACTACACCTTTGCCTTACAATGACTTCTCCCCTGGACCTCGACCCCGCTTTTCCGACTACCGCTTTAGCCACTCGATTTTGTACCTTCGCCTGTTTTACGCTTTCTCGGATCCTGACCCCAGCCTGTCTCTTCGTTTACACCTCTGCCTTCTGAATCCACACCGACGCAACTTCTACGCCTTCCCGGACTCCGACCCCTGCCAGTCCCTCGACTACGCCTTCGCCTTCGCCTGTCGATTCTGTGCCTACGCCTGTGCTACGTGTGGAAGACCGAGTCAAAAGGTCAGGACAGTGACTATGCGTGGGAAAGACCACTGTCTTAGGTGCAAACTAAAGCCTGTGATTCCTCACACCCATTCAACCAGAGAAAATTGAAACAGATTTTAGGATGCCAAATGGCACCCCCCTGTCCTGTTTGTTTGACTTCTGACACTGCCCCTTTCCCTGTATGTTCCTTTGATATGTTAAAGTATTGCCTACTTTTAATGTATAAAAAAGGAAAGTATAACTTCAGTCTAGTGAGCATGTCTTGAGTGCTAGGGGAAACCCTTTCTCTGTGATATGCTCCCCTTCAGCTGATTGTATTAAAGATCTCTGTTGACAATCTCCCAACCTGAGTGAAGACTGAGTTTTCTTTGAAATACGCCTTCCCGGACTCGGACCCATGCCTGTTTACTCCGACTACGCCTGTGTCTCGCGCCAACCCTACCAAGGGCACCGCATTGGATCCCTATCCTCAGCAGTCAGCCCCTGAGTTTCTTGTTCTGAGTGGTTACATTCGTTTGTGTGTATAGATGAAAAAGCTATTGAAGAGCACCCCGACACCCCCCACCCATCTCGGTGGAAGTTGCCATGTTCAAAAAATCCTAAAAAGATAATTAAAGTTTCACACAACAAAGCATGACTGTGAAAGGTCAGGAGGCCTGCCTAATGGTGGTGCTGGCCCCACTAGCACCTCTTCCAGCAGCAACCTTAGTTTTTCCCAGGAGGTCTCCCATCCAGGTACTGACCAGGCTCACACCTGCTTCAGTACTGAAGGCTGCTGATTATGGCCAGCAGCCATATCACCCTGCAACTCACAACTGGCAACCCACTGAAGCTAAGCAGGTGTGCGCCTGGTCAGTACCTGGATGGTATACCTCCTGGGAAAAACTAAGGTTCCTGCGGGAAGAGGTGCTAGTGGGGCCAGCAGGGGGCACTCACCCTGCGGTCCATGTGCGTCCTAATGCCCCAGTATAGTGATGGGGACACTATACTGTAAACAGGCGCCTTCCTTCGAATGAGATGTAAAACTGAGGTCCTGACTCTCTGTGGTCATTAAAAATCCCATGGCGTTTCTTGAAAAGAGTAGGGGTGTAACCCCGGTGTCCTGGCCAAATTTCCCCATTGGCCCTTACCAATCATGGCCTCCTAATAATCCCCATCTTTGAATTGGCTACATTTCTCTTCTCTCTTCCTCACTGATAGTGGTGAGTATTCTGGTGCACTATGGCTGCTGTCGCATCATCCAGGTGGATGCTGCACATTGGTGGTGGTGGAGGGGATTCCCCATTACCTGTAAAGCGCTTTGAGTGGAGTGTCCAGAAAAGCACTATATAAGTGTAAGCAATTATTATTATTATTATTATTAATGAGCACAACACTTGATTACAGTAAAAAAAATCATTAAAAAATAAAGAAATGTTCCACAACTCAAAGCAAGCTTGTATAAGGTTAGGGGGCCTGTCTGATGTGTAAAACACCTGGTTGCAGCACTGTGGCTGTTGTGCTTGAAGAGCTATTGACTCGTGAATAGCACCCTCCTATCACCATGTACCGCCTGTCTAATGGTGCCATATTGAAAACATCATAAAAAAATAAAGAAAAGGGACACAGCCACAGCAAGATTGTATAAGGTTAGGGGGCTTGTCTGGTGTGTAAAACACTTGGTTGCAGCACTGTGGCTGTTGTGCTTGAAGAGCTATTGACTCGTGAATACCACCCCCCTATCCCCATGTACCGGCTGTCTAATGGTGCCATATTGAAAAAATAATTACAAAATAAATAAAGGGGCCGCAGCCACAGCAAGGTTGTATGAGGTTAGGGGGCCTGTCTGGTGTGTAAAACATATGGTTTCAGCAGTGTGGCTGTTGTATTTGAATTGCTATTGAGCCATGAAGCAGACCCACCTATCTCAATGTCTTACCTGTAGTGTTACCTTCAGAAAATCATAAAAAAATAAAGAAAGGGGTCACAGCCACAGCAAGGTTGTATGAGGTTAGGGGGCCTGTCTGGTGTGTAAAATATATGGTTTCAGCAGTGTGGCTGTTGTATTTGAATTACTATTGAGCCATGAAAAAGACCCACCTATCCCAGTGTATACCTGTAGTGTTATCTACAGAAAATCATAAAAAATAAAGGTTCCACAACCCAACACAAAGCTGGGAAAAGTCAGAAGACCTGCTTAGTGTGCAAAACACTTACTTGCAGCATTGTAGGTGCTGTGATTTAAATGCTATTGGTTTGTGAACAGAATACCCCTATCCCAGTGCATTGTGCCATATTAAATAAAAGCACAAGAAAAAGAGATTCAGAACGAAAAGCTGTGTCAGTGTTCTGTGTAAAAAATCGGTTTGAACATCATGGGAGCTGTTTTTTATAAGCTGCTGAGTAAAGAATATTTTAATCTTCCTGCTGTCAGTAGTATTGTCAATATAGTTGACCCTTAACTGAATTAAAACAGGGCGTAAAGGAAGGGTTTCAGAAATCAAACAAAGCTTTATTTCTGTGCTTACAGTCTGGGTAATTGGAGACTGCACTGTTCTGCTTCCTGTGGTCATATACAGGTTTTTCGCACGAAGCCATATTGAACAGTGTTTCTCACGTTGTGAACGTCTGTACACAGCGGTCCTCCGGGTTCCAGTAAGTGCGTAATTATGCATTGATGAAAAACCGGAGGTTTAAAAAAAGATAATTAGCCCACTGATAGTTTGATGTAGAGGCTGTGGAAATATCCACAAGTCTTGGTCTTTAAAATGCATTTGGTTTGACGGCGTTCTGTGCTTCCATTGGGAAGATATGGACAAAAGAATATTCGTGCTCGGTCAAAAAAATGTCATAAAAACATTATGTACCAAAAGTAAAGAAAGCATTCACAATGTATTTTATACACAAAGGAAGTATTCTCGCAACTCTAAGAGGTTTTGTGGTTTAATATTTTTTAATTGTTGAATCATATTTAAATGCTAAACAACTGAAGAGCATATCGTTGTAGACCAGGATGGTCGAGTGGTTAAGGCGTTGGACTTAAGATCCAATGGACAAATGTCCACGTGGGTTCAATCCCCACTCCTGGTAGTGTTATAATAAGTTTTAAGTGACAGAACACTTTGATGATTTACTCTCTATTTAAATATGAATTTGCTAAATTTCAGTTCAGTTCTCTTCACTCCCACTCCCTGGCATAACTGAGCTCTCACTATCGCATACTGAAGGCTTTACATGCATTAGCTGTGATACAGCTCCCAATAAAGACGGAATCAAACAGTTTGTTCTATTTCTCATGGTGATCCTCTTCTTGATCCAAATGAAATGGATCATTTAATATGATGCCTCGAGAAAAAAAAAGGAGTGAATTTCCGCCTGTAATGATTGATGCCCCATCAAACATTTTGTAACATCCCTGGAAGATTATACAGTAGAATCCTGGTTTGTGGCTTAAATTCAAGGTAAACAAGTCTAAGGAAACGAGTTGGAAACTTGATGTCGAACTGGAATTTAAGTACCCGGAATGTTTCACTACATTGGGCAATATGTGCCAGAGAGGAGTGCTTTAAACCCCTTCGATAGCTCAGTTGGTAGTGCGGCTGACTGTATTAGAAACAGTTAGGAATCCTTAAGTCGCTGTTTCGACCCCAGCTCGAAGAAAGGTGCTTTTGTGAACTTTAATCAAATAGTTAAAATAGCGACTCTTTTTCACTCAGACGTTGATCAAAAGCTCAATAAACGATGAAGCAGAGGCTCTTGTTCCGAATTCAGCTAACATCTGGTTGTCTTGTTTTGGCCAAGATCTGATCTTTGAATTAAGGGACTACGCTGTCTGATTTGTAATTCAAAAGTAGATACAAATGTCACTGTTTTCAAAGGATAGGTACTTAATTGGCTTTATGATTTGGTATTGATTTTGTATCATTATATTATTACGTTTGTGCTTTCTGTGTTTTTTATCGTATTGTGAACTTATTTTTTGTGATCCAAAGAGCCTCAGACGCACAGTCTAACAGTAACCAAACCAGAATGGATTCTGCTGGGAGCCGGACTGAGCTCATTCTCACTCCCTGTGCTGAAAACAGAATTATCTCTTCCCCAAACATCGTCTACAGCTGCTAGATATTGCTCTGCGTCCTACTGCTCCAGCAATTCCTTTGACCAAAGACAGATCACTAGTGCGCTTTTAAACTTCTTGCCACTACAGGCTCTTTGATGACTCATGCTGACTGTCCTGTGAATCCAAAAGAAAATGTTAAAGCTGATACATTTTCGATTGTAATTTGCATCTAACTACAACGTCCCTGGAAAAGAGATTTTATTCGTTGCGTGCAATCACTATCTTTTACTTTACGTATGGTAGTGGAAATAGTTTTAAAAATGTTTTCTAAAGAAGATTGTATTGCCAGGACCTGCCTTTAGCACTCAGTAGCGATTACGCTGTTGATATAGATGGAGAAGAAATGTAAGATGAATTGATGATCTAAGCTAAAATAGCCCTAACACGCCTCCTGTAACAGTGTTTGTATTCATAGCAAGTAATATTTTTTTTCAAACCCGAACGTTGCTTTTGCATTAAGTGTTATGTAACCATTAGCGGTTTTGGTAGCTTCTGAAGAGCGCACTTTTCCAAACTGAAGCCTATAAGAACATTATTCAAGATGCACCATGGCCCAGAACGTGCATCGGGACAAGGATTAACATCAATTGAAAGTACTACCAAATAAAAGACTTGACGGAAAAATTGAAAGAGTAGGCAAGTATTAAAAAAACACCATAACTTCTCGGCTTCCAATCTCTTTCCAGGTTCAGGCTTTGTAAAATGACATCAGTGGACCTTGTGGCGCAACAGAAGCGCATCTGACTCCAGATCAGAAGGTTGCATGTTCAAATCACGTTGAGGTCAGCTGATGAGTTTGCAGGTGCTGCAGGTGCTGCTGGTGCTGAACCCGGAAATTACACCATGCAGTCTGGTTTTATCTGTACACCACATAGGTAATTGAACAAAGTAACAGCGCAGTACAGAACACCCAGTCAGGAGCTTATTCAGCGAATCATCATGAACATGACAAGAGAAAAGGCACACTGCACATCCGTGAAACATCACTGGCTTTAGAGACAGTGATATCAGAGAATGGAAGTTTCAGACCTCGTTTCTGTTACAGGTTCAAGCAAACCTGAAAGTAAGGGAGTGTTTGGTCACTTTTGTATGAAAAAGTGTCTGAAGCCTGTAATTACAATTTGTCCTTTTTTAATTGTGGTTGAAATCCACTCCCATGTACCAAGACCTACAGTATAGTCATGTTTGCTTAAATGACTAACGCTATTGGACATTAGCTGGTGTTTTTTGTAACGATTTGCTATTTCATGCAGGAAAGAAAGGAAACCAGACCCAACGTTTGCTTTCAGGTGCGGTCTATTTACATAACGGACTTCTATTTCTGAGGAGCCTGATTTAAATCACACAACCCCGGTAGAAGTCGAATCGACAATCTAATAAACCGAAATCAGATGCGTTATCCATTAAACCACTAGTCCGTCACGTAAATGAATTGCACCATGGTGAGTTCAGCGCCACTACTAGTAATACCCCACCCCCATCTTAAATTTCTACGTGAGAAACGTGTTTTCCAAATTTTTATCAGTTTTTAAAAATCATCACTTTTAAGCAGACAAAGCCTTTATGTGTCGCTCTGAATTTCTAATTCATTTATAATTAAAAGAAAATAGCGTTTTGTTCCACAACGGCTTGAAATTATCACATCTTTCACTCTACGTCTCTCTAGTAGTAAAGCAGACCTTGCTAGGTGAGCATTTGCTCTGGTAAATTAGGTCACTTTTCATGTTAACTCACTTCTTCTAAACACAACATTTCCTGGTGCACGTTTTCTCCATGAAAAAATACATTTTCCCTTACATGATTACTCGTTTTTTTTTCATCAAAGAGTACAGAAAGAAGAAAGAAAGAAAGGAAGTGTCGTAAATGAACTCTGTCGCCCGTGGGAGATGTCAAGTGCATTGGACATGAAAAGTGCCCGATAAAAGCCATTTCTGTACGTTTCTCTTAGTGTCGGGGCCAGAATGTAAAGGAGGCAACATGCTCAGACAGCCGACTCAGCTTACTGAATGCAGGTGTCTCTGAGCGGTGTGTCCAAGGGGCAGTAAAAGAGGAGAATTCTGCCGGCGCCGTGGCTTAGTTGGTTAAAGCACCTGTCTAGTTAACGGGAAATCCTGGCTCCAAATCCCAGCAGTCCATCGCCTGTGTTGCACTACACACCCTGTAGATAATCAAAAGCATATTGAGCTCCTTGGTAATGAAATTGGCAGATAAAAGCCATTTCACATCCTTTCTCAACTTGCTCAGTGAGCAGGCTCACCGCACACCGAACGAAGATATAACAGAGCAGTGTGTCCAACTGGCTGAAAAAGGGCAGTGCTTTGCTGGCGCTATGGCTTAGTTGGTTAAAACGCCTGTCTAGTAAACAGGAGATCCTGGGTTCAAATCCCAGCAGTGCCTTACTTCCTGTCTTCGCCCACTGTTTATTGTTACAGACAATATGCTTCTGCATTATGTTTAAATGAACTTTTAATTTCGCTTTTGGCACAACTTGTTTTTCAAGAAATCCACACATTGCGAAAGATAAAATGCTCATCTTTCTTATCAGTGCAAAAGAATTACTGCCAGCTGGCAAGAAAATGACAACGATCTTTTTTTTTACTTTAGCCAAAAATCTGTGAATGTAGAAAAAATACAAAAAATGTCAGTTTCTATGGCACACTCAGTCAGGGTGTCCTTCAGTTAAACACAACGTTGGTAGATCAAACGCACCCAGAGACACACTTTGAATTAATCCGATCTAAACATTACCTTCTCTAAATGTGATTGAGTTTCTTTCCACGTCCTTAGCCATCTTGATGTTTGCAGAGATTTTCAACTTTTGACACCAGTCAAACTACAAGTAAATAGTGGAGTACCTAAGTCAATATCACTGGGAATGTGAATATAAATGTAAACATCAATATTTCTGCTGTCTCCTGATAAACACAAGTATAGAGTCAAAACACAAAAAATAATGCTAAAATGTTATGCAGTTAACACCCAGATGTGACAAAACACATTTAATACTTACATCCCCTTTAAATATGTATTTCCTTAATATCAGTTCTCTTCCCTCCCCAGGATACCTGCAAATTCACTACAGCATATTAAAAGTTGTGTGTAAGTCTTACATGTGTTCTGAGTAGTATAAAGCGACACCTTTCGTCAAACTTTTGGCAGGTACCACGCCCCCTTTTCCAGCCAATGGCAGTCAGCGGTGGTTGGCTGTCCCGCCCCCTTGTCAGCCAATGGCGTGTTGTTATTTGTGCATGTCCCGCCCCCTCAGGAGCCAATGGTGTGTTGTTAAGGGTCGGAACTCCCGCCTTCCCCCCCGGCCAGTCGGTCCGGAGCCTCAGGGTCCCAAAGCCCAAAGGCGGTGCATCCCTCGCTTTAGGTATGTGAAAGTGTGTATTGGTTTGGAAGGGGACCATGTCTGCAGCGGGGTTGAGTGCACTCTATTATAAACCTAGGGAATCGGGTAGTTACAGCGGCACGGAGAGTCTGGTGTGAGCTGCGAGATCCCGTGTTGTGAGCGGCGCCAGCCACGGCCGGGTGGCCGAGTGGTTGTCCGGCCAGGCTGCTTATACGCTGCACAAGCCGTGTCTCAAAAGCAGCAGGGTTGTAAGCACACACACACTGACTGCATAAAGTCTCACGGAAAGAACTCGCAGGACAAACACCATGTGAAATGTGAACCGCTTTATTTCAACAGTAGGTGTTTCAAACACTAAAACAACGCAGCACACACGCGTTACCGGCTCCAATTTGCATTCAACAATTAAATGTTGGTGCGGACAATTAGTTCGGTACATGTAACCACCACCCCAACATTGCTGAGAAACTTTGAGGCATCTGAAAAAGCATTCATAACCCCCTTCCGCTCCCCATGTCTAAAGCCATGCGAACCACACTAGGCGATCCGATCTACCAGAGCAAAAACATTTGCCTGCGTAATCAGCGGGATGGTGTTACCACAGGTTCTGTGCAAAACACACTGTATTTTGGAATACACACTGTAGGCTTCCCCTACACCCCAGGCTTCAATTTCTGATCTGAAAACATCAGATCTGCAATAATTTCACTCAAGTTCTTGACATACACATCTATCTCTTTAACAAATTTAAGGATATTAGCATTCGACTCTTTGTTTTGCATATCAAGCTTTGTAGAGAGAAGTGTGTAAAGCACTCTTAGTAAGAATTCAGACGTATACATTCGAAATTCTTCATTCTTCGGACGATGGCACACCCGGGTCTGTAAAACAGAGTGAAATCTGTATTCACATTTTACATAGATCTTTTTTTTTGCGTCTGTAAAAATAAGAATAGTGTTTCTTTTGCAACGCATCAAAAGTCACATCTACTAATTTTTCATCCAGCCGTTCAAGTATGGTGTGTACATGCTCGTATGGGGTGCGGTCCTCAATTATATTTTTCAGCAACTGTTTTATGCACCGCTCAGTGTCATTTCTAATGGTGTACGAACCCAGACACCTGGCAGTGTACAGAACAGTCGATAAAATTCTGGCTAAACTGAGAGACTTATAAATTTCTAAAGCGGCAAACATCACATCTTCAAACCCATCTGTGTAGCCGACAGACAGGCATGTGTGACCCCGCTGCCCAGGATGGTCAATCAAACAGGCCGGGCAGTCATCAACCAGGACCCCCTTTAAACAGTGTTTGAAGATGCAATAAACTAATGCTTTCACAATCTGGGGCATAACATTGGGCTCATTAGGGACATCGTTAGCTAAACCTTGTTGGGCATCAGCTTTATTAACATTTGGCCGAACACACAAGCATAGACACGAAACATTCAGTTGTGCTGGTAGGCTGAAGATTGACCCGTCCACATCCTCTTTATTCTATTAAAGGAAAAAGAAAAGAAAGGCTTAAAAAACTTTTGAGCTAAGGTTTTTTGTTAATATTTACCATTTGTAGCGTGGTATCATCGCTAGCACCCGGCAGTTCTTCAACATCTGGTACCCCAGCTGAACTCACACCCCCGCCGCTGTCACAGGGTGCAGAGGGTGGGGTCGGGTTTTGCTAAAAAGAAGACCAAGTATTAAAATGACATACGCTAAGCACCGATACAACAATTCCACGATCAGAAAAAATATTTTAGCCGCCTACCTCTTCACTTTGTAGAGTAGCAGACCCCGTTGTTTCTCCACACAAAGAAGCCATCTCCGCAGCTCCTAACAAGGGGCGGTGTCTGACAGCGCCAAGGACGCGCTGCGACCCTGTCAGTCCGGAGCGTTTAAGAATATGCGCCAATGGTGTAACCACGCCTACATAACACAAGACATTTTTCAATTGGTTGTGATGCTTTAAAACGCATCACAACCAATGTTGTGATGACCCCCCCCCCCCCCTTGTTTTATCGAGAGCGAAAAGTATTCACATATCAGTTTATAAGTTTTAAACTTTAAAAGTATTAACACACAACGCAAACACAAATGATGTGTTTGCCCAGAAAAGAAATTTTAAACACACGGGTTTGGTCTTAAAGTTTTTAAAATAATGTAATAAGACACAGTTTATTTTTAATAACACATTCGCGACAGCTTTTTCGAAAGTTTGAGATAAATTTCCACACATCGCAAGTGTAAAAGTCTTTAAGGTATTAATAGGCAACAAATGATGGGGTGTTGTTCTTCATACTTTAACGGATTGGTCTTAACGTTTTAAAATCACGTATTAGAGATAATTTGTGATGTTTTGGAGACGTGCGGTGTGTGTGGCGGGGTTAGTTAAAGTGGCTTATGTACATCGAACACACAGAGCCCGTTAAAATCCAACACCCGTTAACCACGGCCAGTGAGTTCAAGGTTGGCCCATATTTTCTGGATGGTTATGCTGTAATTGACGGAGTGCCGACAGCCTTTGAGCTCAACGGTTGCTTTTTTCATGGTTGTAGCGTTTGTTATTGTGAAAACGATTTTAATCCGCTGACAAACACTACTTTTGGCTGGTTGTACGATGGTTAAAATTAATTTTCTCAAAATGAGAGGTTTTAACGTGCGTGTTTTGTGGGAGCACGAGTTCAGAGACATGCTTGTTGAAAATGGAGACTTGGGTAAATTTTTAACAGCTGCGCAGTTACCAGAGCCTCTGCAACCGCGGGAGTCACTTTTTCGGGGGAGAACAAATGCTATTTGTTTGCATTACACAGCTATGATTTCACCAGTCTGTATCCGTTTGTGAACAAAACTAAAAAATACCCACTGGGGCACCCCCGAATCATTTATAACAACTTTGGAGATTTAAAACGGTATTTCGGTTTAGCGAAGGTGAAAGTTTACCCACGCAGACGTTTATACTTTCCAGTTCTTCCAACCAAAATTGACAAAAAACTGTTTTTCACACTGTGTCGTACGTGTGCTGAAACAAAACAGACCACCCCCTGTGAGCACGGTGATGAAGATCGCGCCTTGACTGGTGTCTGGTGCACCCCTGAATTACAGATGGCCTTAGATCTGGGGTATTGAGTGTGTAAAATTTACGAAATTTGGCATTTCGAAAAGGCCTCACACGATATTTTTACCGACTACATCAAACTGCATCTGAAAGGGAAACAGGAAGCTTCGGGGTTTCCAGAGGGGTGTACAGATGTCGCGAAACAACAAAGATATATCAGCGAATATTATGAAAAAGCGGGTGACGGCTGGACCCCGGCAACATTAAAAAGAATCCGGCCAAAAGACAGCTTTCAAAAATTGCCTTGAACAGTTTGTGGGGGAAGTATGGACAAAGAGACAATTTACCACAGACCACCATTGTGAGAAACCCCGATGAATTGTTCAGGTACTTATTTACGCCATATCATGAGGTGTCAGCCTGCGAGTTTATCAATGAAAACACAGCCTGTGTTACGTGGAAACACTAAACACCACTATACAGGCCATTCAAACACTAACATTTTCATCGCTAGCTTTACAACCGCCTATGCCCGCTTGGAGTTATACAATCTGCTAAATGCTTTGCAAGGCCACTGTCTGTACCACGAGACAGATTCGGTTATCTTTGTGAGCCGGGAGGGTGAGTGGAATCCGGAACTGGGTGACTACTTGGGTGAGCTGACCAGCGAAATAGCTGCTGGACAACACATCACCGAGTTTGTATCAACAGGACCCAAGTCGTACGGGTACAAACTGTCTGGAGGGAAAGCCTGTTTAAAGGTAAAAGGCATTACGCTCAATGTGAACAATTGTGAAAAAGTTAACTTTAAGAGTCTGCGGGACTTGGTTTTTGACTATGGCGTTAACCCTTATGCAGAGTGCCGGGAATTTAAACACATTTCTATTCAACAGCCGATGATCGTGCGTGTTAAAAAGGATTGGCGCAGTGAGACCCGGACCTTAAAGAAAACCCAGAAGGTGGTGTACGACAAGCGGGTGCTGCAAGAAAATTTGACATCGTTGCCCTACGGATATTAACACGATGGATGTCAGGTTAAAACACCCTTTTTCATGCATGTTGTCCGGACCCTCGAATTGCGGTAAAAGTTATTTTATAAAACAGCTCTTGGAGAACGGTGATACCGTTATGACTCTTAAACCCGAAAACACAGTCTGGTGTTACAGCTGCTGGCGACCTCTATACGCTGAGTTGCTTGTGAAATTTCCATACATTCAGTTTATAGAAGGACTACCAACGTCGTTTTCCGACGACCAGCTACTGCCGCAGGGTAGAGTAAATTTGATTGTAGTTGATGATTTGATGGAGTCTGCGTGTGAAAATAATGAGATAGAAAAAGCTTTTACCAAATACGTACACCACCGAAACCTCAGCATCATGTATATCGTCCAAAATGTGTTTTGTCAAGGCCGGAAAAGTAGAACCATCGCGTTAAATACAAACTACATGGTGCTGTTTAAAAACCCTAGAGATAAACTACAGATTACAACCATGTCCCGGCAGATGTACCCCGGTAAAGCCATTTTTTTTTTGGAAGCGTTCGATGACGCTACTAAAAAACCTTTCGGTTACTTGTTGGTGGATTTAAATGCCGACACCCCAGATGACTATCGTTTGTGAACAGGTCTTTTCCCCCCAGATGTACCCATGGCTTATGTATTTAAAAAATCTAAAAGTTGGTGATCTCGCAACCACAGACTCAGTCGAAAAAACAAGTTCGGGGCGTCATCATGTCTTCACGCGTTCTGAGAAACCTGACTCTCTTAAATTTTCTGGTGAAAGCCGCCCCCAAGCAGCAGAAAACTATTCTCTGCAGGGCTACAAATGATCTTATACAGGCCATAGCTGAAATTGCCTTGAATACCTTGAAAGGGAACATACCGTTATCTGCTAAGCAGTTTGGGACCCTGAAGAGAAAGCGTAAGATTATAAAGACTTTGAGTCGAAAGGGTCTTTCTCTTAAAAGAAAGAGACTCTTGGTGAACCAGTCCGGCGGTTTTATCGGGACCCTGTTGAGTATTGCAGTACCATTGATTACGGGGCTTCTACAACGTCAATATTGGAGCACGCTGAAAAAATGTACCTGGTACCTCAGAAACAGCTCGATCGACTCCGAGAGCGGTCTGGGTTCGAAAAAATAACAACCCGTCGGTTGGATGATGAAATGCGAGACATTCTTCAGAACTCGCATCTGGCCGAATATGAAAAAGTGAAATTGTACAGTTAGGTGTTACAACGGTATTTGACATTAATACGCCAGGAGACTTCCGAAAAGGGGACTTTAACTGTTGTACTACATGAAAATGCACCCGCCGAGCTATCACTCACGTTAGCACAACCGCCGACATTGAGCGACACTGACTTTGGGTATATTTTGGACAGTGTGTCTCAGCGGTTCCGGAGAAATGCCAAGATATTGTTAAAGACCATGGCCCGCAATGAACCATTAATAGCCTGGAATGAAAAAGGGGAATTTGTGTACAAGGGGGCACCCGTTGAGGGCTCTCACATGATTGGTCTTGTCAGGGCTCTCACGCAGCAGCAAGCAGTTGCGGTCGGTAAGAAGCCAAAAGGTTGGAATGTGTTCATGGAGGCTATGGCAGAAACCAACGTGCCGGGCACCTTGCTAGCCAACGCTGGTAACCGAGAGCTACTTGAAAAACTCAAGGCTGCCCCGCTGGGGTGTGCAGCGTCGGTCAAAACTTTAAAACAACCAGTAGAGTTGTCGATGGTCGACCCGGTCTCTTAGATAACCGCTGAAAGGAGACGATCATTAATACCTAGACCCACATGGTTGTCTTTGTAACATTTTTTCTCTGGGTATGTGTGTTTGTGATAAATGACTTGAAATGTATATTAAAAAGCGTGAGCAATATAGTTAAAAATTTTTGTAAGAAAATGGCTTGGATGTAACATTAAACATAACATTAAAAAAAGCTTGAGCGCTATAACAGCGAATGTATAATAAAAATATTGTATTGATTTTAATTCATGTTTTGTGTTCTTTCTAAATAATAACCACACAGACATCGAAATGGTTTGATTTCATTTTTATTTTAGACGGTCGATTAACATTTATGACATGTTTTAAATTGTCGTAAACACCCGCGTAATTGAACATTCGTATTTTCAAATGGCTTAAAAGGGTATCAGGGTCTCCGTCTCACACGGCGTCGGTTTTTCAGAAACATTTCCACCATGGGGTCATTCTGGATTGCATTCGTAGAATAAAGTTCTAAAATGTTTCTAAAAGATAAACCTTTACATCTATGGTGTAGTGGTTTTGATGGGTTTACTGAGACAATTATTAATTGTAGCAGTAATCACGAGGTTGTTCGTTGGGGCTTTTAGAAAATCAATCGTCAGAACAACTAACAACGCACACACGGGTTCAATACACGGGATACATTTATTAATATAACTGTGCAACAAACATATACTAGTCTGCCTGGATACGAGCGGCAGACCTTACGGTGAGGGTTATCAATATACAAGGTATATAATCTCGAAGAGATGCAATCACAAAGAGATACACAACAGAGAATATATGTCAATATATATCGTTCGGTTACCAAATCGCTAATCAGTGTTATTACCCACTGTTAATCTAAACTCGGAAGTAAATACATTACTCATGAATTAAATTGATAACAACTTGAGGTACAATTGAATTCTCGAGACGCAATGTAGAACATGGGGTTTACTTATCCACTGTGTTTGGATTTGGAATTTCCCGGCACGAACACCAAACCAGCTGACAGGCTCTGTTGCAGCCTCTGTTGCAGCGGTTGTCCAATGGGCGTTGTGACGGCGTCCTCTGGCTACCGGCCAACCAGTCGAGGTGCAGCTCGGAGTAGGACGGGCGGAGGAATCTGACTGCGGCGCGCAGGGCAGTCGTTGCTCCGAGGGGATCTACCAGCAGTCCGGCTGGCTAGTAGAAAGTCTCTATGCACAGAGTGTGACCGCGAGTCCTCACAAGTCACTCTTTTGCCTGGGAAGAAACTGGTTCGTTCCCGGTCCAGCGCTGCTTCTGAATAAGCTATTCAGGTTGTCGACGAGGGTCCAACTGTAGGCTGCCGTTGATCAAGCGGAGCATTCACGTTGGTAGAATTCTGAGTACGTACGGGTTCCTCGGCCTCGCACTTTGAACAAAGTCCAAGTCCTTTTGCAGACAACAGCAGTTGTCACGTGATTGTCTCTGAGGATGCGCGAAAATGGCCAAGGAGAGCCCAGAACTGAGCTTGCGCTCCCTTTTTGATCAAGACCCAGATGTGTGCTGATTGGTTGAGAGTTTGGCGGGCATTGGAGACCCACGTGGTATTACCACGCCCTGCCAGTCCCTGATTGGTTGGTCAAGGTGAGATATAGGTCACTTACTCTTGACACTTAGGAATGCAGTCCAGATGTCCATTCGGCACTCCCTAGACTGATAGGCGCTAATAGATGACCATTGATCATGATAGCCAGGCTCAGCTAATTGCATCCCCGTCTGGGAGCTTGTTTCTTATCACAAGAAAACACTCTTAAATCAGCTTGCATGAATTCTTTCTCTGTGGCTGCACCACAGAGATGGAGGGTGAGATGGGGCCTCTTTTAGGAGCATACCAACGCTTAATTCTGTCTTATTAACAAGCATTGCCGCTACAATGGTATAGAAAAAAGACACGATGTAGACCGCAGGTCACCGCAAAAGAATCTTGCAATTGTCTGTTGTTGTAAAATATGGAATTAGCATTTCTGTTTAAGAAATCAATAATATTCTTGGGAAAAAAAAAGGCTTCGGGTGAAAATCCGTAGGAGTCGAAAAATTCTGCGCCCTCGTCGTCGGGTAAGTAAATAGCCAGCCAGTGTTCACCGGGGCGGTCGTGTGGGTGAGTATTAACTATTAAACTCAGAGGAGGCCACGCCAGTCTCTCACGTGGTAGGGCATCACTGGGGAACACGCCTAGAAAACTGTCTCGGGTGTAGCGGTCCTGGGTTAGAATGTCTTCCAGCTGTTTGGTGTTCATCTTTATGTGCAGGTTGTGTGGCCTCCAGTGCTTTTTAGCTGAAGTCGTAAATGACTTGACGTCTCATATCTAGCTCTATCACGTTGTCGAACAGCGTGTACACAACCATGTTAACTGTAGTGGGTAGCGGTAGCGCGAAGCGTATTTCAGCTCTCAGATTACCCGTTTTGATAAGTGAATAATGTCCTGTGCACTCGTCGTCGGGGCTGAGGTTGAAAGCGAACAATGTGTAACCTCGCGCGTACTCCTCGCGGTCCACCAGAAGTGGTTTGTCTTTCAGACGCTTCCCGGCTGTTTTCACCAGATTCAAATATTAACGGACGCAATGTCCATTCTGGAAGTCTGGTTGAAGCGGTTTAGTGGGGATTTGTTCACCGTCCACGTAGAGAGCCAGAAAGTTAACGTTGTAGTGTTTAAAATTGAAGGGGTTTTGGGTAAAACTGCCGCTGAATGCCGCGTTGTCCACAAACCCCAAAATGACCACTTTGGGTAACTGTCCGAGAAAGAGGTTTTCTTGGTTACACACACGGCTCCCGGCAGGCAGGCTGAAGACTTTCATCTGTACGCGGTCTATGGGGTATTTAGCGTTGGCCGTCAGGAGTGCTTCGGCGTGTCCCAGTCTGACCCCGGGTGACACTCTGACTCTTTTCACAAACAAAGATGCAGAGAGTACGCTCAGTTTGTATTCTCCGGCGTTGTTCATTAAGCAGAAAGCATCTCTGTTTCGTGTGAGTTTTATTTTCAGGTCTACGCCATTCAGTAGTAGTTTGTCCTGAAAAAACAGGTCGGCGTGAATGTGATCCAGGAGCTCTAGTTTTCGGCTTTGCGTCGTGTATGATGCTCTTTTTCTGAACCCCTGATTGGGACCATCCAAAATTGTGGACTCGTGTTCCCCGGCTGTGTCTTTGTCAAAGAGCCCTGTTGAATACTGCGTCTTCAGCGTCTCTTCACTGTAGTTCAGGACCGACTCTATAAAGGCTCTGTAAGGATAGCAGTTGTTGCTCTGGCTGATCAATCGGTCTCCTACGGTGATGTCAACCTGGCTGAAGATGGCTGCGATGGGGTACTTCACCAGGCTCACACGGGCTGCCGCATCAATGTCCCGACCGTCTTCTTCCATTATTTTACAGGTCAAATAGAGCAGGGTGTTGTTTAAATCTAAATAATCTTCTCCGTTGCCTGCGACGTAGAACTCCAGAGGTGCGTTTTCTGTTAGGGCTGTGAGGGGTGGAACTTCTATGTACAAGCTTTTCTCGATGCTTGTTTGGGTAGGTGCTAATTTAAATATGTCCAGCTCCGACTTGGCTCATTCTGCAGACATGAACAAAAGCCATGTTTAAAATATGTCTCGTTTCATGTCTCGTTGATTGCGGTGTGTCACGCTCTTCTTGGTCGACCTGAAGCTTTTATGAGTTGCCTGTCTGCGCTTAGCCATTCTTTTATCAGGTTTCGGCGGCCCCCGACGGTGTGATGATGACGTCTGTCTTTTTCTCCTGACACCCCTGCGGATGTATGCTAGACCTGAACCTTCCTGCTGATGTGCAGCCACCTTAGACATGACCGCGCTTGTAACGTTGCTGACCACGTCTTTGGTGATGTTTTTAGCTGCCGATGCCATGTGCGGCTTAGCTATTTCAAACCCGCGTTTCAGAAAAGGCACGGCTTTTCTAAATAGCGCTCTGAAAATACCCCCCGATACCAGCGCCGTACTGAACCGGTAGCCCTGAAAATCCTGGTAATCCATAACCAGCCTGTTGTTTGTAGTAGTGTGTATACAAAGAAGGATCCCCGTAGCTCTTGATGACCGTCATCCTTTTAGATGTTTGTCGCTTTCACAGGTCTGAAATGCAGCTTGACGATGACCTATCCAAATGCAAATGACACGTGTTCGTTTTGATCCGTCTTTATTTCAATAGTGATGTTGTTAAAATGGTCGATGCTCACCAGCACGTAATGGGGTTTGTCGTACAATACTGTGACGAATTCACCATCCACGCCTCTGAAGGGCACACAACACAAAAGCGGTACGTAGACGTCGCCTATTAACTGGTGTTCTATGATATCGGTGTATATATACATGGTGTTAAATCCGCCAGTCATATCGACGGGGTGCGGTGATTTTACACCGGCGACACCCGAATTAAAACCCAACATCCGCGCTAGGTGGTCACGCACTTGCATAACAAACCGTTTATCACTAACAATCCTTACCGACCGGCTAATGGGGTTGTATTTAAGACTTACAGCCGTTAACTTGGATTTTTCAGCAGCCCGTTTCATTTCATGCAAGAGCTGCTCGATGTTGCCGTAGTACCCTCTCGGTAAGGTACAGGTCCAGATAGTCTTGAGCTCCTCGCTGACGAACAGAAAAACTTCGTCTTCATCAAAAGTGTTTAGTGTATTCGGATAGTGTAGTTCGACCAGGCCCACTTCCCAGCCCCCGTCCAGGTCAATCGCCTTTGCCAGATGCTCTGTGAAGCACGCGTTAGTGTTCTTTGGAAACATCTTTGAGGATGAATTACTAGCCAGCATCACATAGAAACCATTGGGGTTCATTTTTCACCACCTCTATATGTCTCGGACCTCAGAAGCCTTCACTCAACTATTGAATTTATCGCTCCAGCCACGCCACTTTACCAAAAGCTGTTTTTGCCACGACCCCTGGCTGCTAAAATCGTTTGGATGCGGTAGACGTTCTCAACATCTGGGTTTATCTTCTGTAGCTCTTCGGCATAGAAGGAACCCTTAATGTTGTTGCCTGCGTAGTCCTGCAGTTTGTAATAGGGTCTCAGAGCCGCGGTCCGCTCTTTGACAGTGAAAATTTCATCTGTGAAGGTCTGTTCATATCCCTTCTCAAACACTCCCTTTATTTTGGACACCCGCACGCGATCACCCACATTAAATGAAAACTTTGACGGTTTTCTCTTAAAGTGCTCGTCATTGACCGTTCTCCACACCTCAAGGGAGTTGTCGGACGTAACAGAAGCCGGGGTTCGTTTAATAGTCTTGTGGTAACTATGGTTATAAGCGTAAATAAGATCTGAAAGGATGTCGATATATCGAAAGGTGTTTTTGTGTGTCAGGTACCTCCACATTTTTGTTTTAATAGTTCTGTTAAACCTCTCGACCACGCTAGCCTTCACATCGCTGGCCGTAACGAAATGTTCAATATTCTCACGTTTGAGAAAATTTTGGAAGGTCCTGTTAAGAAATTTTTTACCATCGTCCGTTTGTAGCTTTTTAGGAGCACGCCCCTCTTGCAGTATATTTCGGAATGCGCCTGTCACGGCCCCTCCAGTCTTGGTTTTCAGCGGCACGGCCCAAGCGTATTTAGACAGCATGTCTATACACATTAAGATGTAACAGAAACCGTCGTTGAACTAGCGGTGTTCTCTCATGTCCACCAAGTCGGCCTGCCACTGCCAGTCCATTTCGGACACCAGCGTCCTGTTTCTCTTAAAACGTACGCGCGCCGGCTTGTGCAGCGTATAAGCAGCCTGGCCGGACAACCACTCGACCACCCAGCCGCTCACACCCCGGGATCTCGCGGCCCGCACCAGACTCCCCGCGCCTCCGTAACTACCCGATTTCCTAGGGTTATAATAGAGCGCACTCATCCCCGCGGCAGACATGGTCCCCTTCCAAACCAATACACACTTTCACACACCTAAAGCGAGGGATGCGCCGACTTGGGGCTTTGGGACCCTGAGGCGCCGGACCGACCGGCCAGGGGGAGGCGGGAGTTTCGACCCACACCATTGGCTCCTAAGGGGGTGGGACATGCACACATAACAACACGACATTGGCTGGCATGGGGGCGGGACAGCCAACCACCTCGGACGACCATTGGCTGGAAAAGGGGGCATGGTACCTGTCAAAAGTTTGACGAAAGGTGTCGCTTTATACTACTACCGTTGTTCCCCAAGAAGGAAAGCTGTTTTACACTGACGTCACTCCTTTTTATTTAATCCAGATTTTAAAGACAACTCCGCCCTCAAAGGAAATCAAAGGAAAATGTTGTATTAGTACGAGCTTCACAGGCTCTGAATCAGACCATTTCAATTAGTCTGATCAGTGCAGGACAAGTTAATGTAGAATTATTGCTTTGTCTGTCTCTTGTTTGTATATAAATGAATGTCTCTTAAAACTTAATGTTAGTTTTTAATTTAGTTTTAGTTTTACGCCATGCGTTGACATATGCACAAACACACGAAATGTCTCATTCCTGATTCAGCTCATGCTCCATAGGAGAGAAAAGATTCCTCCTGTTTTTCGTACAACCATATCAGAACAGAAGCCCGTGTCACCCAGGTCTGATTCAAGATCGAGTTGCATCTTCAACATTTTGTTTTTGTTTCTGATCATAATTTTCTTTAGTTTTGATCAATATTGAACATTTTCTAAATAAAACAAAACTAATCAAACATGCAGGCAGATTTTTTAAAAGTATTAGGAGTTGACAGAGCGCTCCTTCGGAATAGTTGTCAGAAAATGTGAGAAAAGGAAAGTTACGTAAACTCTCACACACAGCATTAAAGACTGGAATCTGATCATAAAAAAACTAGCTGTCTCCCCATCGGTAATCAAGCCCCGGTTTCCCGCGTGACAGGCAGGGACACAAACAACTTTACTAACTAGGAGCGCTTGCTACCTCTGTCAGAGGATCTCAATCTGCTTTCCGTGTACAAGAAGATGTCCAACTCATGTAGCTAAAGACATAGACGACAGTGCTCCACTGAAATCTTGATCTCACAACCCTCGGCATGACTCCGCTGTTCTGCTTTAGACAAAGGGGGGAAAAGACTTCTTTCATCACACGTTCTGCACTGTTTACGGTGTTTGCAGTGCTCTTTCTTAATTGAAAACCAGGAATCGGCACCATATGAGGTGAGACTAGATAATATTGGAACAAGTAGCCTCGCCATTCCATGCGTGACGTGAGCAAAGTGTAATTCCTGTCTTTATAGTGTGCTTGTTAGAGACCTAGCTGGCACCCAGAGCGCTTTAAATCCGGGAGACAGCAGCCCAAGACAAGAGAGCTTCCTTCGTCTAAGTTTTTTGCGTGAAGGGGGAAAACCATGCGTGTGCTGCAAACCATCTTAGTATCGAAGTGCCGTCCCACATAACCGATCCGAACAATCTGCTTTACAGAGGAGCACTGCCGGAGCTTATCGTTGGCGAACTGAACACCAGGCCGACCTCTTCTGTGACTCTTAAACTCTAAATCTTAAGGTTGTGATTTCAAGCTCCACACTGGCGGGAAATTCCATAGGTTATGATCAAATTTTCTTGCATGCTAATCAAATGAAATATTAAGAAACTTTTCCCAAAACAAGTTTCACAGTGACTTTGTAGGTGACATTTTCCTGATGAGAATAAGGTTTCGTATGCGATCAATAACAGCACCAGAATAAAATACCGGAAAGAAATGACCTGTCACTAAGAGAATTCATTAAATGACGCCGAGACATAATCAGAAAATCGACATCAAGAAAATGTTAATCACTTTACATATTCTTTAGCATTTTTATATATACACATTCTTATAGACGTTCAAGGTGTTCTAGTCGCTGTACTCTTCGTAGATAATCTAAACGAAATTACAGTACAGTACAGGACACCCAGTGAGGAGCTCACACAACAAATACTCTTGAACACAAAAAAAGTAAAGGCACACGGCACATCACGTATGAGTTTAGTGACAACTACCTCAGAGATTGTAAGCTGGGTAGTTTCAGATCACTTTTTTATTAAAAGTTCAAGCAAACCTGAATAACTTTGCAAGAGACATTTCAGAATCCTAGTCAAATCCAGTATGATTGCTGTATTGATTGTACTGATTGCGGATGCTGTAAAAATAAAATGACATCAAGGGTGCTGTACGCAGAGGTCTAAAGCCTGCTCCACAGAAGAACCTTATCCAGAGGTGTTAAAGAAGTCGAGATCTCGCCATGAGAGGGGAAGTGTTGCGCCCCTGAAGAGGGAAATGATTAAATAATCAGTCACTCAACTTGTTTCCTCATCAGTGGCTTTTAGTGTGATTCTATATAGGATAAACAATTTACAGTAATACAATATAACAAAGAATATAAGCTGAAAGTTACAAAAATGGTTCTTAATATTTTTCTAACTATACATTAAGAAAATATTCTGCATTATGTCTTATTCAGTCTTCTCCTTAGTATATTCTACATTTCAGTAAAACACAATCTAAATCGACGATATCACGAGACCACATTAGTATTTCTTTAAAAACATAATGTTCACTAGCAATATAAAAATGTGGAGCACTTTGGTTATTATAAACACCAATAAATATAGAAAACCAGGAACAGTTTCTGTTCCTAAGGCTAAATAATCTAAGGCTATTACCGAACATGAACTAAATTGCTAATTTCAAATTTCATTTCATTTAACATTCAAATTTAATTTAATTTAAAATTAAATTCAAATTTCATTTAACATACCAAATACATGGCCTTTATGCTAACTATGAGGATTGGCGCTACCAACTTTGTTCTAATAACTCAATATAATTTAACAAATACACTCAAATCTGAACGGAAAATACTTTTGACATAATAACAAATCATTGACAACTTTTCTCCAAATCACAATCGTGTTTTATACACTTTTTACCTGAAGAGGGAAATGAGTTATAGTTACTCAACTCTTTCTTTCCTCATCAGTAGCTTTGATTAGTTTGAATGAGGAATGGGAGCTCCCTCTCACTGTTTCACAGACATAAGTAGTAAATTATTGATTAAAACTGTAGACTCTACGGGTAGATAACAGATAAAAAGACTGAACAAAATAACATCCCAGTGAAAACTATACGAAATGACAGCGTCCATTTTACTTTTACATGTATCTATTTTAACGGCTGTGTAACTTTTAATAAACACAGTATCACGTATTCCATTCAGTTTTTTTCAACAAGCAATGTTTGTTACTTCCAATCAGATTGCAATCCAATTTTTTTTTTACTTATCGTACTTTTGAGCACACGTTCTGTGCTATTGTGTGCTGTATTATTCTTTCTTGCCTCACCAGGGTTATGAGGTGGAAGGCAGAAGGTTATTCTTTACATTTATACTCCAGTTCTTTCTTCTATCACCCATCCAGGCTTATACTTCTGTCCTCTCCACACCTCACATTCTTCTCCGTCATCGCCACCTCTCGCAGCCCATCACTACCTGTTTTTTTACCCTTTTTGCTTGTCGCACAACCCTTCTTTTAACTTTTTTTAAAAGTTGTTTGTCTTCTTTTCTTGACTTAGCATTGCTAATATTAATTCCCTCCCCATATTCTCATAACTTAACAACAATACTATCGCCATTCATTTAGCAGCAGCTGCAACTCACAACTGGCAACCCACTGAAGCTCAGCAGGTGTGAGCCTGGTCAGTACCTGGATGGGAGACCTCCTGGGAAGGTTGCTGCTGGATGAGGTGTTAGTGGGGCCTGCAGGGGGCGCTCACCCTGTGGTCCATGTGGGTCCTAGTGCCCCATTATAGTGACGGGGACACTACACTTTAAACAGGCGCCGTCCTTCAGATGAGATGTAAAACCGAGGTCCCGAATCTCTGTGGTCATTAAAAATCCCAGGGTGTTTCTTGAAAAAGAGTAGGGGTGTAACCCTGGTGTCCTGGCCAAATTTCCCATTAGCCCTTACTAATCATGGCCTCCTAATAATCCCCATCTCTGCACTGGCTTCATTACTCTGCTCTCCTTCCCACTGAGAGCTGATGTGTGGTGAGCGTTCTGGCGCACTATGGCTGCTGTTGCATCATCCAGGTGGGGCTGCACATTGGTGGCAGTGGAGGGGAGTCCTCATTACCTGTAAAGCGCTTTGAGTGGAGTGTCCAGAAAAGCACTATAAAAGTGTAAGCAATTATTATTTTTATTATGTTTTATTTCAATCTAAATACATAACTTTTGTTTCCATGTTCCCTTTACCTTTAGCCCTTATAATACTCCTCCTTAAGTGGTCTAGAACCGACCCTGTTTTATCTGGACTAGATACCATCTCCAGATCTATCAGTGCTGCCAGCGGAGCTGCCATCACACTTACAAGTACCCTTGAGGTCAGTGAATATGAGTCTGGTGTTAGCATACAGGGCCAACTCCTCACTTAACACTCAGCTCAGCAGTCACTGGTGATTAAACTGCTAGCACAACTGGTCTATACTCATATTATTAATAATATTATTAACCTTAGCTTCCTTAGCAGGACACAGTCTTGTGTGGATTCAGTTTTATTGAGCTCAATAAGTCCGACAACGCGCGCTGGGTCTGCCCCACAGAACAGACAAACTGCAAGGGTTTCCCAGCTCTTATATATACAGTCAGAAGAAAGTTTGTTTCACAATCTGAGTGCTTGTCCTGTTCTTTGATATATAATTACTTCTTGTCCTACTCTGTCTTGCTCTAGGTTCTGCCCTTTGATATGCAGCAGACATTGGTCTGGTTTGTCCTGTCTGTGGGTGTTGTTCCTGTCTGTTATTATGTAACGTTAAGTCACTGGGGCTGCTAAAGCAAATCAGCTTTATGGCATCTTAGTTTAACTTTTGTTTGAGGCTAAATTAACAGACCCCATCAACACCTTTCACAATGTGCTTAAGTTGAAAGGGTCAGTAACTTGGAATTCCTTGGCGTCCATATCACCGAGAACCTCACATGGTCTCTCAACACCACCTGTCTGATCAAGAAAGCGCAACAGCGCCTGTACTTCCTAAGACGGTTGAAGAAGGCTAAGATATCTCCCCAGATCCTCACTAACTTTTACAGATGCACTACAGAAAGCACACTGACAGGCTGCATCACAGTGTGGTATGGCAACTGCAGTGCTTCTGACTGCAAAGCCCTACAGCGGGTGGTGAAAACTGCCCAGTCTATCACTGGGGTTGCCCTCCCATCTATACAGGACATTAATGACAGACGGTGCTTGAGGAAAGCTCTAAGCATCATCAAAGACCTGACACACCCCAGCTACAGACTTTATGATCTGCTACCATCTGGAAAACGGTACCGGAGCATTCGGGCCTGGACTACCAGACTCAGAGACAGTTCTTACCCCTGCATTATCAAACTATTAAACTCCCAGCTTCTCTCACTCTCACCTCACCTCTCACCTATGATCTGAAACTCACAGCGCCTTCTTTCTTTCTTACCAAAAACCCAAACACACATTGAAAATCTACCTCTACCATACATGTCAATGTATGGTAGAGGTAGATCCCCATAATTTCATTCCCTTTATTTCATTCTGTTTATGCATGTTTTTGCACATAACCTGTTATCTTTTTGCTGTTTTGAACATTGCCTGTTGTTGATGGTTTTTTTGACAGTCAGTGATATTTATTGTGCAATTTATCAAGCAATTGAACACCAGTGAATTTGAAATGAACACAGGTGTACCTTGTTAATGTATTAAGTGTGATCTCTCAAGATAATTGACCCAAATTAGGTTGTTAAAACAAAGGGAGTGAATACTTATCAATTAAGTAATTTTCCATTCTAAATACTTAACATTACAGAGAATTGCTTCTACAGGAGTGGAAAAAATCCCATTCAAATATGATTTAATTTGACTTTGCAACACAGCAGAATGAGAAATAAACAATGGGATGTGAATATTTTCTGAAGGCACTGTATATATTGCTTGTCCTGTCTTGTTTAAAAAAAAATAGCTGCAGTGAAAAAAAACATTAAAATATAGAATTATTACTAATGGTGCCAAAATAGATTTTCTTATTAAAAGAGATTCATACAATATCTTATTCTTTATTTTGTACCCTTTATTGCATAAATATTTCTTGTATTTGATATATATATCCTCCCTGGGGATAAATACACTTTAGATTGTGCAACACAGACTTTGAGCTCTTTCTGTAGAATTTAATCAGATGTGTGACTTTTTTTTTCCCTTAAGAGTGACAGTTAAGGATCTTAATCTGTTTTACACACATTCTTTGCTTAACATGGTAAGTTAAAAGCTGTTAAACAATAACAAGCCTATCCAATGAGACAGTCTTAATTGTAAATTAAACATGACTATAATTAACATTCCAAGGGTATAAGGAATTCAATTCAATTTAGAAATTAATTCAATGTAGACCTAATTCATTTTAAAATTGAATTAAACTAAAAACATTTTACTATACACAAATTAAACTCTGTGACAAGAGCTATTTCTATTTTAGTCAACTGTAAATAAGAGTATAGTCAAAATTTAATGGACCAGACGAACTCAAAAGTGGGTGACTATGACTAATAGATATTTTAGGAACAAGTAAAGGTTTGCTGAAAAGAGAAGAAAATAAATGTTTCGACAGTGGAGCCTTTTTCGGATGTCACATGCTGATGCATCTACCTACTTGCACTAAAAGACATTTTAGTTGACTTGACTGGTGACTGACCTGGTGACTAGATTGGTGTTTTTAAGTCACCTGACTGGAAAAAAACTCTTCCCACACTAACTGCAGCTGAATGATCTCTCTCCTGTGTGAATACGCTGGTGGGTTATTAAGACATCTGACCGACTAAAACTCTTCCCACACTGACTGCAGCTGAACGGTCTCTCTCCTGTATGAATGCGCTGGTGGGTTTTTAAGACATCTGACCGACTAAAACTCTTCCCACACTGACTGCAGCTGAACGGTCTCTCTCCTGTATGAATGCGCTGGTGGGTTTTTAAGTCACCTGACCGACTAAAACTCTTCCCACACTGTCTGCAGCTGAATGGTCTCTCTCCTGTGTGAATGCGCTGGTGGCTTGTTAAGTCGCCTGACTGACTAAAACTCTTCCCACACTGACTGCAGCTGAACGGTCTCTCCCCTGTGTGAATGCGCTGGTGTGATTGTAAGTGGTTTCTTTTACTAAAACTCTTCCCACACTGACTGCAGCTGAACGGCCTCTCCCCTGTGTGAATGCGCTGGTGGGTTATTAAGGTACTTGACCGAATAAAACTCTTCCCACACTGACTGCAGCTGAATGGTCTCTCTCCTGTGTGAATGCGCTGGTGTGTTTTTAAGTCATCTGACCGACTAAAACTCTTCCCACACTGACTGCAGCTGAACGGCCTCTCTCCTGTGTGAATGCGCTTGTGGGTTTTTAAGTCACCTGACCGACTAAAACTCTTCCCACACTGACTGCAGCTGAAAGGCCTCTCTCCTGTGTGAATGCGCTGGTGGGTTATTAAGTTGCTTGATTGTCTAAAACTCTTCCCACACTGACTGCAGCTGAATGGTCTCTCTCCTGTGTGAAGGTGCTGGTAGGGTTTTGAAATGCTAGACTGACAGAAACGCTCCTCCTCCCTGTGCCATAATAGCAGTTTGTCCACTCCATCGGAGCAAGGCCTTGAGTGATTCTTCCTCATCCTCTGATCATGCTGGGGTCTCTTATTCTGAAAATGCTCCATGGAATGGTCTTGCTCTGTGTGATGAAAGTGAGATTTGTTTTCTTCATTATGTCCCTCAGTGTTCTGCTCAGCAGTGTGAATCATCTGGGGCTCCTTCTCCAGCTCTCTGAGACTAAAACTGCCCAGTTCATTCAGTTGTTCCTCTCTTTGCCCAAGAACAGACACACTCTCCAGTTCATTAAAACTTTCAACAATTTTCTGAGTAACCAGATTATTAAACCTGTGTGTAAAGTCATCAGATGCTAAGGGATTGCATGATTGTTTGAGACTGTGCAATGACAGTCTCGTCACTTGAACAGAACAAGGCCTAATTATCAAGCCCTGTAGGAGCTGCTGTTGCTCCTCCCTGTACTGACTCTCCTCTCTGTGCTGTATCTCAACAATGTTTTCTTCACTAGGTACATCAGTCTGCTGCTCTGCACAGTCAATCAACTGGGGCTCCATGTCCTGCTCTGTAAGATTAAAGACATCCAGTTCTTCACTGTGCTCTTGTACAGAGACACAGCCCAGTTCATTACAACCTTGTGTAATATTGTTCGAGTCCAGATTATTCATCTTCTTTGTAAAATCATCACATACTAAGCGCCCAGGTGTCTCACTCTCAGACTCCATCTTCATCATGGGCACAGAGTCCAGAACCTCAACAATCTGTCTGCTCTCTGTGTGCTGCTCACTGAGAGTCTTTTTCCCTTCTGGAGCAGTGAGCTCTGTCTTCTGCATCAGACTGGAGCCCCACTCCTCCTCACTGTGCTTCTGTTCAAGAGGAGCCCTTTCCCCAGCCTCAGAGAGAGCACTGGCCTCTGAACCTGTAAACAGAACAAGACAAAATCTTTATAATAATAATAAAAAAACTTTATTTTATATAGCACCTTTAAAGGTGGCTTCTCAAAGCATTTTACAGAATGCCAACAACAAAAAATACACAAAATAAGCATGATGAGAACACACAGTTAGAGGAGACAGTAGATGGTGGTACTAAATACAGTAGGAGCAGAGGGGTAAAGAATAGTTCAATGAAGGGTCTTCTAAAGAAGAAGGTTTTGAGTCTGGATTTGAAGGAGTTTAGAGAAGGTGACTCTCTGATATCCTTGGGGAGAGAGTTCCAGAGCTTTGGGGCATAATAGGAGAAGGCCATCTCACCCATTGATTGTAGACGGACTTGGGGACTTATAGGAGAACACAATTAGAAGAGGTAAGGTTGTGAGGTGGGGAGTAGGATGATAACCCAGACAGGTACTGAGGTACCAAGCCATGGAGAGGCTTATAGGTGAGCAGGAGGATTGTTAAGTTGACATGCAACTTGACAGGAAGCCAGTGCAAGGACTCCAGGATAGGAGTAATGTGAATAGACCTAGTCAGGATTCTGGCTACTGAATTTTGGACATACTGAAGTTTGTTCAATGTGGATTTAGAGTCCCCAGAGAGTAGAGCGTTACAGTAGTCTATTCAAGATTAGACAACTCTTTTCAGCCACAGTTAGTGATAACACAGGGCGTAGTGGAGAAATATTTTTGAAGTGAATGAAAGATGTTTTGACAACATGCTGCACATATGGGTCAAACATCAAATATCATCCCCAAGTTTTTCAATATAGACTGAGGCTCAAGTATAAGAAAATCTACAGATAGAGTTACAGCATTGGTTTTACAAAGTTGATGGGTGGTGCCAATAAGCATGACTTCAGTCTTGTCACAGTTAAGATGAAGGACATTTTGAGTCATCCAAGATTTTATATGGGAGATGCAACTAAATAGAATAGAGACAGACACATCAGCGTCAGGTTTGGTATGGATGTATATTTGAGTATCATCAGCATAGTAGTGATAGCTGAGGCCATGTGATCTAAAAAGCTTTAAACCACACACACGCATACAAGTACACTCACAATCAATTTGGGTTGTTTAAACATAGCGGAATATGTGGGTATAAGGAGGTGTTCTGATTTAGCTTTGTCAGAAACCTAACTACCATGTAAAAAGTAAGTCTACTGTAATAATATCACAATCACATTATATTTACATTAACAGTGCACTGAGAGAGAGGGATCAATACAGACTGAGTGGACACCACAGAACATTAACACTGCAATCAGAGAAAGAGGTTAATACAGACACACTGACTAACTGGACACTACAGAGCATTAACACTATACTGAGAGAGAGGGGTTAATCCAGACACTGACTGGACACTTCAGCACATTAACAATGCACTGAGAGAGAGAGGTGGGTTAACAGACAAATTGACTGCACCCTACAGTACATTAACACTACACTGAGACAGAGGGGTAAATACAGACACTGATTGGACATAACAGTACATTAACACTGCACTGAGAGAGAGGGCACATGAACACTGCACTAAGAGAGAGGGGTGAACACAGACAGACTGACTGGACACTACCGTGCATTAACACTATACTGAAAGAGAGGGGTTAATACAGACACTGACTGTACACTACAGCACATAAACAATGCATTGAGAGAGAGAGGTGGGTTAACAGACAAACTGCTTGCACACTACAGTACATTAACACTACACTAAGACAGAGGGGTAAATACAGACAGTGATTGGGCATAACATTACATTAAAACTGCACTGAGAGAGAGGTCTTAATAGAGACATGCTGACTGAACACTACAGTACATTAACACAGTACTGAGAGAGGGGTTAATACAGACACACTGACTGGACACTCCGGTATATTAACACTGCACTGAGAGAGAGAGGGGTTGATTCACACACACTTACTGCACAGTACAGTACATAAACAATGCACTTAGAGAGAGAGGTTAATACAGACACACTGGATTAATATTCCAGAGGAGTTAATACAGACACAGACCGTGGAGGACGGTAATACTTAAACCAATTGAAATATTTTTTTTACACAATCATTAGTATACATATTAAATCTAGACCAATACAACGTAAATACAATATTTATAAATGTTGTTTCATAATGATGTTGGGTTACAAATTGATTCAGTGGAACAATTGTTGAATGTGAACGAGGTGTTTTCAGCACCTTAACCCGACAAAACAGTTCAGTTTCTAGTAAAGAATCCCGTTGCTACATCACAAGTCTTTCCCACTTCACTCTGCATCTCTGCACTATATTCTCACCAGTGAGGAAAGTTTTTTGATGACAGTTTGATAGTTTGTTAGATAACGAGAATGTTTACTCTTGCGAGATGTTTTCTTTAAAATAAAGTTTGTTATTTAAAAAATCTCACCGGTGAGGAAGTTATAGACACTGGTTTTAAACACACATACTGACTTCATACAAGTCACCACACTGACCTGAGAGCTGCAGTTCCGTATCCATTTCTTCTTTTATTTCTGCAGAGACTACACAGGGAAGCGTGTGTCCAACACGATCTGTCTGTTCCTGATCTCCTCCTGCTCCCGACTCCTTCTCCCTCAGCTGCAATCTCCACTTCAGGCTCTCGTTTTCCTTCTTCAGTTGCGCCATTTCACTCCCGACACTGTCCTCCACACACTGTGTGATTTTAAACACGGCCCGTCTCACCAGGATCCGGGAGACGCTGCGGAGTTTGTCTTGAAACTCGTCCTCCGAATCACACATCCTGTTTCCAAAAACTTCTGACACTTCATACACGATCGATTTGAGCAAAACGTGCATGAAAGAGTCAAGCTGGGTTTGCAGATTTAACAAGCACTCCGCCATCCTTCTTCAGAGTCGGTCAGAAACAAAGGCTGACTTCCGAAGTTTAAACAGAACTTATTTTTTATTCTTCACAGATCCTGTTGTCAGGGCTGTGCTCTGTTCAAGCATAAACGCAGTCGACAAGACGTTACGTATTCAGAACCTGAAGTTATTTTAAAGAAACACAACAACTTTCTTTAAAGAAAATTATTCAGTCACCCACACGTGGGTGAAATACATGCAGGGTCGCGCAGTATAATGACGTCATTCGTTAGCGCGGCCACAGTTTCAAAACAATAGAGAAGCGGAGCTGAGAAAGAGGAGTTTCTTCAGCCTGATATAAACTTCTCTGCAACACCTAGCGCGACCTAGTCAAGAGGAGTGAATCACCTGCGACCTTCGCCGTTCGTAACGGAACAGATTTATTTTTTGCCCTTTCACAACCCTCCTCCCCAACGAAAACGTCTCAAGTGGATTTTTTCAAGTGGGTTTTGATCTCCCTATGCAGGTTTTTGGTTAAAGAAAAAAAATGCTGTCGTTCAATGCGTTTGACATATCCCAACAGTGACAGAGTTCTTTTGCGACACTGTTTCTACTTTTATCTTCTTTCTGTACGCTTTGATAAAAAAACGAGAAATCGTGCAAGGGGAAAAATGTATTTTTTCATAGAGAAAACGTGCACTAGGAACTGTGGTGTTGAGAAGAAATGATTTAACACGATACGTGACCTTATTTAACGGAGCAAATGCTCACCCAGCAAGGTCTGGAGAACTTGGAGAGTCTGGTGGATGTGATACTTTCACGGTATTGTGGAAGAAAACAGTCTTTCTTTGAATTCTCAATCAATCGGAATTTCAGTGCGAAATATAAACCCTTTGTCTGATTTAAAGAGATTATATTTTAAAACTCATAAAAATTCAGAAAACACGTTTCACACTTTGAAATTTAAGACGGGGCGGTGTATTACTAGTAGCGGCGCTGAGCACACTATGGGGGAATTCAGGTTATGTGATATACTAGAGTTTTAATAAATAACGCATCTGATTTCGGATCTTAAGATTGTAGGTTCGACTTCTAGCTGGTTCGTGTAAATTTTAATAAGGCTCTTCAGTAATAGATTATGTAATGAACCGCACCAAATCATTACAAAAGGCACCAGCTAATGTCCAATAGCGTTTTTTTTTCAAATTACATTTTCAGGTTTAAGACACTGTTTAATAAAACACAAGTGTCCTTAAAATCTTCAACTTTCAGGTTTGTTTTACTCTATAATAGAGGATCCAGATTGTGAAGACAACTCCGCCCTATCAAAAGAAAATGTTACACAAAAGTTGGAAAGCACACTCTCAATCCATCTGTATATTTGATTTCCGCCATCCATTCAAGGGTGCTTGGTGCTTCGCAAACAAATCATTTCAGGGAAGAAACTTAGTTTAATGAACTACTGTTGTATTTTCACTGATTGAATTTGATCTTTGTTCTCTCTTTGCATTCTCAGATATAATATTTCAGAATTGCAGTTCAAATTTGTTGGAAAACTTCACAGGCATCATTAGGTTAGCACTGTACAATTGTATTTTAATATCTTGGTATATTTACCTTCATTTTAATATAGAAGTAACCATAAATGTTGTTATTTTGTACTTTTGTCACACTTTTTAAAACATTTTAGCTGAGTCTCCTCATGTGCGTGTATATCTTCTGGTGTTGTGTGGTTGTTAACGAATAAAGCTAATGGTTGTTTGTTAATCGCGTCTCCACTCGTCCTTTGTTTTGAAAAGAACCTGTAAATGCTACATTGGTGTCAGAAGCGGGCAGAATGGACAACTCGTGGCAGACACTACCCAATTCTATTAAGCACCGGCTGACGCTGAAAGAAACAAAACCCATCGGCAGCGCACATAGGGAGCCTGAGCAACTCCTGGGTGCGACAGGTGGCCACAGCCCTTACCATGGTTATTCAATAGTGGTCCCACCAGTAGAATTGGGGCGACTGGCTGCTACTCCTGATCAGCGGGCACCCCAGATAGAGGATACTCTCCCTGCCGGAGCCGATCAGCGATTCCCACACCCATCGGCGCGGGTGCGAACAGGTCGCTACAATGGGGAAGCGCCTTGGGAAATCTACGAGGCGCAGTTCCAGGTCGTGGCCCGGACGAAGGGCTGGAACCGGGCTGAGATGGAAGGAGTGGCCTGCCAGGTCCCGGAGGATGTCCCGGAGGAGGACAGAGGTGAATACACGGCGCTGGCGGCGGCTCTCCAGCTGCGTTTCGGTGTAGAGGAGGTGCCAGACTTGATGCGGGAGAGGCTGGCCCTGCGGCGGCGGCAACCAGGAGAGCGACTGGGCCCGGTTGCCGCTGATGTCGCGTTCCTCGCCCGCCGAGGATACCCAACTTTCCCCCGGGAAGTGCAGCGAGAGATGGCTCTCCAGGCTTTTCTCAAGGCCCTCTCACCCGAGGAGCTGCGGCGCCACGTGCAGCTGGCCGCGCCAACATCGCTGGAGCAGGCCTTGGCCCTTGCTACACGGGGTGAGGCCGTGTTCGGGGTGACTGGAAGTGCCAGCAGACGCAGTGCGCCCTGCTGGCTGACCGAGACGGCGACGGAGGAATCCAGCAAGGGGGAAGAGCCAGCCCGGGCAGCAACCCCTGCGGAACAGCCCCGCACGCTGATTTGCAACCGCTGCGGGAAGAGAGGACACCGAGCCTGGTTCTGCCAGGCACCCGAACCTCTCACTCCTCGATCGGCGTAGGGAAACGGGAATGGGGCGACTCAGCTTGGGGAAGGCCGCCCCTCGAACACCTCAACCCCCGCTCCGGAGAGCGCTGTTAAGACCGGCGCCCCTCACGCCACCGTGGGGCGAGTCGGCTGTAGCCGGGGCCTGTACCTCCACTGCAAAATCGAGGACCAACCCTGCCTGGCCCTACTCGACACCGGTTCATCGGTAACCCTACTCCGGCCGGGCATCCTCCCCAACACCGAGGGCACCAACCCCCCAGGATGGGAGGCCTCCAGCCTGCGGCTAAGGACTGTGATGGGACAGCTCGCCGCAGTGCGGGGGAAACAGGTGCTTGCCTTCCGTCTGGGTGCAGCGACGGTGCGCCTTCCCTGCTACCTCGCACCCATCCAGGAGGACTGCATTCTGGGGCTGGACGTACTGCAGCGAGTGGGGCGCGCCGTTGAGGATCTCTGCCAGTGGAGCTGCGAGGGCCTCGATCAGGACCAGCGGCAGCGGCTCCAGGCGCTACTCGCCCAGAACGAGGATCTCTTTGCGGCGATAGATGAGGACTGCACCCGCACTGCCCTGGTCCGACACGAGATCAACACCGGCGACGCTCGGCCCATCCGCATCCCACCGGGACGCATGGTTCACGCCAAGTGGACCGCCGGCGAGGAAAAGATCCGGGAGATGGCCGCAGCGGGGGTGATTGAGCCCTCCGCGAGCCCGTGGTCGGCGCCAGCTATACTGGTAAAAAAAAAAGACGGCTCGTGGAGTATTCTGCGTCAACTACCGCAAGCTGAATGAGGTCACCCAGAAAGATTCCTACCCCCTGCCGAGGATAGATGACGCCCTAGACTACATCACCGGGTCGACCTGGTTCAGCTCCCTGGACCTCCGCTGCGGCTACTGGCAGGTACCGCTTGCTCCCGATGCTCGCCCGAAGACGGCCTTTTCTATCGGCCAGGGCCTCTGGCAGTTTACTGTCATGCCTTTTGGCCTGTGTAATGCCCCGGCGACGTTCGAGAGGCTGATGGAGAGGGTGCTGGCATCTGTCCCGCGGAACCAGTGTGTGCTGTATCTGGACGATCTGCTGGTTCATGCCCGGGGCTTCGACCAGGCCTTGACGAACCTCCAGGTGGTGCTGGCCTGCATCCGCCGTGCTGGCCTGAGGCTCAACCCCCGCAAGTGCGAGCTCCTGCGGCGGGAGGTGAGCTTCCTGGGACATGTTGTTGGACCGCGAGGGATGGCTACGGACCCAGGTAAGGTCGCCGCAGTGAGGGACTGGCTGACTCCACACACCGTCACGGAGCTCCGCAGCTTTCTGGGGTTGGCCTCGTACTACCAGAGGTTCGTCCGGGACTTTGCCAGCATCGCTGCCCCGCTGCACCGCCTCACCGACAATTGCCGCCGTTTCGGCTGGGACTCGGGCGGTGAGACTGCCTTCGGCCGGTTGCGTGAAGCTCTGGTGGGGGCCCCCGTGCTGGCCTACACCGACCCGCGGTTGCCGTATGTTCTCGACACCGACGCGAGTGACTCGGGTTTGGGTGCGGTTTGGGTGCGGTGTTGGTGCAGGAGGGGCCGGATGGGGAGTGCGTAGTGGCCTACTAAAGTCGGGGTTTGACTAGGCCGTCGCGAGCTGCTGGCGGTGATGGCGGCGGTCCACCACTTCAGGCCGTACCTGTTCGGGACCCGGTTCCGGCTGAGGATCGACCATGCGTCCCTCACCTGGCTGCTCCACTTTAAGGAGCCGGAGGGGCAGATGGCGCGATGGATAGAGATCCTGCAGGAGTACGACTTCACTGTCGTGCACTGTAAAGGGTCTTGCCATCTCAATGCCGATGCTCTCTCGCGGCGCCCCTGCGAGGCCGCGGAACGCCACCACTGCGCCCGGCGGGAGCAGCGTGAGGAGGCTGTCCGCACCGTGGCGGGGGTGAGCACCGCGGCCACGGCCCGGGAGGGGCCGCTGGGGGTGGGCCTGCCAGACTTGGCACAGCGTCAGGCAGCTGATCCTGATGTGGGGCCGGTGCTCCGCTGGTGGGCAGCTGGAGTGCGGCCTACGCGAGAGGAGCTCGCCCCGCACCCGAAGTCTGTCAAGGCCCTCTGCGCCCTGTGGGAGGCCTTGGAGGTAAAGGACGGGGTGCTGCGCCGGGGGTGGCGGGTACCCTCCAGTGGCGAGATACGGTGGCAGCTGGTGGTGCCTCGGTCACTCCGCAGGGCGGTGCTCCGAGCGGTGCACGGCCAGCCGGGCGTGGGGCACTTCGGCGGTAAAAAAACCCTGCAGCGTCTCCGAGGCCATTTTTATTGGGGTCTTTCCCACCGGGACGTGGAGCGGTACTGCCGAACGTGTGCGGTGTGCGTGGCGCAGAAGGGTCCCCCTGAGCACTCTCGGGCCCCCCTCCAACAACACCAGGTGGGGGCTCCTATGGAGCGGGTGGGGGCGGACGTTTTGGGCCCGTTTCCACACACCGAGGCCGGGAACCTCTACGTCTTGGTGGCCATGGATTATTTTACGAAGTGGCCGGAGGCCTACGCCCCCCCGGACCAGAGTGCCCCCACGGTGGCCGATGCACTGCTGGAGGGGATGTTTGCCAGGCTGGGGGTGCCGGAGGAGTTACACAGTGACCAGGGGCGTAACTTCGAGTCCCAGGTCTTCGCCAGAGTGTGCCAGCGCCTGGGGATCACTAAGACGTGGACCACACCGCTGCATCCCCAGAGCGACGGGTTGGTGGAGCGGTTTAATCGGACGCTCACCACCCAGCTGGCCACCCTGGTGTCCCGGCACCAACGGGACTGGGACTGCCACCTCCCCCTTGCGCTCTGGGCGTACAGGACCGCGGTCCAGGAATCCACCGGGTGCACCCCAGCCTCGCTCATGCTGGGCCGGGAAATAAGAACCCCGGTGGACCTGGTCTTCGGCCCGCCGCCCGAAAATGGGTTGGCACTGCCGGCTGGACTGGACTACGAGTGGGACCTGTGACAGCGGATGCAGCGGGTGCACAGCTTTGCACGGACCCACCTGACACAGGCGGGGGTCCGGCAGAAGCGGTACTACCACCTGCGCTGCAGGGGACCTGCCTTCCAGCCCGGGGACTCAGTTTGGGTGTACAACCCGCGCCGCCGCAAAGGCCTCAGCCCTAAGCTGGCGCTGTCGGAGGAGGAGCCGTGTGGGGAGGCTCTAGAGGAGCAGCTGGGGCTGGAGCTGGCCGATAGTGGGGCGTCTGTGGGTCGCCAGCCGTCACCGTGACGCAGCGGCCGCTCACGCAGGGTTCCGCAGCAGTTGGCCGAATACGAGTACAGCCTGAGGGGGGTGTTCGACGTCGGCGAGACGCCAGATGCCAGATGCTTCAGGTGGGGGCAGTGTAACATCCTCGCTTGGTGGTGAGGAGGAAGCGCCCCTAGGCGCTCGTAGTACCGCTGGGCATGCTGGGAGTGGTAGCCGGGGAGAGTCTGAGGGTCAGCACGATGACCAGCGGCTGACCCTACCTGTGTAAATAATGTCCTAGTAATTCTAGTGGCCTGTGTAGTCCTGTAAAAGTATAGTGTGTTGTTAGGTAATTACCACCCTAAATATGTGTACGTGTTCCGTCAGTCTCCTCATGTGTGTGTAGATCCTGTGTTTGGTTTTTGTGTGGTTGTTAAATAAAGCTAGTGCTTGGTTGGTTAACCGCGTCTCCACTGTTCTTTAGTTCTGAAAAGAACCTGCAAACGCTACACAATGTATTGTGAAGCATAAAAGCCAGCTGCATCAATCTCTATTACGCGTCATTTATGAAGGCGTTTCAAATAGCAGCCAGTGCAGTATTAACGCTTTTGGAGCATGTATTACATTGTAAATAGTCTTATTTAAATAAGTTTAAATTCGCACACTGTTATTTAGACAGCGCCAACACAGTCTGAACTCCTACAACCTGTCCCCGCTGAGTAGATCTTAAAGCAGCTGCAGCCAGAGTAGCCGTAATGGCAACAGTGTTTGGAGTTCGGCTTATTTCTTCTGCAGAACCACCGGTATTGGAATATACTGTTCCGCAAAAGAAGCGCTTTCGGTTTCTGATCGTTTTAATTAAGCGCTGCTCTAAACTTTACATTTGCTCGTACTAGTTTCCTCCATGAAAAAAATACGTTTCCCTCATTACTTGATTTCACTTTTTTCTTATAAATAAATAAAACATTTAATTCAATACAATAACCACAAGCAGGAAGGCTCGTTGTCTAAGGCGTTGCGGTCAGTTAGCAGTTTCTCCTGGAGACATTTGTTCAAATCCCACTTCTGATGAAAAGCTTTTCTCGTTAGAGTAGAAACGATAGAAGCCTTAAGTGGGAAAAAAATCACAACATCTCGCATTTCACGTGTTTAATGTTAATTGTCTCAGTGGTTGCCTGGGTGAATGATGGATCTTCTCTCTTGCAGGGTGACGGCAAACTTCTTCAGAGAGGGAGTCTCCAACGTACGGCTTTTCTTTGTCAAGAGCCGAGACAACAGAAACAGACTTCAAACTCACATGAATTAATTCTTGAGCGTTTATGACCCTCTTTAAAAAGCCGAGAGCAGGCGAAAACGTCATTGGAAATGAGGAAATGCCTGCTGACAGTAAACAGAGCTCACGTTCAGCTGCGAATAAGTGCTCTTCGTTAGTACAGTGCTGAGTACCTACGCTTGTTGCACGGGAGACCGGGGTACTTTTCTGTGACAGGGCGCTGGTTTAATTTTTTAAAAACCTGACTCCACTTAAAAGTGTGTACTGTGTACTAACTTTCGAAGTACTTAGTGCGGTAGAATATGGAGATCATCTCTAGCTCTGAGCTCAACTGCAACAAGAAGTCGTGCTGAACAAAGTCAGAGCCCAGCTGAACATGTGCTCAGTGTGGTGCTCAGGACACGTGAGCATTGTTGTGGTTCTAATTAGCGCTAACTGCAGGGGCTCTGAATCAGAACGTTTCAATTTATCTGTTCAGTAAATTAAAATGCAGAACACGTTAAAATCGGATTATGACTATATAACCGAATGTCCCTCACAGTTTAAAAGATACCAGTAAGGACACACAATTACTAATGCGATACTTATTGGAAATAGTCCCAAAACAAGCACATATCGCAGCTGGTAGACCCCTGTAATAATTTTGCAGTGACAGAACACTTTGAAGATTTGCAATCTATTTAAATATGAATTTTCTAAATTTCAGTTCTCTTTACTCCCTGGCATAACTGAACTCTCACCTTCACATACTAAAGCCATTACATGCATTAGCTGTGATAATGCTTCTAAGAAACACAGAATTACATTTAGTTTTGTTCCTCATTTCCCCCAAGAAAAAAAGAGTCAATTTCCACCTGGAATGATTGATGCCCCATCAAACATGTTTTAATATCCCCAGAAGTTTATACAATAGAATCCTGGTTTGTGGCTTAAATTCAAGGTAAAAAAGACTAAGGAAAGGAGTTGGAAACAATGTCGATCTGGGATTTTACTCATCCGGAATATTTCACTACATTGGGCAGTATGTGCCAGAGAGCAGCTCCTGATATCCCTTCGATAGCTCAGTTGGTAGAGTGGGGAACTGTAATAAAAACACTTTGGAATCCTTAGGTTGTTGGTTCAACTCTGGCTTGAAGGAAGGTGCTTCTTGTGTATTTTAATCAAAGAGTTAAAATAGTGAATCTGTTTAATTCAGTCGTTGATCAAAAGCTCAATAAACGACGAAGCAGAGGCTCCTGTTCCGAATTCAGCTCCTGTCTGATTGTCTTGTTTTGGCCAAGATCTGATCTATGAATTAAAGGACTACTCTGTCTGCTTTGTAATTCAAAAATACATTTTGTAATGCAAATGTCAAGTTTTTTGTAGATATAAAGGTGTTCTCTGTTTTCAAAGGATAGCTACTTAATTGGCTTTATGATTTGGTATTGATTTTGTATGGTTGTATTATTAACTTTGTGCTTTCTGTGTTTTTATCGTATTGTGGACTTATTTTTTAAACAAATGCTTACAAAGGCAGACACGGCACACATCTGTTTATACCAGCGGTGAATTGTACATTTTTATTAAGTACAATCTACTGTGCATTTTTGGGAGTATAACAGGTTCGATATAAAGTGGCAAAAATCTAAAAGGGGAAAATACCCCAGACTGCGTGTAAAGCCCTTGTTGTGGCTGTTGTTTTATTTTTAGATAAAAATGGCGTAGTGTGCACGAAATGTTGCAGAAACACAATCTAATATTTTAATAACTGTTATTTTAATAATTTGATAAGTATGAGGCCCCAGATCCAAATCTTCGGTTCTGATTTTTTAAACATGATATCTTCCCTTCCTCTCGATGTGAGCAATTGTTTTTTTTTCACATTGCGATCCAAAGAGCCTCAGACGCACAGTCTAACAGTAACCAAACCAGAATGGATTCTGCTGGGAGCCGGACTGAGCTCATTCTCACTCCCTGTGTTGAAAACAGAATTATCTCTTCCCCGAACATCGTCTACAGATCACTTGTGTGCTTTTAACCTTCTCGCAGCAACAGGCGAGACTGAAGCTGGAGATGTGAAGGCACCCGCTGGTGCATCTTCTCCAAATTTCACTTCTCTTTTTTTTAAAAAGTAGATATAGCCCTGATAAAAGCATTAGCTTTATCAGTTTTTACATTAATCGATTTTGAAACAAATATTATATTTTTATTGCAATTTACATAATAATAATAATTATTATTATTATCATCATCACTTACACTTATATAGAGCTTTTCTGGACACTCCACTCAAAGTGCTTTACAGGTAATGGGGAATCCCACTACCGCCACCAATGTGCAGCCCCACCTTGATGATGCAACGGCAGCCATACTGTGCCAAAATGCTCACCACACATCAACAATCAGTGGGGAGGAGAGCAGAGTAATGAAGCCAGTTCATAGATGGGGATTATTAGGAGGCCATGACTGGTAAGGGCCATTGGAAAATTGGGCCAGGATGCTGGGGTTACACCCCTACTCTTTCAAGAGACGACCTGGGATTTTTAAAGGCCAGAGAGAGTCAGGACCTCAGTTTTACTTATCAGCCGACGGACGGCACCTGTTTACAGTTTAGTGTCCCCGTCATTATACTGGGGCATTAGGACCCACATGGACCACAGGGTGAGCGCCCAGCGACAGAAACCAGATGGTACTGTGTGTCGGGCTCGGCTGCAAGCAGGACAATGATGTCACGGGGACAAAGTAGAAAAAATCAAAACAGTTCTATAAAAGACCTGTGTCAACTGTCGGTTCGCAGTCTGGACTCTAAATCCATCGATCTGATTTCAAATCTCTCTAACACCTGAGCTGTGGCTTCTTTTGAGTAGTTATTCAGGAGAACATTATGTTAATCGTATAGATGAATCGTTTAATATATTCAGGTGGATAGCTACTTCAGCATGCATATCTGCAAAGAAACAAGTAATATTGTAGGTTTAATCCATGCTGAAAAGAGAAGAGAGAAAACAAACCTGAAGAATTTTTCATTGCTGAAACATTGTGTTTTCTCTCTTCTCTTTTCAGCATGGAATAAACCTATTACTTGTTCCTTTAATATATTGTTCGGTTGAATTCAAAATGCTTTACTACTACAAGAGAGGATTATAGTATGGAGGATGAGACAAATTTATGATTTCTTGGAAGAAAATGGTTTTACTTTGCATTCGAAATGAATCAAAACTTTTGCGTGACACACAAACCCTTTGTCTTTTTTAAAGATATCATATTTTTAAACAGACAAGTATAGAAAAAGTTTTTTTTTACTTAGAAATTTTGGATGGGGGTGATGCATTACTAGTAGTGGCACTGAGGTCACTATGGTGCTGTTGAGCACCATAAGGTTAGGGCCAGTGGTGTAATGTATAATGCATCTGACTTTGGATCAGAAGATTGTAGGTTTGACTCCTGTCTGACTCATGTTGCTTTTAAACCAGTAGTAGATTTTCTTTATGTAAATTAACTGCAGCTGAAAGCTATAGAAAACACGTTGGGTAAATTGCAATGAACTGTCGAACTGTTTTGCACGAAGCTGCAGACTACTTAACACGGTACTGTCTGAAGATCAGCTCCTGCTCTGAGCTCAATAGCAATGCAAAACTGCGTAACAAAGCTGGCGAGCAGCTGAACTTGTGCTAAATAGTCTGTTCGGTGATGAGGGTTCAGTACTTGCGTTGTTCTAATTAGCACGAACTGCACAGGCTGAATCAGACAATTTCAAATAGTCTGATCAGTGTAGGACAAGTTAATGAAGAATTATTACTTTGTCTGTCTCTTGTTTGTATATAAATGAATGTCTCTGACAACTTAATGTTAGTTTTTAATTTAGTTTTACGATGTAGGTCAGGCGTTGACATATGCACAAACACACGAAATGTCTCACTCCTGATTAAGCTCATGAAGCAATACGAGTGAAGCAATTCCTCCTGCTTCTCGTACAACCATATCAGAACAGAAGCACGTGTCACCCAGCTCTGATTCAAGAGCGACTCACTGGCATGGAGGGGGGGTACTGTCAAGCCCTCTGCAGCCAGAGGGCGCTCCTTCTCTGTCCTGTCCCTAGTTTCCAGCCTGCTGTCCTTCCTGTCCCTCTCTTTCCCTTGGGCTATATATTTCCGGGTCTTGCACTCTGTCGTTGCTCAGCATTGACGTTTGGATGTCCTGAGACCCGCCTAGCACCAGGGCGCCCCACGTCCGCTCCCTGAGGGCATAGGTTTCTATACGGCATTCCTGAACTCTTTGCACTAATGAGCCCGGGCCTTTTTCCCGTCTCGCCGCTACGCATATGGGTCTTTTTCCGCTCTCCTACTCCCCATGGTTAGTCCCTTTGGACGTCCGTGACAGGTGCCCCTTTGGAATAGTTTTCAGAAAATGTGAGAAAAGGAAAGTTATGTACAGTAAGCTCTCACACACAGCTCTCAAACACAGCATTAGAGATTGGAATCTGATTGTAAAAAAAAAAAACTGCCCGTCTCCCCGCCATTTAACGTTGCTGTTGTTTTTATTTTACATATTGTTAGCATTTTAATGAATTGTTAAAAGATTTATACACAAATCGCTAAATACGAAACGTAAAAACCCAACTGTAAGCAATTGACCATTCATATTCCTGAATTTTAAATACCTATGTTTATCTGTGTCCAAGTGCCTGGTGCAGCTATTTTGAAAGCATACCTCAAGGAGGACTTTACACGCAGTCTGGGGTATTTTCTCCTTTTACATTTTTGCGATTTTATATCGAACCTCGTATACTCCCAAAAGTGCACAGTAGCTTGTACTGTGTGCCCTGTTTGCCTTTGTAAGCATTTGTTTAAAAAATAAGTTCACAATATGATAAAAACAGAGAAAGCACAAACTTAATAATATAACGATTCAAAATCAAAACCAAATCATAAAGAAAAAGAGTCAATTTCCACCTGCACTGATATCCCTTCAAATGTTTTATAAGAACTATTGACGTTTATAGAGTAGAAGCCTGGTCCATTTCTTCTACTAAACGAGACTATGGGAGTGAGTATTTTGATGTCGAACTGGGATTTAAATAAAGAGGAACACTACACTACATTGGGCTACGCGTGTGACAAAACGTTTATTTTAGACTTCTCGATAGCTCAGTTGCTAGCTCTTAAAACTGTAGAAAAAGCAGTGAGTATGTCTTATGTCCCTGGTCTGAATCCAGTTTGAAGGGTGGTGTTTTCTTGTTCCTTAATCAAAAAGTGAATTGCGAATTTGTCTTTCACTTTGACGTTCACCCGAAAGCTCAGTATACAAAGAAGTAGAGGCTCCTGTTCTGAATAATCCTCACGTCTGATTGTTTTGCTCAGACCTTTAAAATGTACACTGTGGACTATTTGCTCTTCCTAACACAATTAAAAAGCCGCCGGCAAACTTATCGATCGGGAGTTTAGTTCAGTGATAGCGCGCGCTTAAGTTTTCTATACCGGGGTAAAGTTAGCTCGAAGTTCGAAAACGATTTTGGCACGCCTGTAGCGCTTTCACGAAACCTCTTAGAGTTGCGAGAATGCTTGTTTTGTGTATAAAATACATTGTGGATGCTTTCGCAGCCTTTATTTTTTCGATTTTATGACATTTTTTTGACCATGCACGAATATTCTTTTGTCCATATCTTCGCAATGGAAGCACAGAACGCCGTCAAACCAAATGCATTTTAAAGACCACGACTTGTGGATATTTCCACAGCCTTTACATCAAACTATCAGTGAGCTAATTATCTTTTTTTAAACCTCCGGTTTTTCATCGATGCGTAATTACGCACGAACTGGAACCCGGGGGACCGCTGTGTGCACACGTTCACAACGCGAGAAATACTGTTCAATACGGCTTCATGCGAAAAACCCGTATATGACCATAGGAAGCAGAACAGCGCAGTCTCCCATTACCCAGACTGTAAGCACGGGAATAAAGCTTTGTGTGATTTCTGAAACCCTTCCTTTACGCCCTGTTTTCATTCAGGTAAGGGTCAACTATATTCACAATACTACTGACAGCAGGAAGATTAAAATATTCTTTTCTCAGCAGCTTATTAAAAACAGCTCCCATGATGTTCAAACCGATTTTTTACACAGAACACTGACACAGCTTTGCATTCTGAATCTCTTTTTCTCATGCTTTTATTTAATATGGCACAATGCACTGGGATAGGGGTATTCTGTTCACAAACCAATAGCATTTAAACCACAGCACCCACAATGCAGCAAGTGTTTTGCACACTAAGCAGGTCCTCTGACTTTTCCCAGCTTTGTTTTGGGTTGTGGAACCTTTCTTTATATTTTTTATGATTTTCTGAAGATAACACTACAGGTAATACACTGGGATAGGTGGGTCATCTTCATGGCTCAATAGCATTTCAAATACAGCACCCACACTGTTGAAACCAAGTGTTTTACACACCAGACAGGCCCCCGGACCTCGTACAACCTTGCTGTGGCTGTGGCCCCTTTCTTTATTTTGTAATGAGTTTCTGAAGATAACACTACAGGTAATACACTGGGACAGGTGGGTCATCTTCATGGCTCAATAGCATTTCAAATACAGCACCCACACTGCTGAAACCAAGTGTTTTACACACCACACAGGTCCCCTAACCTTATACAACCTTTCTGTGGTTGTGGCCCCTTTATTTATTTTTTTAATAAGAATTTTAGTTTTTCAATATGGCACCATTAGACAGGTGGTACATGGGGATTGGGGGGTGCTATTCATGAGTCAATAGCTCTTCAAGCACAACAGCCACAGTGCTGCAACCAGGTGTTTTACACCAGACATTTCCCCTAACCTTATACAACCTCGCTTTGAGTTGTGGAACATTTCTTTATTTTTTAATGTTTTTTTTTACTGTAATCAAGTGTTGTGCTCACTAGGCAGGCCTCCTGACCTTTCACAGTCATGCTTTGTTGTGTGCAACTTTAATTATCTTTTTAGGATTTTTTGAACATGGCAACTTCCACTGAGACGGGTGGGGGGTGTGGGGGTGCTCTTCAATAGCTTTTTCATCTATACACACAAACGGATGTAACCAAGACACTCAGAACCTGTCACGCAGGGGCTGACTGCTGAGGATAGGGATCCAATGCGGTGCCCTTGGTAGGGTTGGCGCGAGACGCAGGCGTAGTCGGAGTAAACAGGCAGGGGCCCGAGTCCGGGAAGGCGTAGAAGTTGCGTCGGTAGGCAGAGGCGTAAATGAAGAGACAGGCTGGGGTCAGGATCCGAGAAAGCGTAAAACAGGCGAAGGTACAAAATCGAGTGGCTAAAGCAGTTGTCGGAAAAGCGGGGTCGAGGTCCAGGGGAGAAGTCATAGTAAGGCAAAAGCGTAGTTAGTAGGTAAGCTCCGGGAGAGAATCTCAATCGTGAGCAATGACCGGGGGACAGATGAGGGTTTAAGTAGAGGACTGATTGACATGTGCACGTTTGGTATGGGGAGAGCTCGAGGGAATGCGGGAGCGCTTGCCTGCGTGAGGGAGATTCATGACAGAACCAACAGAATCAACCTGAACTCATAGAAAAACAAGAATGCCCCCGAGACACCTGAATCCCCCTCCTGGACCACTCTGGTATCAACACCCCCAAACCCATCCATACCAGCTAACAAGATTCAGAATCGGTGCAACCCTCCAACCTGGACCAAGAGCAGGATGGGACAAGAACCTGCACCACACTACGTACACAGGTCTGTATTTTTGGCTGAAGATGAAAATGTCTAACATAGATTGTTTTGGTTCTAGCAAACAATAAAAATAGTTGTTAAAATCCAAACACACATAATGAGATCACTCTCTGTCAGTAACATTCTGGGTCTGGGCTCCTCTGTATTTGGGCTAAAGAGAGTTCAACAACATTTATTAAATGCACTGACATCATAATCTGACAAGATCCATTGTTTAGGGGAGACTTGACCACCCACTGTCCCCCTGGTATCGTGAAGCTCATTGTCCTTTAGCTTTCCAAAACCAGAATCACTTGGGACTCCGGGGGGATCGGTGTATGCAAAATATGAATTCCTTATGCAAGAAATTGTATATGGTCAATATAGCGATCATATCTTATCAGCAGATGGTAATCTCCAAGGAACAAGTAATAGGTTTATTCCACGCTGAAAAATGATCAAATGATTGATGAACCCAAGTGATTTGAAAGAAATGTTAAACAACTCAAAGCGAGGTTGTATAAGGTTAGGGGAGCTGTCTGGTGTGTAAAACACCTGGTTGCAGCACTGTGGCTGTTGTGCTTGAAGAGCTATTGACTCGTGAAGAGCACGATGTACTATCCCCATGTACCGCATGTCTAATGGTGCCATATTGAAAAACTCATAAAAAAATAAAGAAAGGGGCCACAAGCACAGCAAGGTTGTATAAGGTTCTGGGGGCTGTCTGGTGTGTAAAACACCTGGTTTCAGCAGTGTGGCTGTTGTATTTGAAATGCTATTGAGCCATGAAGACGACCCACCCGTCCCAGTGTATTACCTGTAGTGTTATCTTCAGAAACTCATTACAAAATAAAGAAAGGGGCCACAGCCACAGCAAGGTTGTACGAGGTCCGGGGGCCTGTCTGGTGTGTAAAACACTTGGTTTCAGCAGAGTGGGTGCTGTATTTGAAATGCTATTGAGCCATGAAGACGACCCACCCGTCCCAGTGTATTACCTGTAGTGTTATCTTCAGAAAATCATTACAAAATAAAGAAAGGGGCCACAGCCACAGTAAGGTTGTATAAGGTTCTGGGGGCTGTCTGGTGTGTAAAACACCTAGTTTCAGCAGTGTGGCTGTTGTATTTGAAATGCTATTGAGCCATGAAGACGACCCACCCGTCCCAGTGTATTACCTGTAGTGTTATCTTCAGAAACTCATTACAAAATAAAGAAAGGGGCCACAGCCACAGCAAGGTTGTACGAGGTCCGGGGGCCTGTCTGGTGTGTAAAACACTTGGTTTCAGCAGAGTGGGTGCTGTATTTGAAATGCTATTGAGCCATGAAGACGACCCACCCGTCCCAGTGTATTACCTGTAGTGTTATCTTCAGAAACTCATTACAAAATAAAGAAAGGGGCCACAGCCACAGTAAGGTTGTATGAGGTTTGGGGGCCTGTCTGGTGTGTAAAACACTTGGTTTCAGCAGAGTGGGTGCTGTATTTGAAATGCTATTGAGCCATGAAGACGACCCACCCGTCCCAGTGTATTACCTGTAGTGTTATCTTCAGAAACTCATTACAAAATAAAGAAAGGGGCCACAGCCACAGTAAGGTTGTATGAGGTTCGGGGGCCTGTCTGGTGTGTAAAACACTTGGTTTCAGCAGTGTGGGTGCTGTATTTGAAATGCTATTGAGCCATGAAGACAACCCACCCATCCCACCTGTAGTGTTATCTTCAGAAAATCATAAAAAAATAAAGGTTCCATAACCCAAAACAAAGCTGGGAATAGTCAGATGACCTGCTTAGTGTGCAAAACACTTACCTGCAGCATTGTGGGTGCTGTGGTTTAAATGCTATTGGTTTGTGAACCAGTGCATTGTGCCACATTAAATAAAAGCAAGAGAAAAAGAGATTCAGAACACAAAGCTGTGTCAGTGTTCTGTGTAAAAAATCGGTTTGAACATCATGGGAGCTGTTTTTAATAAGCTGCTGAGTAAAGAATATTTTAATCTTCCTGCTGTCAGTAGTATTGTGAATATAGATGACCCTTACCTGAATGAAAACAGGACGTAAAGGAAGGGTTTCAGAAATCAAACAAAGCTTTATTCCCGTGCTTACAGTCTGGGTAATTGGAGACCGCGCTGTTCTGCTTCCTATGGTCATATACGGGTTTTTCGCATGAAGCCGTATTGAACAGTATTTCTCGCTTTGTGAACGTGTGCACACAGCGGTCCCCCGGGTTCCAGTTCGTGCGTAATTACGCATCGATGAAAAACCGGAGGTTTAAAAAAAGATAATTCGCTCACCGATAGATTGATGTAAAGGCTGTGGAAATATCCACAAGTCGTGGTCTTTAAAATGCTTTTGGTTTGAAGGCGTTCTGTGCTTCCATTGCGGAGATATGGACAAAAGCATATTCGTGCATGGTCAAAAAAATGTCATAAAAACGAAAAAGTAAAGGCTGAGAAAGCATCCACAATGTATTTTATACACAAAGCAAGTGTTTTTGTAACTCTAAGAGATTTCGTGAAAGCGCTACAGGCGTGCCAAAATCGTTTTCGAACTTCAAGCTAACTTTACCCCGGTGTTTTCTATCGCCGGCATCTCTGTATTCTTTTTAAACGCGATATTTTTTATTCTTCGTGTGTGAATTTCAGGGAGACTCATAAACCCTTTCTCTGTTTTTAAGATACATTATTTTAAACCAGACATAATGAAAGACGTAGTAATTAGACACACGTACAAAACACATGAATCTAATTGAAGAAACTTTTGACCGGGGCGATGTATTACTAGTAGCGGCTCTGAACTCAATGTGGTGCTGTATAGGAATGCAATACAAACGCCAATGGCACAATGGATAACGTGTCTGATTACGGATCAGAAGACTTTAGATTTCTACTCCTTCCTGGTTCGTGAAGAAGCTTTTAAACCACACTACTCAACACTGACATCGAAGTGTGTGCGGTCCTACACAACCTTACTATCGACTAGATGAGTCTTCTGTTCTATCTCCGATTCTTTCCGCACATTCCTGCTATTTCACCACCGTTATTGTAGGATAACAGCCACAGACACGAGAAGATATACTATTCCGAACAAATGTCTTAAATAATCAAGTTGAAAAGGGTGACAATAAGTTTTTGTTTCTTTAACGTAACCTAACTTTTGACTGTAAAGTTCACATTATTTTCTGTAGCCGCAAATCCCCAATATTTCTGCTTTCTCCCAAGAAACACAAGCGTGGAGTCAAATCATATTAAATAACACAACACATCTATTAATTTAACACCCAGATGTGACAGAACACATGTAAGACTTACACACAGCTTTTAATATGATATAGTGAATTTGCAGGTATCCTGGGGAGGGAAGAGAACTGATATTAAGGAAATACATATTTAAAGGGGATGTAAGTCTTAAATGTGTTTTGTCACATCTGGGTGTTAACTGAATAATTTTCTAGCATTATTTATTGTGTTTTGACTCTATACTTGTGTTTCTCAGGAGAAGGCAGAAATATTGATGTTTACATTTATATTCACATTCCCGGTGATATTGACATAGGTACTCAACTATTTACTTGTAGTTTGACTAGTGTCAAAAGTTGAAAATCTCTGAAAACATCAAGATGGCTAACGACGTGCAAAGAAACTCAATCACATTTAGAGAAGGTAATGTTTAGATCGGATTAATTCGAAGTGTGTCTCTGGGTGCATTTGATCTACGAACGTTGTGTTTAACTGAAGCACACCCTGACTGAGTGTGCCATAGAAACTGACACATGTCATATTTTTCCACATTCACAGATTTTTGGCTAAAGTAAAAAAAAAATCGTTGTCATTTTCTTGCCAGCTGGCAGTAATTCTTTTGAACTGATAACAAAGACAAGCATTTTAGCTTTCGCGATGTGTGGAGTTCTTGAAAAACAAGTTGTGCCAAAAACGAAATAAACACCTCCATTAAACTTAATGCAGAAGCATGTTGTCTATAACAATAAACGATGCAAGAAGACAGGAAGAAAGGCACCGCTGGGATTTAAACCCAGGATCTCCTGTTTACTAAAGAGGCGCTTTAACCATCTAAGCCACGACACCAGCAGAACTCTCTTCTTTTACTGCCACTTGGACACACCGCTCTGAGACACCTGCGTTCAGTAAGCCCTGAGTCTGCTGGCTGAGCAAAGCTGCCTCCTTTACACGGAACAGGAGCCCCGACTGTAAGAGAAATGAAGAGAAATGGCTTTTATTGGGCACTTTTCATGTCCAATGCTCTTGACATCTCCCAAGGGCGGCAGAGTTCATTTACCACACTTTTCCTTTCTTTCTTCTTTCTGTACTCTTTGATGAAACAAAACGAGAAATCATGTAAGGGAAAATGTCTTTTTTTCATGGAGAAAACATGCACAAGGAAATGTGTTTAGAAGAAGTGAGTTAACATGAAAAGTGACCTAATTTACCGGAGCAAATGCTCACCTAGCAAGATCTGCTTTACTACAAGAGAGAAGTAGAGTGAAAGACGTGATCATTTCACGCCGTTGTGGAACGAAACGCTTTTGTCTTGGAATTCTAAATCAATTAGAAATTCAGAGCGACACATAAAGGCTTTGTCTGCTTAAAAATGATGATTTTTTAAAACTAAAAAAAAATGTAGAAAACACGTTTCTCACTTAGAAATTTAAGATGGGGGTGGGGTATTACTGGTAGCGGCACTGAACTCACCATGGTGCAATTAATTTACGTGACGGGCTAGTGGTTTAATGGATAACGCGTCTGATTTCGGTTTATAAGATTGTCGATTCGACTTCTACCGGGGCTGTGTGATTCAAATCAGGCTCCTCAGAAATAGATGTCTGTTATGTAAATGAACCCCACCTGAAAGCAAACGTTGGGTCTGGGTTCCTTTCTTTCCTGCATGAAATAGCAAATCGTTACAAAAAAAAAAAAACACCAACTAATGTCCAATAGTCCAATAGTTAGTCATTTAAGTAAACATGAATATACTGTAAGGTCTTGGTACATGGGAGTGGATTTCAACCACAATTAAAAGAAGGGCAAATTATAATTACAGGCTTCAGACACTTTTTCATACAAAAGTGACCAAACACTCCCTAACTTTCAGGTTTGCTTGAACCTGTAACAGAAAAGCGGTTTGAAACTTCCATTCTCTGATGTCACTGTCTCTAAAGTTGGACGTGATGTTTCGCGGATGTGCAGTGTGCCTTTTCTCTTGTCGTGTTCAAGATGAAATGCTGCATAAGCTCCTGACTGGGTGTTCTGTACTGTTCTGTTATTTCGTTCGGATTACCTAGGTGGTGTACAGCTAAAACCCGACTGCATGGTGTAAATTCCGGGTTCGACACCAGCAGCACCTGCAAACACATCAGCTGACCTCAACGTGATTTGAACACACAACCTTCTGATCTGGAATCAGACACACTACCGTTGCACCACAAGGTCACTTGCGACAAGTGCTTTTAATTCACCCAAAGAGAAAAATCAGCGTCCCTGAAAAATATTGTTTTCATTCTCTCCTGTGAGGAGCGCCGCTCTTCCAACGAGGGTTTCTTCTTCCCAGACCACAGATTATTCATCCCGCCTGGCTCTCTCACAGAGAGCAGACACACCGTCTCCACTAATGTGTTTACTACATCTATAGATCTGACCCCCTACAGCCCCGATATTCCTGGACAGGATATTTACCACCAGCCTGGTGAACTTCTCATCTTGACCTCTCCCAGGAGGAGCACAATTAACACAGAATCCTCTCTCCATTTAGCAAATAACACAAAACACTGTTTACCTGTCAAGACAGAAAACCAGGCTGCTCCAGGTGAGGCTTAAACTCACAACCTCGGCATGAGTCCACTGAATATGTCATTTTACATGGCCTGAACCAGGAAAGAGGTTGGAAGTCAAGAAGTTATGGTTTTGTTTTAATACTTGCCTACTCTTTTAATTTTTTGGTCAAATCTTTTATTTGGGAGTACTTTCAATGGATGTTAATCTTTGTCCCGATGCACGATTCTGGGCCATGGTGTGTCTTGAATAATGTTCTTATAGGCTTCAGTTTGGAAAAGTGCGCTCTTCAGAAGCTACCGAAACCGCTAATGGTTACATAACACTTAATGCAAAAGCAACGTTCGGGTTTGAAAAAAAATATTACTTGCTATGAATACAAACTGTTACAGGAGGCGTGTTAGGGCTATTTTAGCTTAGATCATCAATTCATCTTACATTTCTTCTCCATCTATATCAACAGCGTCATCGCTACTGAGCACTAAAGGCAGGTCCTGGCAATACAATCTTCTTTAGAAAACATTTTTAAAACTATTTCCACTACCATACATAAAGTAAACGATACCGATTGCATGCAACTAATAAAATCTCTTATCCAGGGACGTTGTAGCTAGATGCAAATTCCAATCGAAAATGTATCAGCTTTAAAATTTTCTTTTGGATCCACAGGACGATCAGCATGAGTCTCAAAATATACCTGTGTTTGATTGTACAGCATAGATTGTACAGCATGTATGTTTACATTTATGTTAAAATTAAGGTAAATATATCAAAATATCAACATCCAACTTCACAGTGCTAACGTACTGTAACAGTGCTTGTCAAATTCTCAAACAAATCTGCGTTATATTTCTAAACTCTTTTAGCAGAGGACGCAACAGGAGTATAAATGATATCTCCCGCCAGCCATTCAAAGATACTTTTTCAAGGGTGAATATGGATTTCTGGGGAGTTGCGGTGTTGATCACTATTGGACTTCCCCGGTCTCAAGTGTTGTTGTTGGACACGGGCAAAAGACTCGCATTTTCTGCAAATATGAAGAGGGTTAAGGTTTCGGCTTTAGCGGAGACAGTGTTTACATTGACAATAATAAGAAGATCGTCCCTGGGTGGGTTTGAACCACCAACCTTTCAGTTAACAGCCAAACGTGCTCGTTGATTGCGCCACAGAGACTGATGACAGAGGCTTTTCTCCATTCGCACCTTTCCGGTCAAAAAATAAACATTGCTTGCATTTTCTTGCCAGTCGGCAATATTCCTACTGCTCTGATAGCCAAGAATTACATTTCATTTTTCACAAGCTGTATGAATTTCTTGAAAAACAAGTTGTTGCAGAAAGGAAATGCATTCATGCTTTAAACTAAATCAAGCCCTATGCGGTTGTCCAAGATGGTAGTTTCTGCACAAAAAGACAGGAAGAAAGGCACAGCTGGGATGTGGAGCCAGGATCTCCAGTTAACGAGACAGGTACTTAAACCGACTCAGCTACGGTGCCGGCAGAATTCTCCTCTTTTATAGCCGCTTGGACACACCGCTCTGAGCCATCTGCATTCACGAAGCCCTGAGTCTGCCGGCTGAGCAAGCTGCCTCCTTTACACGGAACAGGAGCCCTGACCATAAGAGAAACGAAGAGAAATGGCTTTTATTGGGCACTTTTCATGTCCAATGCGCTTGACATCTCCCAAGGGGGACAGAGTTCATTAACAACACTTTTCCTTTCTTTCTTCTTTCTGTACACTTTGATGAAACAAAACGAGAAATCATGTAAGGGAAAATGTCTTTTTTCATGGAGAAAACATGCACCGGGAAATGTTGTGTTTAGAAGAAGTGAGTTAACATGAAAGGTGACCTAATTTACCGGAGGAAATGCTCACCAAGCAAGATCCGCTTTACTACTAGAGAGAAGTAGAGTGAAAGACGTGATCATTTCACGCCGCTGTGGAACGAAACGCTTTTGTCTTGGAATTCTAAATCAATTAGAAATTCAGAGCGATACATAAAGGCTTTGTCTGCTTAAAAGTGATGATTTTTTAAAACTAAAAAAAAATGTAGAAAACACGTTTCTCACTTAGAAATTTAAGATGGGGGTGGGGTATTACTAGTAGCGGCACTGAACTCACCATGGTGCAATTAATTTACGTGACGGGCTAGTGGTTTAATGGATAACGCGTCTGATTTCGGTTTATAAGATTGTCGATTCGACTTCTACCGGGGGTTGTGTGATTCAAATCAGGCTCCTCAGAAATAGATGTCCGTTATGTAAATGAACCCCACCTGAAAGCAAACGTTGGGTCTGGGTTCCTTTCTTTCCTGCATGAAATAGCAAATCGTTACAAAAAAAAAAAACACCAACTAATGTCCAATAGTCCAATAGTTAGTCATTTAAGTAAACATGAATATACTGTAAGGTCTTGGTACATGGGAGTGGATTTCAACCACAATTAAAAAAGGGCAAATTATAATTACAGGCTTCAGACACTTTTTCATACAAAAGTGACCAAACACTTTCTAACTTTCAGGTTTGCTTGAACCTGTAAAAAAAAACAAGGTCTGAAACTTCCATTCTCTGATATCACTGTCTCTAAAGTCGGACATGATGTCGCTACCGTTGCACCACGAGGTCACTCACCACGTGTGCTTTTAATTCCCCCAAAGAGAATAACAGTAATGCTAGAATAACAGTAGTATTAAAACTACTACTAGTACTCTTAATTCTCTAACAGTAACACTATAATTATATTTAATATTAACATGAATATGAACATTAAAACTAAAACTATCAGTAGCGCTATCATCATTAATACTCACATGAACACTAGCATTAAAACAACCAGTTGTACTCTCATTAATATTAATATGAATACACTAGTATTAGTATTTGTTGCTACCCATGACGTCACATCGCTCTTTGTGACGAACGCGATACACCTAGACGCGCACAGTGACATGGCGCCTGTCCCCGTGGTTACCATACTTATGATTTATAAACACTGGAAAAAATACATGTAAACTGTTACTTACATACATTTATCAACTTGGAATATATTTTTTTAGCTCTAGGATACAGTTACCTAAATAATAATAAGAATAATCATTGTTTAATTTCGGTTTGAACATTTTTTACACTAAACGCACTACAGTAATTGATCGATACAGTCTTTATTGACTGTTTTCTAGATATTTAGAACAGGATCAAAACCAGAAAAAGAATCAGTACTCACCAATCGGTGAAGCTAATTGTTTATTCTACGGTTTTTTAATTGATTTTCGATAGATAAGTGATCAATAACTCTCCTCCGTGCGCACCCTGCGCCTCCCACGGTCTTGCTCTCTGATCCAGGCGCTCAGGCTGGTGTCTGTGATGTCACAGCGCTCTTTGTAACAGAGCAGAGCGCGTCTCCGCTGGAGGAGACTCCTGTCCGGAGCCTGGGGGGCTTTTCTTACAGATATAACATCCCCCCCAAAAAAGAACACACCGGGCTGTGAAGAGAAGCGAATCATAACAGTTGTAAAAGGAGAGCGACAAACCAAGGAATGAAATTCATTAAACAGGAAAAAAAATAGTTTACTTCACAGATTAATGTGTTACAAGGCGTACCCGTGTGGAGCAGTAGAGAATGAGCACAAGTCCCTGTAATAAGTGCTTTTAAATGTTTTAAACGAATCATCAGAGTATAGAAGCCAGGAGGTTTTATTTACAGACTGCTCTCAGTTCCATAGGTAGTCTGATTACCTGTTACAATAATTAATCTAATTGTAAATTTATAAGACTGTGAGACACCTGTGAGAGACATATGAGAGCTGGTGATTCCCTGGGCTGGTGTGGAATCACACACAGACAGGTCTTCTTCTGTGTGATCTGAGTCCCACTGCTGAGAGCTACAGACTGGTCAACTGGTCACTACTGTAGACACGACCATCGGCCCATTGGCTACTAATAATCAATATACAGTGTACTGACCAAAGTGTCACTACTTGTGTTTATTACATAAAAAGATAATTCCACACTCACGTGTGTTATAAAACATTTATAAAACATGTTTGGAGACTGACATACAGTAAAGAAAGTAATACTGAAGGGCTGGAGGTCCTGGAAAGGGTTAATAGAAGCTTCTTGCTTCTGACCTGGAACAGAGTCCACAGCTGACAGATCAGTGAGTCTTGAGCCCAGTTCACAGAGAGGAGAACCAGGAGCTCTTCTCTGTCTCTAAGTGGCTGTGAGGAAGGAGAAAATGGGGAGATGTAACCTGAGTCCAGGCTGTTCTGCCTGATATTATTCATGTAACAGCACTGATTGTCTGAATGTCCTCTGGTTCTGGATTGACGGATAAAAAGAAGTATGGAGCTTCTGTCCGATTGTCTCTGAGCTGTGAATCTGACTAAGAAGAGAATAATGATTTTTTATTCTGCCTCTGATAATTTTTCTCTTTGCCAAGTGGTGTTACATCCCCTTCAGAAACTCTGCACAGACTGTCAGAGTGAGAGAAAAGTAGAGAGATGGACAGATAAGAGCACACGCAGCGAGAGATACATACGTCTTGATTTACTTTGAACCAAGTGTTCATTTCCTTTGTGGAACAAGTTGTTTCTGAACTTCAAGAAATTCATACAACTTATATAAAATATAAGTCTTGCAAATCAGGACAGAAGAAATACCGCAAGAAAATGTCAGTGATTTTTCTCCTTTTAACGAAAAGTGGAGAAAAACAACGGCAGTGCATCTCCGTCGGCTTGATTTAGCTTAATACAAGTATTCACTTCATTTTCTGTGGATTACAGACTGCGAAAGATGAAATAAAGTTATTGGTTATTCATGGTCAGTGCAGAAGAAATACTGCCGGCTGGCAGGAAAATGTCAGTATTTTATAATTCTTTAACTACAAACGTGTGAACAGCAAAAAGCAACGGGAGTGTGTCTCTGTGCAGCTGTTAAATGAAGGGCTGGTGGTTCAAACCCACTAAGGGACGAGCTTCAGACTGTTCCGCTGTAACCATAATCTCTGCTAAAGCTTGATGGGATTTCTTCGCAAGCCCTCTTGAAATTTGCAGGAAATATCTATTTTACTCATGTGGAACTACAAGTAAACAATTAAGTACCTGTCAATGTCCAAGAAAACCATTTTCACGTGTGGAATTTTATCTTCAACTGGCTGTCAGGAGAATTCATTTATACACCCGTTGTATCCTTAGCAAAGTATCTTTTTTACATAACACGCTTTCGAGAAACAAACTGTGTATCTAGCTTTGTTAAATTAAAATCGGCACATCCCAGTTGGCAAAAGAAGTAGAATATACGACTATTAAACGCATACTTTAGACGTATAAATGTGCTCCGTAACTGGTCTACAATGAAATTCTAGTATACGTATATTGTTATATGTCAATTAGACATCTATGATTATATGTTTATTATACATAAATGGTTGGAGTTCTATTATACGGATAAATTTAGAGGACTAATATACATATATAGTTAAAGGTCTATTATACATCAAATAAATATTTTATAGGTGTAGAAACTAGTAAATAAAGCCAATGATTTGTTTTAGAAATTTATTCTTAAAATATACAATTATTCACACCTGAAAAATATGTAGTTCAAATTATACATTATATACAATATTGTAATCAACAAATGGCTAATCATCATAAAAACACAACTAGTAAATTTCAGTTACAAATTCTAGTAAAATGGCAATATATATTGTAATGACAAACAAACTAATCACATGATCCCGCTAATATTTAACTCAAAACCACATTTCGATTCAAATATAAATTTTAACATTTACAACTTCTATATTTCCACGAAAATATAATTAATGTAGCACAAACGCTACTTTCTAAAAAAGACAGAATGAAACTGTTTGTTTTGTGTTTCATGGTGATCCTCCTCTCGATACTAATGCAATGTTTAATATGATCCCTCGAGAAACAAAAAGGAGTCCATTTCCGCCTGGAATGATTGATGCCCCATCAAACATTTTGTAATATCCCCGGAAGTTTATACAGTAGAATCCTGGTTCGTGGCTTAAATTCAAGGTAAACAAGACTAAGGAAACGAGTTGGAAACTTGACGTCGAACCGGGATTTAAATCACCCGGAACATTTCACTACATTGGGCAGTATGTGCCAAGGAGCATTTGACAACCCTTTGATAGCTCAGTTGGTAGCGCGGAAGACTGTAGTGGAGTCAGCAGGGAATCCTTAGGTCGCTGGTTCGGTTCCGGCTCGAAGGAAGGTGCTTTTTGTGTACTTTAATCAAAGAGTAAAAATAGCGAATCTTTTTCTCTCAGACATTGATCAAAAGCTCAATAAACGACGAAGCAGAGGCTCCTGTTCCAAAGTCAGCCCACGTCTGATTGTCTTGTTTTGGCCAATATCTGATCTTTGAATTAAGGGAATACTCTGTTTGCTTTGTAATTAAAAAAAAAACATACAGTACAAATGTCAATTTCATTTTGGTTTCAAGATCGCAATTTAGTGTGAAACATAAAAGCCAGCTGGATAAGCTTTATTAATTTCCCTCACGGGATCAATAAAGTATCTATCTATCTACGTCATTTACAATGGCCTTTCAACTAATAGCCCGTGCAGGGATCAAACCCTAGCTGTTGGTACACTACGAGTTGCGTAAGGCTCTGTAACGCGCAGATGAGAAACTAACTTCTGCTTCTTCATTATATACACAGTGAGCTATATATATGCGAGCTTACTGCCTCCTACGGGCTCTGTATTTGTTAGCGATACAAGACCGGCCGTGGAGAAATGAAGTGAGGAGGGTGTGTACGTTAAAAGGCTCGTAGCGTCCCTGGAAGGGCTCAAACCACCACCCTTTTGGTTAACAACTGAGCCACAAAGACGCATGTACAGCTTAACACTTCTCGGTCTCAGTGAAAGTGATACACTCCGTAAAATTTCCAGAGATTCATTTATTTTAAAAGGAAAATCACCAACAGCGGCCGAGATCTACTGGAGTTTTTTCATTCTATACTGCGATTTCTGAAGGGTACCCTGTGAAAATACGAGTTTTGACGAGAAGGGATGGACATATAAGGTCAAAAGGCTTGGGGAATTGAACTTTAAGGTGAAGACTGCGGGTTCAGTAGCAGCAGAACCTGATCAGTATCAGTTGACTCCGATATACTTTGAAAATGAACTTGGGGATTTAGAGTCAGACGTGCTACCGTTGCACCATGGGGTACTTAATTTAAAAAAATAGAAAAAACAATCAGTGTTCCTGGATCTGTAATTGAGAACAACACCTGCACAAGAGCTGCGCAGGAAGAATAAAATGTGGTAAGAAGAGACTCTCTTCGGAAGAGCTGCGCACTTCACATGAGATTTTTTTTTTGTGAAGCTGATTTGTCTCCTTTGGGGAATTCAAAGACACGGACAGCCGTGACTTCGTGGCGCAACGGTAGCGCGTCTGACTCCAGATCAGAAGGCTGCGTGTTCAAATCACGTCGAGGTCAGCTGTTACTTTTTCAGGTTCTGCTGGTCCTGAACACGGAATTCACACCATGCAGTTGAGTTCTATCTGTACACCACATAGATTAGTACATAGAGCAGTACAGGACACGCAGTGTGGAGCTCACAGAGGCTTACAGTCTCCAGCATTGGAGTGAAGGGGAAAAAAAGAACTTTGTTTTTTTTTAAGAGAAAAGGCACAGTTCACATCTGCTTAACATCACGTCCAACTTTATAGACAGCTACATCAGATAATGGAATCCCGGAAGTTTCAGATAACTTTTTTTAATACAGGTTCAAGCAAACCTGAAAGTTAATGAGTTTCCGGACACTTTTGTTTTATTAAAAAGTGTCTGAAGCCTGAAAATGTAATTTGAAAAAAAAAACCGCTATTGGACATTAGCAGGTGCTTTTTGTAACGATTTGCTATTTCATGCTGGAAAACAAAGGAAACAGACCCAACGTTTGCTTTCAGGTGCGGTTCATTACATAATATACATCTATTACTGAGGAGCTTGAATAAAATTTACACAAGCCAGGTAGAAGTCGAACCTACAATCCTATGATCCGAAATCAGACGCGTTGTTTATTAAACCGCTGGGATTTCACATACCCTGAATTTCCCCATAGTGTGCTCAGCGCCGCTACTAGTAATGCACCGCTCCGTCTAAAATTTCAAAGTGAGAAACATGTGTTTTCTGATTTTTTATGAGTTTTAAAATATAATCTCTTTAAATCAGACAAGGGGTTTATGTTTCGCACTGAAATTCCGATTGACTGAGAATTCAAAGAAATACTGTTTTCTTTCACAACACCGTATAATTATCACATCCACCAGACTCTCCAACCTCTCCAGACCTTGCTGGTTGAGCAATTGCTCCGATAAATTAGGTCACGTATCATGTTAAATCATTTCTTCTCAACACAACATTTCCTGGTGCACGTTTTCTCTATGAAAAAAAGACATTTTTCCCTTGCACGATTTCTCGTTTTTTTATCAAAGCTAGTGTCGCAAAAGAACTCTGTCGCCCTTGGGAGATATCAAACGCATTGGGCATGAAAATGCCAGATAAAAGCCAGTTCTCTTCGTTTCTCAGTGTCGGGGCTGCTATGTAAAAGAGGCAATTTGTTCTGAGCGCAGGTTCAGCGCTTACTGAACGCAGATGTCTCAGAGCGGTGTGTCCAAGCGGCTGTAAAAGGGGATGGTTGTCCTGTCACCGTAGCCTAGTTGGTTAAAGCGCTTCTCTGTTAAACAAAAGAACCGGGATTCAAATCCCAGCCGTGTCTTTCTTCCTATCTTGTAGTACAGAACGTATCATTTCGGGCAATCACAAAGGGCTTGATTTCGTTAAATGCATGTGTTCATTTCCTTTCTGGAAAACTTGTTTTTGATTAAATTCACACAGCTTGCGAAAAATGAAATTCAATTCTTGGTTATCAGTGCAGAAGAAATATTACCGTCTGGCAAAATAAACGGTAAGAGAGGTTTTTTTTTTAACCGAAAACTTGGCGCAATCGGTTAGCGCATTTGGCTTTTAACTGAAAGGTTGGTGGTTCGAGTCCACCCAGGGATGGGATTCTTCTGCAGTATAAACGTTGTCTTAAGTCAATTGGATTTCTCAGCGAAACCATAACCATTTTAATATATGCAGGAAATGCGAGTGTTTAACACGTGTCAGGGTCACCGGGAAATGTCCAATAATGCCCAACATTGCAACTCCCCAGAAAAAATTATCGTCGAATCTTCATTTATACTCCAGTTGAATCCTCTGCTGAAATATTTTAAAAATACAATGCAGGTTTGTTTGATAACTTGACAAGCATTGTTACGATAGCACTGTGCAGTTGGATTTTGATATTTTGACATATTTACCTTAATTTTAAACATACATACTATACAGTCTATTGTAATTTTAAAATAAGTTAGCTGAGGATGTAAAGGGGTGAAAGGGAAAGGTCAGAGGGTATAGTAAAAACAAGGATTAGGTTAGGATTGGTGGAGGTGGTAGGGGTGTTGATGGTTTTTCTCTGTAGAGGATGATTGAGTTTTTTATCCTTCTCTGAAGTGAGAAATTGGAAGAGTTGGGAGTTGAGGGATCTGATGAGGTTAGTTATAAAAGGAAGTTGATGTGGAGCTGTTAGCCGTAAAACTTCCTAAAGTCTTTAAACTGCAGTAAGCAAAGATAAAGGAAATTATCTTTGCTTACAGCCCTGTCTTTCTCACACCTGAAGAAGGCTCCACGGCCAACACGTTATGTTTCCTTTCTTCTCTTTTCAGCATGGAATAATCCTTTACTTTTTCCTATGCAGCCTACGCATGCTGACACAGCTACCCACCTGATATATAACATTCCTATAATCACAACTATGAATGTCCACTGTGGGTATTTTTTCCATTATTATTTATTTTGGCATTGAAGCATATTTTATGTAATACTGAAGTGTCATAATCACTGAAAAACATATTTTTTCATTTAGAAAGAATTAAAAAAATATAAATCACTATGAATTACATTTAACCTGTTCTGATCTAGGTTTTCTATATACTTTAACATGCCATGTTCAGAATGTCACAACGCAGAAATGCAACAGTGAAGTTTTGTAATTACAAATGTTCGTGATGAGTGATTTTGTCTCTCTTACCTTAGTGTCAGAATACTAAGATGTTTTGGTAACGAGGAAGGAGGGAAAAAGTAATTCAGCAGAAGGGGTGCTATTTTGTTGACTATAAATTCTTCACATGCCATGTTCAGAGGGTCATATTAAAAAAATGGTACAGTAAATTTTCTTATGCTTCATGATTTTCATAATTTGTTACATTGTGTCTCACACCTTTGTGTCAGAATTCTGAGATGTTTTTTTCTAAACAGGGGCCATCGCAATACAACAGAAAGAGCAATTAGCTTTTCCCTATAAATTCTCTCATGCCACATTCAGAGGGTCATATTTTAAAAATGGTACAGCAACATTTCCTGAAGTTCAGGATTTTGAGAGTCTGTTACACTGTGTCTCACACCTCAGTGGCAGAATTATGAGACGATTTTATAATCAGGAGGGAGGGTCATAGCAATAAGCAGAAAGTGTCATCACCCTTTGCTCATCCTCCGTTAACCATATATTCTCATATGCCATGTTCTAAATGTCCCATTTTAAACTGCTATAATAACATTTCTTGCAAAATGCAAGATTTTGAGACTTTGAGAATTCACGTTTTGCCTTTGTCTTATTTACTTGTTGTCTAACATGCCAGTTTGTGTTATTGTGAGTTTTGAAAATTGGTTTTCGATTTTCTGAAATGTGTTTCATACAAAAATGCAATTTGGATAATCATTACTTACATATTCCCCTTTACTGAGGATATGTGCAGTAATCAACTCGGATTAGTATTTTTAAAAATGACTATAGAGAGCCATCTACAGGCGAAAGGCGGCATAACATCACAGCAGCAGCACTTAAGGTGGAACGAAAAACGCGAATAAGAAGCTGGCGAATAAGCAGCCAACTTCAGCCTCGTTAATGCAGCAGGATTGGGTGAGGTAGAAAAATATTTCTTCCTCTGAATCCTAACATTTTTGTAGGTGTTCTAGGACTTCTCGCCTCAGATAAAGCTGCCAATACATCACTTATTTCTACTCCATCAATATCAGCAGTGTTATCAGTACTGAGCCCTAAGTGTAGGTCCTGTCATCATATAAAAACTTGAACGTATCGACTGCATTCACCTGAAAAAATCTGATAAAATTGAAAAATACATCGGAAACAAATTTGCACTGTTTTTTTTTTCAGATCCAGAAGAGAATCATCATGAGACTCAAAACAGACCTGTTTTTAATTCTTTCCAGGAGGAAAGATTATTCAGATGCAAACATGGGTCCAAAATCAATGTACTCACCTATCGCTGTTGCTTCTTCAAATCCTTCAACTGAACGTCGATATTGAGGGATGATTTCATACAAATTTTGGTTTTCTTTTAAAGCAAATTTTATTAAAATATGAGCCTCTATTATAGTTGTCTTGGATGTTTCGCAAGGTATAATAGACCCCCTTGTGCCCTCTGCTAAAATATTATAAAATACAACAATCTTTATATATATATAGAACAGCATTTATGGTTACATGTATATTAAAATTAAGATAAATATACAAAAGTATTGAAATACAAATGTACAGTCCTAACATAATCATGCTGTCCAACTGTCTTTTTTGCTTTTCAAGTTCTCCAACAAATCTGTGTTGTAATTTTAAATATTTTAACTAAGGGTGCAACGAGAGTATAAATGAATTCTCCCGCCAACCATTTGAAGGTCAAAGTCCGTGACTGAATACGATTCCCTTGAATGTTGGCCATGACTGGTCATTCCCAGTGATAATGACTAATGTACTCACTTGTTTACTTGTTGTAGTTCGTCACACAAAAAAACTGCATTTCCTGCAAATATCAAGTGGGTTAAGGTTTTACTAAGAAATCCAATTAAGTAGAATAATGAGAAATGGGCTCGAACCACTAACCTTTCAATTAACAGCTCCCAGAGACTCACGTGCATCCCTTTTCTCCATTTGCAAGCTTTTTGTAAAAAAAAATACTTTATTCTTGCCGGCCTGTGATATTTGTTTTGCACTGATAAGCAAGATCTGTGTTTCATCTTTCGCAAGCTGTATGAATTTCATGAAAAGCAAGTTGTTCTAGAAAGAAAATGAAAACTTGCATTTAACAAAATCAAGCCGCACGTGATCATCCATAGTGATACATTCTATAAGACAAGACAGGAAGAAAGACACCACTGGGATTTGAACTCAAGATCTCCTGTTTAATAGGAAAACGCATTAACCAAATCAGCCAAAGTGCTGTCAGAGTATTAACATCATGTCTGATGTCAGTGATTGCAGCTGACTATCGCTGGAGGACAGTTCACTGTGAACAACTCAGCCTGCATAATGAGGGGAAGAGACCGGCCTCTGTGATGCACTATAGAGTTACACTAACCTTCTGCCCTACTGTTCTCTGCTGCATTCTACCCTAGCAGATAAATATTGGTTTCCATGCGTGTAAGGTTTCTTTTTTTTTGTCAAATATTTTCAAGCATATTTTTGCTGTTGAAAATAAGTGGTTTGTGGTTTTGAGTGTTGTGTTCCTCTTCCCTTAGTGTTACCCAAAGTGATACATTGTGCTTTGGCAATTCTTCAGGCTATAGTGTTAAGAGGAGCTCAGTTGAATTAGTTTGCATAGATAAAGTATTTATTTTCCTTTTAATCCTTTAAAGCATATTACATTGTCAATACATTGTTTCTTCTTACTAATTGTCATCATTTTTTTTCTGGCTTGATCTCGTAATCAGATATTTCAGAATCTTCCTTAAAAACTAGTAAAAGAAGTGGGACAGATTCATGCACATTAAAAAATATGAAAGGGTAGCAGGACACAGTAACCACCAAACATCTCGTAGATTATGAATGTGCCTAAAATATTTCAGTACTTTAGAGGGTTCTGCCAGTTTAGATGTTGTACTGTGCCTGTCTGATTTATCAAATGTGTCATTTAAATCTCCCGTCATTTCTATATCAGTCTCGCAGTAAAGATTGCAATTCATCCCAAAATGCCAAGTTTCCCACTGATGATACGTACAAAGAAATTAATGTACATTTTCCCCTAAAATCAACCAATTTAAAATCAAATGCATCCCTCCTCATCTGCTGTTGGAGAGAAAAATGTCAGAATAAATACAGGTTTTAGAAGTCAGGAGCATTGATAGTCCTATTTTAAAATTATGCTAAAATGCTCAATATATTAAAAAAGTTCTATAAAATGCAAAAAAAATTAAAACATATTAAAACAAGGTAAAAAGAAATGATACACAGTTATAAAGATCAGGAATTATCAATTTGAAGTTACAATCCACTTACAATATGCCAAAAATGGCAAGGATATGTAAAACAGGTGTATACATTTTTTTTAAAATAAAACAAGTTAAAAATAAATACTAAATACTTTTAAAATTCAGGAATGTGATTGGTCAGATGCTTATGATGAGTGTTGTTGGTGTTTCGTGTGATTTAGCGAAATGAAAAAATATTCAATTTTAAAACGGCAAGAGCTCGTATGAAAAAAATAGTTCGTAAGTATCTTTGTTGTAACAGCTGCGCCAGAACTAGTGTATTCATATACATCAGAAAAGTACCTGAACTTGACTGGTTTATATTCAGTTATGTGCATTGGGAACAAAAGGGAGACTTACATGGATTTTATTAGGTTTTAGGAATCAGAAAATGTATTTTTACACGTTTATGCCTACGAGCAGAAATAACTTCCTGCTTTCAGCGCTTTAATTGTTTCCGCTTGTAATCTCGAACAGAGAAACCCAGTACTGACTCAGTTCCTGGGATTTAAGAGGGATGTATGAAGACAGTAAAGGGGAGTTTTTTTTTCCCGCTGTAGAAGGCGGTGTGACGAGTCTGGAGGGAGGAGACGCGCATTCCGCTCGGGGAGCGCAGAGCAATGAGTTTCACCTGCAGCTCGCCGAGTCCTGTCCTATATAACCGCTGAGCCCGGACACACACAGCGTCTTCAGCCAGTGTTGGGGATGCACTATATCAATAGTTTTTTTTTTTATGCAGAAGCTGGGATTCTTTTGCTTTTATAATAATTATAATAATAATAATAATAATAATAATAATAATAATAATAATAATTAGTGGATTATTGGAGTTAGTGGTTACTATGCTAAACTGGCGCGAATGGCGCTTCTATTTCTTCTGTCTGCTCAAACACTGCTGGGCAAAGTTTAAATTAAAACCCTTTTTCTGAAACATTGAGTGTGAGGGGTAACAGGTGGAGTTTAAAGCCAAATAAAGGGCTGTATTGGATTAGGTAGTAGATTGCGTGAGTGACGAGTAACGAGCTCGATCAGACCCAAACTCCATACGTGCGGTAAAGAGAAGAGTACAGATGCAGCCATTCAAAATGGGTGGGGTATTCCGCAGCATACCCCGGTAGGCGTGTCGCGGTGTCACGCAGTATCACGCGGTTAATCGCGTCATTTGATGCCATGCCGGAAACTATCCGCGTCACCTTGTAAAACCGCTGGGGGGAGCTTAACCTCTCATGTACAGCATTTGAGCTTTTAATTTTGAACTGTGTATTACAGCATGTTAATCATCAGTCATTAAAATGTTCGTATATTTTATTAAAGCAAGATTGCTCAGTTGGACAAAAATACACAACCTACCTTTATCAGAAATATTTATGCATCAAAGCCTTTACCGAAGATGTTACTAATAGTATTAATAATGAATGATTTTGGACAAGCTGTATACTCAAAGTATAATTTCTTTAGCACATTTGTACAAGCACTTGGAATCTGTCCAAGCCATACTTTGTCAGGCATTTTGTTTTACTTCAACGGGCATAAAAACTCCCTTGCTTTTAACAGGGCGTTTCATAATTTCTAACTACGAAAATGATTTAAAATGCGACACCTATCATTCAACTAGAGCTCAAAATATCACAAGGATCCTCAAGAGCACAGCAAAGACTGTATTAAAAGATACTTGTATGTATCAACGCTTTCTTTTCCGTATACCAGATTTTATGGAATCACTTCAGAAGGGTGTCAGCCAGTCAGATTCCAGGAATCGGTACTTTAAAGGAAAAATACACACTGGTATTCCATTTCTCCCTAACGATTTTAAGCATCCAAGTATTTAACTAGCATGTGAAATAGCATGTGAAAAAGTGGTAGTTTTAAGCTTTTCTGCTAATATAATATGGAATCGCGTATCAAAAAAATTGAATAACGATATGATTATATTCGTGTACTGCGGCAGGGCTGTGTAGGGCTGTTTCGCCTCTCTCTTCATGTGACTTCCCTTGTAGCCTACTGGTCTACGTGCCCGATTACCAACTCACGGGTTGTGTGTTCAAATCCAGCTGGTGCTGGACTTTTCTCTTAACAAACATTACTTCAAAAAAATAGAATAGCGATAGTATGGACAGTCAATTGACTTTTTTTTTATTTCAAAATATCACAACATGATCGATTCTAAGTCATTTTTGATAACAATGAATAGTCACCTTCTTGCCTTCTGACAACGGTCCCTGCTTCTGCTTCCTGCTTCTATTGTGTGTGTGTGTAATAGAGTAAATTTTTATAGAGAAATGGAGGCTGGACAGTATGCGTTACAATATAAACATTTATATTGATTTAAATCGCAAACGTGTGTTTAATTGTGTTTTTTTTAATCATAATCAGGCTAATGCAACATAAATTGATACAGTATCTTTGTCTTCTAAGTATCTTAATAAACTTTCAGCATAACTTTCTACCCATTTAGATTTATATCTCTTGGGATTTTGGGATCAAACGTGGTAGGATTAGATTGTAATCATTTTTATTTTTCAAGTACGTTTTAGAAAAGTGTAATCTATACCTGCCCAGACTGAACGCCTTCCTATACCCCGCCTTTCATTCCTGTAATGCTCTTCCCCACGCACCCCAGCCGGGCGCTCTTCGGCCTCTGCCTGGGGCGAATGTATATTTTGATATTTACACCCGGCGCGGCACCGAGGGAGCGTCTGCATTTAAAACTTAGTTTTTAAAATTAGTCAAGCAATATGAAGCATCTCCTTTTACTTTTAAGTCCCTTAAATACATTGAGCACAGCTTTCTCACCACTTAAGATTGCTTTTTGATACCATCCTTACACAAAGCAGAAACTTTCCGATGACATACAGTACAAGTGGAAAGATTACAGATTTTAATCGTCTTTAATTTTGTTACGTTATACGTTTCATCTAAACAAACACCACAAAACTATTCTCGATTGTACGTCTGAATGTTATGTTACACCTACAGTAGTTCACTGCTTTAAATACATCGAATTAAGAAAGTTATGTGTAGCACTTTAGATCTTTTTTTCTGAACCAGGGAAAATCTGATCATGTTTCTCTATAACAATAATAAAAAACTTTATTTTACATATCACCTTTAAAAGTGGCATCTCAAAGCAATACAGTAGATCGAAAAACAGTTAAAAGGGACCAAAGTAAATACCAGGCAAACGCGTTTTTAATAAAATGCTTTTATTCATTCAGCAGAGGGAGACACACACACCGGTTTCCATTGACAAAATTGTTTTTTTTCAATTCCTCTTGTCTAACAGGAATGTTTTGTTTGTGGTTAGACTAGAGGAAAAGAGCGCCTCCTTCTACGAAGCATTTTGTTGATCCGATCACAAATTCTTTTCCAGTCGCACGCAGTAAGGGTTGTAAAGCGCTGATTCTTATGGAATGTGTTCCGCCGGGGATTCAAAAAAAATTTTTTTTTTAATCGCGTATCTAAGGAAAATTGCAGTATAACTTTGTTCATGCACATCATTATACAGTATCTCATTTTGTATTTCGATAAAAAAAAAAATCATTTGCCCAGCCACTATTGTTGTTATTGTTTTTATCCTGTAAAGCGCTTTGAGGAGCACAGCTTTCTCACCACTTTCTCACCTTCTCGCCACACCATCCTTACACAAAGCAGAAACTGATTGTATTTTCCGATGACATACAAGTGCAAAGATTACAGATTTTAATCGTCTTTTTTCTGAACCAGGGAAAACCTGATCATGTTTCTCTATAACAATAATAAACTTTATTTAACATTTCACCTTTAAAAGTGGCATCTCAAAGCAATAAAGTAGATGGAAAAAAAGGGACCAAAGTAAATACCAGACAAACGCAAATGCGTTTTTAATAAAATGCTTTTATTCATTCAGCAGAGAGTGAGAGGGACATCCAGCAGAGAGAGACACACACACACCGGTTTTCATTGACAAAAAGTAATTGTTTTTTTTACATTTTTTTTTTACATGTTTTGTTTGTGGACAGACTGTCCACAAATGTGAGACTCTTTCTCAGACTTACATTCCCGAATGTCCTCCGCCCTGGTCAACAATCCTAGGAAGAACACGAAACAGCCTGTTAATAAAATTGTTACAATTTTGTTCGGTCAGTTCTTCCTCACAGAATTTATAGATCGCATCGATCAGTTCCTGCTTTGTGACGGGCTTAGCAGTTTTCCGAACGTAGTCTTTCAACGAATGCCAAACCATCTCTATCGGATTTAGATCTGGTGATTCGGCTGGAGTTTTCACCCAGTTCACTCCTTCTGCTATAAGCCTCGCCCTTGCTGCTGTGTGTTTCGGATCGTTGTCTTGAAAGAGACGGTGCCTTGATCCAAACTGCTCCCTGATATATGGGGCGGCATGGTGTGTGACCACGACTTCCTCGAAGAATACACGGTCCATAATTCCTTCGAAAATAAGAAGTGGTCCCGGGCCTCTTCTAGATATACCCCCCCAGACGTGAACCTTCAGTGGATGTTTGGGCTTTGGCTTGTCCACATGTCTCCCCTTTTTGCAAAATGCCATTGTTGAAAACTGTTCCAGAGCCACTGTTGTTTCGTCGGTAAAAAGTACATCCTGAAATGCCTCCCCCTGTTCAATCCATTGGAGCGCTTGCTTGAGTCTTTCCTCTTTGTTTTTTAGTCTTATCATGGGGCATGTGTTGGTTTTTCTGTATCTCCATCCAAGCCTCCTGCGTACTCTTCTTATCGATGTCGGGCTAATGGTCGCACCGAGGTCAGCCCAGAGCCGTCTTTGGACTTGCATCGCCGGTAGCTCATCATTTTCATCAGTCAGTTTGTCGATAGCTCGCACAATAGGACTTGAAAAAAAAGAGATCAACAGTTAGTTTTAAAAATAATGTGCGTAGTTGTATTTACATGCAAGAAAGGTATTTTTAGAAATGTATTTACCTTTGAATCGTCCTCGGTTTAGATTCTCTTTGCCTCCTCTCCCCTTTATAATGCCTTCTCACTGTGCTTTCAGAAACGAAGATGTCCATCAAAGCCAACTGCTGTACAATGTCCCGTGTTGACTTCCCGTTTCTTTTCATCTTCATTATTTGGTGTGAGAGAGTCTTCGTGATTTTGGTCATTGTCCATCTCCTTACCAAAGCGATACAGTGGTGCAGCTTGAATTCTGTACCTATATACTGTATGATATGGTACAGATAAAACTTACACTATACCGATGAGCTAATGCCAGGGAAAGACACTCCTATTTTATTTAAAACACAATACGCCAGGAAATGTGTCTGATGCATTAGCAAGTTAAAACAATTGGGTCGAAAACCTGGGCGTAACACCATTTCCTTTTTCTGATCACTCGCTTTCTGGATACACGTCTCACCTGTCCTGTTCTTTGTTTTCCTGGTTTGCTGATTAAGCCTGCTGCGGTCCACTCCTACCCTCACACCTAAAGAATACTATTTTAAATTTCTTGGCGCAGTTCATTAACCATTGTATGTGCTGTCCGTGCCCAAAATGCAATTTTAAAAAAAGTCAAAAACCGCGCTCAAAATGCAATTTAGAGCTCTCTGGCAAGAGGAGACACCCAAATCAATGTAACATGCCACAGTTTGTGCATGAACAGGGTTATACTGCCTATTCCCTTTGATACCCGATTTAAAAAAATAAAATAAAAAATGTTTTGAATCCCCGGCAGAACCAGGCATCCATATGAATCAAGTAACAGGTTTATTCCATGCTGAAAAAAAGAAGAAAGGAAACACATTCCATAAGAATTGACTGAGCTCCTATTCTTTTTATGCTCAGCTACTAAGATTTCCCTTCAGTGGTAAAATTCAATATCTACAACGGGCACAGTAAAGACGTTTACTGTACTGTAAGTCTTTCTACGACAGACCAACGGACTACGAGTGCCCCTGTCGGTCAACCAATCACATACCGCGGTACCCCGCATCATCATGCGTCACGATGCGCGACGCCGTAGCCAATTACTTCCGGTACGTGTCTGTACCGCGCACTTTGAATGGCTGCATCTGTACCTCCTTGTGATGCATCAAGAATACACAAAACTACGGAAGCCCGTTTCCGCCAGGAAGTGGAAAAAAAACGCGCTATGGTATCTCATATTTGCGATTTCGAAATTAACCCCATTTAATTCTGTCCTTTTGTTATTGTAATGGATTCAGGTTCTAGGGCTTGTGCACTTGCCGCTCCCGCCCTAGTTCGTGCCTCACTGTATAGGCTCGAACCCAGGTCTTGCCAACTAAGTTACGGCAGCGTGGGGAGTCTGGTGAGGGCCACAACTTCCCGGGGTGTGAGCGCCAGCCGCGGCCGGGTATCAGACTGGTTGTCCGGCCAGCTGGCTTATATTCTACACAAGCCAGCACGTGTGAGCTTTAAGAGAAGCAGGACGCTGGTACCTGAAATGGACTGGCAGTGGCAGGCCGACTTGGTGAACATGAGAGACTACAGTGAGTTCAACGATGGTTTCTGTTACATCTCCTCACATATAGACATGTTATAAGTCTGGAGGTGTCGTGACAAGTGATTTCCGAAATATATTTCAAGAGGGTCGTACTCCTAAAATGCTACAAACTGATGACAGAAAAGAATTTCTTAACAGGACCTTCCAAAATTTTCTCAAATGTGAGAATATTGAACAATTCATTATGGCCAGTGATGTGAAGGTTAGTGTAATAGAGAGGTTTAACAGAACTTTTTCCACAGCACGTTTTATTTCATGTATGAGCTGATCGATGTTGCAGTAGTACCCTCTAGGTAAGGTACATGTTCATCAGCGATTAGACTATATGGACAGAAAATCTTCATCTTGATCAAACGTGTTTAGCGTATGCGGATAGTGCAGCTCGACCAGACCCACTTCCCAGCCCCTGTCCAGGTCAATCGCCTTTGCCAGATGCTCTGTGAAGCACGCGCTGGTGTTCTTTGGAAACATCTTTGAGGATGAATTACTGGCCAGCGTAACCTAGAAGACATTGGGGTTCATTTTTCAGCACCTCTATATTTCTTTGACCTCGGAAGCCTTTACCCAACTATTGAATTTATCGCTCTATCTGCGCCACTTTACCAAAATCTGTTTGTTTTTTTCACGCCCCCTGGCTGCTTTAATCTTTTGGATGCGAAAGATGCTCTCAGAATTGGGGTTTATCTTCTGTAGCTGTTCTGTGTAGAAAGAGCCCTTAATGTCATCGCCTGCGTAGTCCTGCAGTTTGTAATAGAGTCTCAGAGCCGTGGTCCGCTCTTTGACAATGAAAATTTCATCTGTGAAGGTCTGTTCATACCCCTTCTCAAACATTCCCTTTTATTTTGGACACCCGCACATGATCACCTACATTAAATGAAAACTTTGACGGTTTTCGCTTAAAGTGTTCGCCATAGACGGTTCTCCACATCTCAAGGGAGTTATCAGTCGTAACAGAAGCCGTGGGTCGTTTAATAGTCATGTGGTAACTATGATTATAAAAGTAAATAAGATCAGACAGATCGATATATCGAAAGGTGTTTTTGTGTGTCAGGTACCTCCACATTTTTGTTTTAATAGTTTGGTTAAACCTCTCTATCACACTACTGCTCTGTGGGGGAAGGAGGGACATCCACCCTATAACAACACCATTGGTTGAAAAGGGGGTGGGACATGGGGTTTTAAAGTTTTGACAGACGCTGCACACCACAGTGGGGCAGACTTGAGTTTTAGTAGCTCTCAGTTACCAGCATTGGCTAGCAAGGTGCCCGGTACGTTGATTTCGGCCATTGCCCCTGTGAACACATCCCAATCTTTTAGCTTCTTACCGGCCTCAACTGATTGCTGTTGTGTGAGAGCCCTGACAAGATCAATCATGTGAGAGCCCTCAACGGGTGCCCCCTTGTACACAAATTTTCTTTAATTCCCGGCTATTAACGGTTTATTGTGTGCCACAGTCTTTAACAATATCTCGGCATTTCTCTGGAACCACTGAGACGCACTGTCTAAAATATACCCAAAGTCAGCGTCGGTCGATGACGGCTGTTGTGGTAATGCGTGTGATAGATCGGCGGGTGCATTTTCGGGTCGTACAACAGTTAAAGTCCCCTCTTCAGAAACTTCCTGGCATACTAATGTCAAATACCGTTGTAACAGCTGATTATATAATTTCACGTTTTCATATTCAGGCAGATGCGAGTTCTAAAAAATGTCTCTCATTTCGTCATCCAACCTGCGGGTTGTTATTTTTCTCACATCGGTTTCTTTGCCGGACCAGTCTAGGAGTCGATCGAGCTGTTTTTGAGGTACAAGGTACATTTTTTTTCATTGTGGTCCATTATCGGTGTTGTAGAAGCTCCGTAATCAATGGTACTACAATACTCAACAGTGTCCCGATAAAACTGCCGGACTGGTTCACCAAGAGTCTCTTTCTTTTAAGAGAAAGACCCCTTTGACTCAAAGTCTTTAAAAGCTTATGCTTTCTCTTCAGGGTCCCAAACTGCTTAGCAGGCTTAGCTATTCCCTGTACAAGATCATCTGAAGCCCCACAGAGAATAGCTTTCCGGTGACTGGGGCTGGCTTTTACCAGAAAATGTAAGTGTCAGGTTTCTCCGAATGCGTGAAGACATGACGACGGCCCGAACGTGTTTTTTTGACTGAGTCTGTGGTTGCGAGATCACCGACTTTTAGATTCTTTAAATACATAAGCCACGGGTACATCTGGGGGGAAAAGACCTGTTCACAAGCGATAGTCATCTGGGGTGTCGGCATTTAAATCCACCAACAAGTAACCGAAAGGTTTTTTAGTAGCGTCATCAAACGCTTCCAAAAAAATCGGGCTTTACCGGGATACATATGCCGTGACAGGGTTGTAATCTGTAGTTTATCTCTAGGGTTTTTAAACAGCACCATGTACTTTGTATTTAACGCTATGGTTCTACTTTTCCGGCCTTGACAAAACACATTTTGGACGATATACATGATGCTGAGGTTTCGGTGGTGTACGTATTTTGTAAAAGCTTTTTCTATCTCATTATTTTCACACGCAGACTCCATCAAATCATCAACTATAATCAAATTTACTCTATCCGGTGGCAGTAGCTGGTCGTCGGAAAACGACGTCGGTAGCCCTTCTATAAACTGAATGTATGGAAATTTCACAAGCAACTCAGCGTATAGAGGGTGCCAGCAGCTGTAACACCAGACTATGTTTTCGGGTTTACGAGTCATAACGGTATCACTGTTTTATAAAATAACTTTTACCGCAATTCGAGGGTCAGGACAAAATGCATGAAAAAGGGTGTTTTAACCTGACATCCATCGTGTTAATATCCGTAGGGCAACAATGTCAAATTTTCTTGCAGCACCCGCTTGTCGTACACCACCTTCTGGGTTTTCTTTAAGGTCCGGGTCTCACTGCGCCAATCCTTTTTAACACGCACGATCATCGGCTGTTGAATAGAAATGTGTTTAAATTCCCGGCACTCTGCAAAAGGGTTAACGCCATAGTCAAAAACCAAGTCCCGCAGACTCTCAAAGTTAACTTTTTCACAATTGTTCACATTGAGCGTAATGCCTTTCACCTTTAAACAGGCTTTCCCACCAGACAGCTTGTACCCGTACGACTTGGGTCCTGTTGATACAAACTCGGTGATGTGTTGTCCAGCATCGATTTCGCTGGTCAGCTCACCCAAATAGTCACCCAGCCCCGGATTCCACTCACCCTCCCGGCTCACAAAGATAACGGAATCTGTGTCGTGGTACAGACAGCGGCCTTGCAAAGCATTTAGCAGATTGTATAACTCCCAGCGGGCAAAGGCGGTTGTAAAGCTAGCGATGAAAATGTTAGTGTTTGAATGGCCTATATAGTGGTGTTTAGTGTTTAGTGTGTTTCCACATAACACAGGCTGTGTTTTCATTGATAAACTTGCAGGCTGACACCTCATGATATGGCGTAAATAAGTACCTGAACAATTCATCGGGGTTTCTCACAATGGTGGTCTGTGGTAAATTGTCTCTTTGTCCATACTTCCCCCACAAACTGTTCAAGGCAATTTTTGAAAGCTGTCTTTTGGCCGGATTCTTTTTAATGTTGCTGGGGTCCAGCCGGACACCCTCTTTTTCATAATATTCGCTGATATATCTTTGTTGTTTCGCGACATCTGTACACCCCTCTGGAAACCCCGAAGCTTCCTGTTTCCCTTTCAGATGCAGTTTGATGTAGTCTGTAAAAAGATCGTGTGAGGCCTTTTCGAAATGCCTAATTTCATAAATTTTACCCACTCTATACCCCAGATCTAAGGCCATAATTCAGGGGCGCACCAGACACCAGTCAAGGCGCGATCTTCATCACCGTGCTCACAGGGGGTGGTCTGTTTTGTTTCACCACATGTACGACAGTGTTGACAGTTTTTTTGTCAATTTTGGTTGGAAGAACTGGAAAGTACAAACATCTGGGTGGGTAAACTTTCACCTTTGCTAAACCGAAATATTGTTTTAAATCTCCAAAGTTTTTATAAATTATTCGGGGGTGCCCCAGTGGGTATTTTTTAGTTTTGTTCACAAATGGATACAGACTGGTGAAATCATAGTAATGGATTTTTTCACCGGGCTGCGCTGTGTAATGCAAACAAATCTCATTTGTTCTCCCCCCCAAAAAGCGACTCGCGCGGTTGCAGAGGCCTCTGGTAACTGCGCAGCTGTTAGAAATTTACCCAAGTCTCCATTTTCAACAAGCATGTCTCTGAACTCGTGCTCCCACAAAACACGCACGTTAAAACCTCTCATTTTGAGAAAATTAATTTTCACCATCGTCTTTCTGTACAACCAACCAAAAGTAGTGTTTGTCAGCGGATTAAAATCGTTTTTACAATAACAAACGCTACAACCGTGAAAAAAGCAACCGTTGAACTCAAAGGCTGTCGGCACTCCGTCAATTACAGCATAACCATCCAGAAAATATGGGCCAACCTTGAACTCACCGGCCGTGGTTAACGCGTGTTGGATTTTAACGGGCTCTGTGTGTTCGATGTACATAAGCCATTGAATGCTGGGTGTAGAAAATCGTTTTTGCTGGCGGTGGTAATTTTCATGGGGTAGCAACGCAATCGTCTCTTCCTGTAAAAACATAAGTCTGAACATGGCCATGCAGACACTAGCGATGGTCACAAACTGAAAGGGGTCGATGCAGACAATGCAGGCGGCCCCTGACTCAGTCACGCGTGTCTGTCTGGTCATATTCATGACCTCGTCCCGAAACCTGATACAGCCTTCTCTTAGAATTGCCACATCCAACTGGCAGTAACGTTTCAACTCTCTCTGTAAGTTAAACACACTTCCCCTGCATTCTTCTTACCAAACCAAAAACTCGGCTTTCTTGCTCGGCAGCATGTAGTTAACGCCGTAAAGTTCTGGCAGCGGCATCGGTCCGACATAATTTTGGTTTTCTGAAGTGTTCATCAAGTGTGGAAAATTCCCCTTAGCCCCAGGGAACCCCATGGCGGCCGGCAGTTTGCTTAATTTCATAGGTAGAACGTTTAAAGAATCGATAAATCTGATGTTCAGAGCTTTTACAGTCATACACATTATCTTGCCACCCTGATTAATTAGTTCAACGTCCATCTTTTCAGCTAACAACTGTCTGATCACTAGGTAATTGTCATATCCCTTGCCATTGTGCGATATGAACGTATGGTTTTTAAAACGTCTATCGATAAATTTACACACAAAATCCTTTAGACAAGTTTCACCATAAAATTCCCAGCTTCGTTTGTCAATATGAAGGGCATGGACATAATTTGGTATGTGTGTCCCTGTTTCTTGCATGCATTCAAAGTCGAAAAAAATGTACTTGTTTGAAATTTTGGGGTTGTCCAAAGGCGGTATGTAGCACAAATGTGTGTCAGGGGTGTCGATCACGTTGTTACAACGCGAGCACATTTTCTCTTTACATTTGTGACTTGCGAGGTTATAAACCCCACATTTCTCACAAAAGACCCTGCGCTCACACTTACTCACACCCGTCGCCGCATTCCGCAAGTGTCTTGCCAACCCCTGAGAGCTACGACAAAAGACCTTACAGGCCGGGCAATTCTGAATTTCGGCATCAATTTTGCAACACTGGGGATCTAAACAGGTTTTACAAGCTTTAACACAGGCGTGTGCGTTCTTGTGGCTATACGTCACATGGCAGTTAGTGCAAAAATACGCCGCCCCCACAAAAGCTTTAATATTTAAAACCCCATAAAAATGCTCTTCATGCAGTAGAACAAAAAGTATTTTAGAAATTTGGTGGTGTGGGTCCCGTTGTAAAATATTTCCAATCACCCTGGTCGTGGTACAAAATTTTAATGACCACCTTTAAATGTTTTTCAAAAGCGGTAATGTCTGACAAACTAATTTTCCGATTCTCTGGAAAACCCAACTCTTTGTGCATTCGTTTAGCGGGCACCCCCCTGCATATTCCTAACTATCGTCACCACTAAGCGGTGGCTGTCATTGGTGAGAACCTCTGTGTGGCTCTGTAAGAGGTCCGAGATGTGGCTTAAAAAATCGGCAGCATTTAATTCTCCGGGGTGTCTCCTGCGTGAGAACAAGGGCTTGTTAAAACCACCCGCAGTCAAACGCAGCTGTACAAAATCATTCGCCCCGATGTTTGGAGAAAGTTCATCCAATATTCTCTGGACTGCACCATGCACAGCGTCTATAGCCTGTACATACGAGGTTATTCTGTCGAGATTAACAAAACGAAATTCTTCATGGTGCTCTGATGCTCTAAAATTATTATAAGACCTGTTATAACTACGTATACGGTCCAGGAAAACTAAGGGGTCTCTATTCGCCCCTGCACCGCTACCAACCTGATTCAGATCGTTCAGTACAACCGGTTCTCGGTTACCGACATCCTGTTCTGCTACAACAACCTCGGGCCTTAAGTTATTTTCTACCACGGCATTCTCATTGCGTGGTTCGGGCGGCCCTTGGGAAATCTGATGCCTCTCTCTGAATCTTTGACGACGCAACAAACATGCTTTTGCCAGTTTAATTCTTTTATTTATGTACGAACGCTTGCTGTTGGCAAGCGCTCGGTCTTTTAAACACTTTTTAGACCGCATGTTTAGTCATTTATCACCGGGGTTTTGCACCAATGAAGCATGAAATATCATCATCATGGTCTGAAATCCTGAGCTTAGAGCTGCATCTTCTGTAGAAATTATATCTAAGAGGTTAGCGGTGAAAACCTGGATCTGTTTTGGAAACAAGGTTTGTACACCGGCTAAAACCGCTCTTAGATGCTCTAAAGCTCGTTTTTTGGCCACCTCATTACTGATCGCCGTTGATAGTGACTGTGTAATACCGCGCAATGAATCTAGCACATCACCCAACACCAAGTCTTTAGGGGCGTTATGATTTCTCTCCGCAGGCTTGACACGTCTGGCTTTGGTCAGGGTCTTAACAGCCGTCTCCGATGCAGTCACCACCTTAGGGTCCGACGTTTCCGCCACATTTGTTTTGCCGCTCGTCGATACAGCGGCTGTGTGAAAAAAAAAAGACTTTTTATTACCACGCCAATGCTCCACATCTCAAAATCAGAAAACTACACGGTGTTAAAAATAAAAGACTTTTCAACACAACAATCAATGAAATCTAAACTGTCAAAATCAGAAAACTACGATAACTATGATAAAAACGCCACACATGTGGCGCATCCTTACACAAAGGGCTGCGGGTGAATGGAACAAGTTACACGGACATGTTGTTACACCGGTTTCCTTTACGGCTGTGGTGGCGCTACTGGGTCAAGCGGCGTGGTTAACGGCCTATAGACCCGCGCACAGACCAGTCGCTTTTAACTTTAAAAGCTAAGCAGTTTTAAAATAAGGTTTTTTAACACTCCCAAACAGAAAAAACACTGGGGGGTTCTACAGTGTGTATTCCAAAATACAGCGTCTTTTGCACAGAACCTGTGGTAACACCATCCCGCTGATTACGCAGGCAAATTTTTTTGCCCTGCTAGATCAGATCGCCCAGTGTGGTTCGCATGGCTTTAGACACGGGGAGCGGAAGGGGTTTATGAATGCTTTTTCAGATGCCGCAAAGTTTCTCAGCAATGTTGGGGTGGTGGTTACGTGTACCGAACTAATTTTCCGCACCAACATTTAATTGTTGAATGCAAACAGGAGCCAGTAACGCGTGTGTGCTGCGTTGTTTCAGTGTTTGAAAACCCCCACTTGAAATAAAGCGGTTCACATTTCACATACTTGCAAACTGGAGTCTGTAACTTGTGTAAAAAGTGCTGCTGCGCTGTTTCTGTGTTTGAAAACCCCCTGTTGAAATAAAGCGGTTCACATTTCACATGGTGTTTGTCCTGCGAATTCTTTCCGTGAGATTTTACGCAGTCAGTGTGTATGTGTGTGCTTGCACCCCTGCTGCTTTTGAGACTCAGCTTGTGCAGCGTATAAGCAGCCTGGCCGGACAACCACTCGGCCACCCGGCCACCCGGCCGCGGCTAGCGCCGCTCACACCCCGGGATCTCGCGGCCCGCACCAGACTCCCTGCGCCGCCGTAACTACCCGATTTCCTAGGGTTATAATAGAGCGCACTCAACCCCACGGCAGACATGGTCCCCTTACAAACCAATACACACTTTCACACACCTAAAGCGAGGGATGCACTGCCTTGGGGCTTTGGGACCCTGAGGCTCCGGACCGACCGGCCGGGGGGGAGGCGGGAGTTCCAAAAACGACACACCATTGGCTCCTGAGGGGGTGGGACATACACAAATAACAACACGCCATTGGCTGGCAAGGGGGTGGTACAGCCAACCACCGCAGACGACCATTGGCTGGAAAAGGGGGCGTGGTACCTGTCAAAAGTTTGACGAAAGGTGTTGCTTTATACTACTAACAGGTCTGTTTTGAGTCTCATGATGATTCTCTTCTGGATCTGAAAAAAAACAAGCAAATTTGTTTCCGATGTATTTTTCAATTTGATCAGATTTTTTCAGGTGAATGCAGTCGATACGTTCAAGTTTTTATATGATGACAGGACCTACACTTAGGGCTCAGTACTGATAACACTGCTGATATTGATAGTCGAAATAAGTGATGTATTGGCAGCTTTATCTGAGGCGAGAAGTCCTAGAACACCTACAAAAATGTTAGGATTCAGAGGAAGAAATATTTTTCTACCTCACCCAATCCTATTGCATTAACGAGGCTGAAGTTGGCTGCTTATTCGCCAGCTTCTTATTCGCGTTTTTTGTTCCACCTTAAATGCTGCTGCTGTGATGTTATGCCGCCTTTCGCCTGTAGATGGCTCTCTATAGTCATTTTTAAAAATACTAATCCGAGTTGATTACTGCACATATCCCCAGTAAAGGGGAATATGTAAGTAATGATTATCCAAATTGCATTTTTGTATGAAACACATTTCAGAAAATCGAAAACCAATTTTCAAAACTCACAATAACACAAACTGGCATGTTAGACAACAAGTAAATAAGACAAAGGCAAAACGTGAAGTCTCAAAATCTTGCATTTTGCAAGAAATGTTATTATAGCAGTTTACAATGGGACATTTAGAACATGGCATATGTGAATATATGGTTAACGGAGGATGAGCAAAGGGTGATGACACTTTCTGCTTATTGCTATGACCCTCCCTCCTGATTATAAAATCGTCTCACAATTCTGCCACTGAGGTGTGAGACACAATGTAACAGACTCTCAAAATCCTGAACTTCAGGAAATGTTGCTGTACCATTTTTAAAATATGACCCTCTGAATATGGCATGAGAGAATTCATAGGGAAAAGCTAATTGCTCTTTCTGTTGTATTGCGATGGCCCCTGTTTAGAAAAAAACATCTCAGAACTCTGACACAAAGGTGTGAGACACAATGTAACAAATTATGAAAATCATGAAGTATAAGAAAATTTACTGTACCATTTTTTTAATATGACCCTCTGAACATGGCATGTGAGGATTTATAGTCATTAAAATAGCACCTTTTCTGCTGATTTACTTTTTCCCTCCTTCCTCGTTACCAAAACATCTTAGTATTCTGACACTATGGTAAGAGACACAAAATCACAAATCACAAATCACAAATCCATGTGAGGATTTATAGTCAATAAAATAGCACCCCTTCTGCTGAATTACTTTTTCCCTCCTTCCTCGTTACCAAAACATCTTAGTATTCTGACACTAAGGTAAGAGAAGATTTGTAATTACAAAACTTCTCTGTTGCATTTCTGCGTTGTGACATTCTGAACATGGCATGTTAAAGTATATAGAAAACCTAGATCAGAACAGGTTAAATGTAATTCATAGTGATTTATATTTTTTTAATTCTTTCTAAATGAAAAAATATGTTTTTCAGTGATTATGACACTTCGCTATTACATAAAATATGCTTCAATGCCAAAATAAATAATAATGGAAAAAATACCCACAGTGGACATTCATAGTTGCGATTATAGGAATGTTATATATCAGGTGAGTAGCTGTGTCAGCATGCGTAGGCTGCAAAGGAAAAAGTAAAGGATTATTCCATGCTGAAAAGAGAAGAAAGGAAACATAACATGTTGGCTGTGGAGCCTTCTTCAGGTGTGAGAAAGACAGGTCAGTAAGCAAAGATAATTTTCTTTATCTTTGCTTACTGCAGTTTATCTTTGATGACAACATCAAAGATGTTAGGAAGTTTTACAGCTAACAGCTCCACATCAACTTCCTTTTATAACTAACCTCATCAGATCCCTCAACTCCCAACTCTTCCAATTTCTCACTTCAGAGAAGGATAAAAAACTCAATCATCCTCTACAGAGAAAAACCATCAACACCCCTGCCACCTCCACCAATCCTAACCTTGTTTTTACTATACCCTCTGACCTTTCCCTTTCACCCCTTTGCATCCTCAGCTAACATATTTTAAAATTACAATAGACTGTATAGTATTTATGTTTAAAATTAAGGTAAATATGTCAAAATATCAAAATCCAACTGCACAGTGCTATCTTAACAATGCTTGTCAAGTCTCAAACAAACCTGCATAGTATTTTTAAAATATTTCAGCAGAGGATTCAACTGGAGTATAAATGAAGATTCGACGATAATTTGTTTTGGGTGAATATGGTTTTCTGGGGAGTTGCAATGTTGGGCATTATTGGACATTTCTCGGTGACCCTGACACGTGTTACACACTCGCATTTCCTGCAAATATTAAAATGGTTATGGTTTCGCTGAAAAATCCAATCGACTAAAGACAACGTTTACATCGCAAAAGAATCCCGTCCCTGGGTGGACTCGAACCACCAACCTTTCGGTTAACAGCCGAACGCGCTAACCGATTGCGCCACAGAGACTGACTGGTGTGTTCTTTTCTCGAATCTGAGGTTTTCGGTTAAAACAAAATCTCTTACCGTTTATTTTGCCAGATGGTAATATTTCTTCTGCACTGTTAACCAATAATTGAATTTCATTTTTCGCAAGCTGTGTGAATTTCATCAAAAACAAGTTTTCCAGAAAGGAAATGAACACATGCATTTAACAAAATCAAGCCCTTTGTGATTGCCCGAAATGGTACGTTCTGTACTACAAGATAGGAAGAAAGACACGGCTGCGATTTGAATCTCGGTTCTTTTGTTTAATAGAGAAGCGCTTTAACCAACTAGGCTACGGTGACAGGACACCCATCACCTTTTACAGCCGCTTGGACACACCGCTCTGAGACATCTGCGTTCAGTAAGCGTTTAACCAGCGCTCAGAGCAAATTGCCTCTTTTACATAGCAGCCCCGACACTGAGAAACGAAGAGAACTGGCTTTTATCTGGCATTTCCATGTCCAATGCGTTTGACATCTCCCAAGGGCGACAGAGTTCTTTTGCCACACTATTTCTTCTTCTTTTTTATTTCTGTACGCTTTGATAAAAAACGAGAAATCATGCAAGGGAAAAATGTCTTTTTTTTCATAGAGAAAACGTGCACCAGGAAATGTTGTGTTGAGAAGAAATGATTTAACATGATACGTGACCTAATTTATCGGAGCAATTGCTCAACCAGCAAGGTCTGGAGAGGTTGGAGAGTCTGGTGGATGTGATAATTATGCGGTGTTGTGAAAGAAAACAGTCTTTCTTTGAATTCTCAGTCAATCGGAATTTCAGTGCGAAACATAAACCCCTTGTCTGATTTAAAGAGATTATATTTTAAAACTCATAAAAAATCAGAAAACACATGTTTCTCACTTTGAAATTTTAGACGGAGCGGTGCATTACTAGTAGCGACGCTGAGCATCCTATGGGGGAATTCAGGTCATGTGAAATGCCAGCGGTTTAATAAACAACGCGTCTGGTTTCGGATCATAAGATTGTAGGTTCGACTTCTACCTGGCTCGTGTAAATTGTATTCAAGCTCCTCAGTAATAATGTATATTATGTAATGAACCGCACCTGAAAGCAAACGTTGGGTCTGTTTCCTTTGTTTTCCAGCATGAAATAACAAATCGTTACAAAAAGCAGCTGCTAATGTCCAATAGCGTTTTTTTTTTTCAAATTACATTTTCAGGCTTCAGACACTTTTTAATAAAACAAAAGTGTCCGGAAACACATTAACTTTCAGGTTTGCTTGAACCTGTATTAAAAAAAGTTATCTGAAACTTCCGGGATTCCATTATCTGATGTAGCTGTCTCTAAAGTTGGACGTGATGTTAAGCAGATGTGAACTGTGCCTTTTCACTTAAAAAAAAAAAACAAAGTTCTTTTTTTCCCCTTCACTCCAATGCTGGAGACTGTAAGCCTGTGTGAGCTCCACACTGCGTGTCCTGTACTGCTCTATTTTGTTTAGATTATCTATGTGGTGTACAGATAGAACTCAACTGCATGGTGTGAATTCCGTGTTCAGGACCAGCAGAACCTGAAAAAGTAACAGCTGACCTCGACATGATTTGAACACACAGCCTCCTGATCTGGCATCAGACACGCTACCATTGGGCCATGAAGTCACGGCTGTCTGTGCCTTTGAATTCCCCAAAGGAGACAAATGAGCTTCACAAAGAAAAATCTGTGAAGAGCGCAGCTCTTCCGAAGAGAGTCTTTTCTTCCCAGACCACATTTTATTCTTCCTGCGCAGCTCTTGTGTAGGTGTTGTTCTCAATTACAGATCCAGGAACACTGATTGTTTTTTCTATTTTTTTAAATTAAGTACCCCATGGTGCACGTCTGACTCTAAATCCCCAAGTTCATTTTCAAAGTATATCGGAGTCAACTGATACTGATCAGGTTCTGCTGCTACTGAACCCGCAGTCTTCACCTTAAAGTTCAATTCCCCAAGCCTTTTGACCTTATATGTCCATCCCTTCTCATCAAAACTCGTATTTTCACAGGGTACCCTTCAGAAATCGCAGTATAGAATGAAAAAACTCCAGTAGATCTCGGCCGCTGTTGGTGATTTTCCTTTTAAAATAAATGAATCTCTGGAAATTTTACGGAGTGTATCACTTTCACTGAGACCGAGAAGTGTTAAGCTGTACATGCATCTTTGTGGCTCAGTTGTTAACCAAAAGGGTGGTGGTTTGAGCCCCTCCAGGGACGCTATGAGCCTTTTAATGTACACACCCTCCTCACTTCATTTCTCCACGGCCGGTCTTGTATCGCTAACAAATACAGAGCCCGTAGGAGGCAGTAAGCTCGCATATTTTTTTTCTTATAAAATATACTTTATTCCGAAAAAAACACATCTCAAAAAGAAAACATCTCACACATCATCACTTCACATAATTAAAACAACGGCGGAACGGCGGTGATTGTCCGTTATCAATCTTTGCAAGGGTGGGCGGATTTGCGCTATTATGAGAGTCCCTCCAAACCCTACCGTTTGCTGTAAACCATTAATCCCTGTACAGGGTCCATAGGCCTTTCCAGTGCTCCTTTGCCGTGGGGAAACCCCATTTAGCAATGTCGCGCTTCATCCTTCTCCTGAGGTCCGCCAGGATCCTCTCCTCCAGCTCTCTCGCTCCCCACTCGATGTTGTGCCGGATGAGATTGTTCCTCGCGTCCCACAGGCCTTTTTTTGTGAGGGACAGCAGCAGCCATATCAGGAACTGCGTCCCTCTGTCCAGTCCGGTAGGTGCCAGCCCCAGCAGAATGTACTGGTAACTGAGCACCGCACCCGTCCCCAGGAGTTGCATGGTGTTGTCCAGTCTGCCCCACACCGCCTTGGCGAAGGGGCAGCTCCAGAACACGTGCTCCTGAGTCTCCTCGATGAAACACGTGTCCCGGGGGCAATGCGGGTTCCTGGTAAGCGAGTGTCTGTAGAGGACCTCTCTGGTAGCCAGTCTCTTGTGTACGGCCATCCAGTTGAGGTCCTTCAGTTCGTTGTCCAGTTCTTTAGGCTGCGTCCTTTCCCAGACTTGTCTGGGAACTTGCAGCCTTTCGTTGGTGACCAGATGCCCCCTCACCTCTTTGCACAGAGCTCTGTGGTTGGTGCAGAGCTCTGGCTGTCTCGTGGCCTCGTACCTCCTGCTCCACTTGACAGCGTGGGTGTAGAACTTTGGTCGCCTCTCTGCTTTGGGCCCAGTGTTTGACCACTGGACCAAGTGCCTCATCGGGATGGAGAGCCACAGCCTGACAAAGTACTGGTACTTGTGGCCGATGGGCTCCCGCAGCGCCCGACAGAGGTTGCAGTAAAAGATGCAGTCGAGTTTCAGGGGGAAATGTGGGACATCTCGACCCCCTTCCTCGACCGGCTGACACATCCGGTTTCTCGTGATGTACTCGTACCTGCCGCCCCAGACGAAGTCGAAGATCATCCCTTGCAGCGCTCGTCTGAGTCTAGCCGGCAGCGGGTACACCACCGCCAGGTAAACCAAAGCCGGCAGGATGTCTGCTTTCAACACCATCACTTTCCCTGTGTAGGACAGCGACCGCGTTTTCCACAGACCCAGCTTGGCGTTCACCCTGGCGATCCTCTCGGTCCAGTTGTTGGTCTCGTTGTCCCGGCTCTGGAAGGAAACCCCCAGTATTCTGAGGGGCTCCGTGCAGAGCTCGAGACCCTCCGGCGCCGTCGTCCTGTGCTTCCAGGGCCCGAAGAACTTCAGTTTGCTCTTTCGGCGGTAGAGCTTCGACACCGAGGCTCTGGAGTATTGCTCCATGACCTGCAGGGCCCTCCTCAACCCCCTGTCTGACCTCAGGAACAGCGTTGTGTCGTCGGCGTACTGGGAGATCTTCAGGGTTTCCCCCGCGCCTCCCGGTATCTCCAGGCCGTCGATGACGGGGTCCCGTTTCACCGCCTCTGCTAAGGGCTCTGTGAAGACAACATAGAGAAGGGGTGAAAGGGGGCAGCCCTGTCGTACTCTGGATTCCTGGGGAATGAAATCCCCCAGGATTCCGTTCACGTTCACTCTGCTGCCCACGTCAGAGTACAGAATCTGAATCCAGCGGCTGAAACTCTCTCCGAAACCGAAGCGTTCCAGCACCCTGAACAGATAGCTGTGGTTCACTCTGTCGAAGGCTTTCTCCTGGTCCAGGCTGACCACCATCATGGGCACGTTCCGGTCCTCGGCCCAGGCGATGGCGTCTCTGGTCAGCTGGAGGTTCCAGCTGACGGATCGCCCCTCCACACGTCTGGTCGCTGTGGATGATGTGGGGGAGGGTGGTTCTCAGTCTGCCGGTCAGGAGCTTGGACAGGATCTTTACGTCCACGCAGAGCATCGTGATCGGCCTCCAGTTTTTGAGGTCGGCAGCGTCTCCTCCCTTGAAGAGCAGGGAGATGACGCCCTCCCTCATGGTGTCTCCGAGTTTCCCCCGGCGGAAGATCTCCTGCACCACTTCCACCAGATCTGCCGCCAGGGTGTCCCAGAAGCAGGTGTAGAATTCCTTGGGGAGTCCGTCCGGCCCTGGCACCTTGCCATTCTCCATGGACAAGCACGCCGCCTTCAGCTCCTCGGCCGTTATCGGACCCTCCAAGTCCTCCCTCACCTCCTCCGGTACTCGTGCCTTCAGCCCCTCCAGAAAAGCATCGCCTGCCTCCACCTCCGTCTGCTTTTCTGAAAAGAGCTCCGTGTAGAAAGCGGTGGCCGCTTCTACTTTGTCGCTCTCGTCCAGCACTTCCTCTCCATCTCCCCGTCTCAGGCTGTGGATCACCCTCTTTTTCTGGGCTCCCCGGACCTGGTTGAAGAAATAGGAGGAACAGGTTTCATTATTTTCATAATGCTCCCTTTGTGCCTTGACCAGGAAAGCCTTGGCTTTCTCGGTGTGCAGTTTGCGGAGCCTCTCCTTCAGGTCCCGTGCCCGGGCTGAATTGAAGGCTCCTCCCCCGTTAGCCGAGCTGTACTCCTCCTCGAGTTGCCTCTGGAGACGTGCAGCTTCCTTCCTCTCCCTGGCCGCCTTCCGTCTGCAGTACGTCTGCGCCAGGGTTCGGGTCCCGTCCTTCACCGACTCCCACCATTCCACCACGGAGCTATAGCCGTCTCTCAGATCAACCCAGCTCACGTAGTCTTTCCGGAACAGTGCCCTGAAGTCGTCTTCCTCCAGTATCTCCCAGTTCAGCTTCCAGTACCCACGACCGAATGCCGGCAGGCTGGTGTTAGCCACCACCGTCAAGCGACCGTGGTCGGAATACCACGCCGGGAACACCGTCGCCGATTCCAGGGAGCAGGTCGTGTGCAGGAAGATGTAGTCCAGGCGGCTGCACACTCCCCGGGAGTTTTTCCAGGTCGTTCCGGCGTCGTTAGGGCGGCACCGTCTGAAGCCGTCTACCAGGGAGAACTGCTTGAGTAGCGACTCCAGCTCTGCCGAGCTAGCGTCGCTCCCCTTCTCCCGGTCGACGTTGAAGTCCCTGCCGAGCACCATCTGTCTGTTGGTGGTGCAGCAGCTGGCCAGGTCAGCAAACACTTCCTTCAGGATAGAGGGTTCTGTTGGAGCATAGACGTTAATTGCTCTCAACTTCTGCCCCCTCCAGTCGATGTCTGCGACCAGGATCTGGCCCTGCACCACCGAGAAGAAGGAAACCAGCGTCATCTCTGGGTTTCCGAGGAGAATTCCCACTCCGGAAGAGTGGACCCCTCCTACGCTCCAGCATGATTCTCCCTTCGTCCATTCCCTGGTGAATGTCAGCTTGTCGCTTTCATCCTTCAGGTGGACCTCCTGTAAGAAACAAACTGAGAAAGACTTTGAGGCCAGATCATGAAAGACTCCCCGTCTTTTCACGGGGTCTCTCAGCCCTCTCACATTAGTTGTTAGGAAGGTAAGTTTCACAGTCATGGTTAAACTAGTGAAAGTTAAACCTCCTCTCTGTACTTACAGTTGAAACTTGGGAGTCTACATCTGGGCACTGTTTAGCCTAGATGTAACTCCTCTCGTTCGGGTCCTGGGGGGAATATGCTGGGCTCCCTCCAGGTTTCGCTGGGGACTGAAATGTAAACATGCTGGACAGGTCCAGCCCTACCATCAGTCCGGGCTCCAGGCCGGCTTCGAAATAATCCTCGTCGTCCTCGAGGATACTCTCCGCCACCGCTTCGGGAAGGCTCCTTTCTTCCCTTTCTCCGGGCGTTTCGGGGGCCTCAAGTTTCTCCTGGGCCTCGGGGGAAGGGGGCTCCAATTTCTGGGCTGCCTCTTCCTGTTGTTCCTGGGCCTCGGGGGAGGGGGTTCCAACTTCCTGTGATGCCTCTTCCTGTTGTCCCTGGGCCTCGGGGGAGGGGGTTACCTCTTCCTGGGCTGCCTCCTCCTTTTGTCCGTGGGACTCGGGGGAGGGGGGTTCCGTTTCCTGGGGAGCCTCCTACGGTTGTTCCTGGGCCTCGAGGGAAGAAAGTTCCATTTCCTGTAGGACGAGGAAACAGTTTTCCCTTACCACTCTTTTTTTCTGTCCTTCCGAAAGTGGGTCCGCCCTGGGTCTCTTCTCCCGCTATCGCTTTCCCTTTTTGCTGGGAGTTATCCAGGACCCTTACTCCGGTCGGCCGTCTTGTCCCTCTTCCTGGCGGCCATCTTGTGGCACCGATGCGGCTGGGGGTGTGGCCTCGGCAGTTTCGGTTCTCAGCGGGGGAGGTGCGGGTTCTTTGTTCTCAGCCCTCTCCCTTTGTCTGGAGACCGGTTTCTGCCTGCCGGCTTCCACCACCTGCGCAAACGAAGGTTTGCTTACCTTACATTGGCGAAGGAGGTGTCCCTCGGCGCCGCATCCGTCGCACTTTTTGGCTGCCCGGCAGGTTTTTGCCAGGTGCCCGTCCTCATTGCAGTTGTGACATCTGACGATGTCACATGTGTTTGTCTTGTGGCCGGACTGTCTGCACTTGCTGCAAAAATCTGGCATCTTGGGGTAGTAGAGGTACCCCCTGTCGGCTCCGATGTTGAAGCGAGCCGGGGGGTGCTGGAAACCGTCAACGCCCTCTGGGTCCTCCTTCAGGAGGACTCGGTACTGGCGTTTGCCGTACCAGACGCCTTTGTCCCTGATCTCTGTCGGTTTTCCCACCACGGTTACATACCTCCCTAGGTACGCTGTTACCCATTCCGCTGGTACGTAGGGATTGTATGTGCAAACCGTGATGGTCCTCTGATTCGTCTTCCTCATCGGCTCCGGCCTGTAATCAGAGAAACCAGGGTGCTTACCTTTCTCCCTGATCAGTCTCGTTGCCTTTTCGTACGATGCGTCCGTAGCCATGTAGGCCTCCATGTATCTCTCTGCCTTGTTGTCCTGGAGGCAGTAGAGATCTCCGGCCACCAACTGCAAGATCCCTCGCAGGAAGGTCATAAAGAAGGCCTTTGCAGTCGGCATCGGCTCCGTCTTCGTTGTCCAGTGGAACCGGATCAATGTCCTCTTGTCTGCCATCTCTGAGGGAGAAAAAAAAAAGGAGGGAAAGAGAGAGAGCAAAGGGAGCAGCGAGGGAGCCCTGGCCTTTGTCCTTGTGGGCAAAGCCCAGCTAGGTGCAGGCGCAGGAGGAGAGAGAGAGAGGAGAGCGGAAAGTGCTTCCGGGTCTCAAGGAAGAAAGCAAGCACCGCGGGCAGGCCACGTGTACCTGCTCCCAGCCAAGAGGCCAAGGAGGCAGAGAGAGAGAGAGCGAGAGAGGGAGCGGATAGCGCTTCCGAGCCTCGAGGTGGAAAGCAAGCACCACGGGCAGGCCACGTGTACCTGCTCCCAGCCAAGAGGCCAAGGAAGCAGAGAGAGAGAGAGCGAGAGAGAGAGGGAGCGGATAGCGCTTCCGAACCTCGAGGTGGAAAGCAAGCACCGCGGGCAGGCCACGTGTACCTACTCCCAGCCAAGAGGCCAAGGAGGCGGAGCAAGAGAAAGGGGGAGGGGAGAGGAGAGGAGAGAGCAGAGAGAGAGAACGTTGATGCCGGATTCCACCCAGCTCAGCTGCTGCTTGGCCTTAACCCCCTAGGCTCAACCTAGAGCGATACCAGCTCAAGCACTCTTCAGAATCTTCGATCGCCTTCTAGACCTTTGGAAAGACAAGAACTGCGGGCATGCCACTTGAACTTGATCTTAGCCAAAAGGCCGAGAAGGCATAGGTTTCTTTACGGCATTCCTGAACTCTTTGCACTAATGAGCCCGGGCCTTTTTCCCGTCTCGCCGCTACGCATATGGGTCTTTTTCCGCTCTCCTACTCCCCATGGCTAGTCCCTTTGGACGTCCGTGACAGGTGCCCCTTTGGAATAGTTTTCAGAAAATGTGAGAAAAGGAAAGTTATGTACAGTAAGCTCTCACACACAGCTCTCAAACACAGCATTAGAGATTGGAATCTGATTGTAAAAAAAAACTGCCCGTCTCCCCGGCATTTAACGTTGCTGTTGTTTTTATTTTACATATTGTTCGCATTTTAATGAATTGTTAAAAGATTTATACACAAATCGCTAAATACAAAACGAAAAAAACCCAACTGTATGCAATTGACCATTCATATTCCTGAATTTTAAATCCCTGTGTTTATCTGTGTCCAAGTGCCTGGTGCAGCTATTTTGAAAGCATACCTCAAGGAGGACTTTACACGCAGTCTGGGGTATTTAGCTTGTACTGTGTGCCCTGTTTGCCTTTGTAAGCATTTGTTTAAAAAATAAGTTCACAATACGATAAAAACAGAGAAAGCACAAACTTAATAATATAACGATTCAAAATCAAAACCAAATCATATGAAGAAAAATCATATGACCAAATCATAAAGAAAAAAAGAGTCAATTTCCGCCTGCACTGATATCCCTTCAAATGTTTTAGAAGAACTCTTGACGTTAATAGAGTAGAAGCCTGCATTTCTTCTACTAAACGAGACTATGGGGAGTATTTTGATGTCGAACTGGGATTTAAATAAAGAGGAACACTACACTACATTGGGCTACGCGTGTGACAAAACGTTTATTTTAGACCTCTCGATAGCTCAGTTGCTAGCTCTTAAAACTGTAGAAAAAACAGCGAGTATGTCTTATGTCCCTGGTCTGAATCCAGTTTGAAGGATGGTGTTTTCTTGTTCCTTAATCAAAAAGTGAAAATTGCGAATTTGTCTTTCACTTTGACGTTCACCCGAAAGCTCAGTATACAAAGAAGTAGAGGCTCCTGTTCTGAATAATTCCGCTCTGAGACACCTGCGTTAAGTTAGCGCTGAGTCGGCTGGCTGAGCATGTTGCCTCCTTTACATTCAATAGGAGCCCCGACACTAAGAGAAACGTACAGAAATGGGTTTTATCGGGAACTTTTCATGTCCAATGCACTTGACATCTCCCACGGGCGACAAAGTTCATTTAGGACACCTTTCTTTCTTTCTTCTTTCAGCAGGAGTACAATAATGGCAACAACATGTTTGGAGTTCGGCATTTCATTTAGTCTGCGGAAACATCGTATCGGAATGAACTACCTGAGATAAAAGAGTAATTGCGACTTCAGATCGTTTTTACAGAGCATTGCGTTGTTCTGTTCATGCTGACTACACGCTTTAGATATGTCATTTACTGCAAGCGTTGCTTTTCCAGGTTTTTCTGAAATTCCTCGCATTTGAGCCAGCACTAAAATATTTCATTCCCGTCGCTGAATACATCGTGGAAACGGTATTTGCAACGGAATGCTGTCACACATGAAACCTTTTTGTTATTCGGTTCTGAAGTTTGAAAATGAAAATAAAACGGGGGTCACCTCATAGGCTTGAAAGAAGTCCAAGCAGCATAAAAACCCATGAATTCTCACAAATTGCATTGTGCTGCAACTTTCTTCTGCTGCTGTTATAAATCAGCCTTAAACATTTGAATGCATACCTTACTGCTGCTAATCACATTCACATGTTTATGAAGCTTTTTTCTGTCCGTTATGTTTTTGCTAAGCAGTTTCTCCGTTTTCCTCGTACTGTGATTGTCAGCGAGCACAACAAGACTGAAACAGTGTAAAAGCAGGCAAAAAAGACAGGGTAAAACGCCTGACTGTCGGGAGTGGGATTTGAACCCCTGCCTCTATTTGGAGAGTGAAACACAAAGCTTAAAAGACACGAAGCTGTGAATAAGCTGTTTTAAACCGCTCGACTATCCTGAAAAAATGTGTGCTGATTGCACCAGTCGCATCCAATTTTCTGTAACTTTAGGATGATTGATACGACTTGACAAACACAATTTGTGGCGTTTAGCATGACATGGAAAACGGTACCAGAGCATTCGGGTCCGGACTACCAGACTCAGAAACAGTTTTTACCCCGCACTATCAAACTATTAAACTCCCAGCCTCTCTCACTCTCTCCTCACCTCTCACCTATGATCTGAACCTCACGGTGCCTTCTTTCTTACCAAAAACCCAAACACACATTGAAAATCTACCTCTACCATACATGTCAAAAGCTCACTCCCCATCATTTCTATCCCTTTATTTCATTCTTTTGATGCATGTTTTTGCACATAACCTGTTACCTTTTTGTTGTTTTGCACGCTGCCTGTTGTTTTTTGCACATCGGCTGTTGTCTCTGTCTTTCTTTTGTTATACAATTGTATTGTTGTTGTGTTTTCTTCTTTGTACTACTTATGTCCGAGAGCTTGCTAAATAGCATTTCGTTATACCATATACCTGTGTATGAGTATAATGACAATAAACTTGAACTTGAACTTTAAACTTGAACTTGAACTTGACATAGTCTTGCAGGCAGTATATTATTTTATCGTTTACTCGTTTAAAAAAACACGGTCTTCTCGTTTCTAAGTCAGATTTTTAGTGCTTTCGAACGTTCCTTCCAACCTGGACTGACAGCTCACCCGATCTGTTTGTGATCAGACCATGGAGTCGGGGGCTGTACAAAGCGCACGTTCCTTCCCAATGCTGAGGCGATCATTCAGAAGATGGGTGTGAAGAGAAACAAGCTTTGTCGACTAAAAAACAAGGCAGGATATGCAAGAATACTAATCACTGGCGACAGTTATGTTCTCTTACTATTGAGATCCTTACATTGTGAGTTTTTTTAAGACTTTGAAACTAAAGGAAAGCGGTGACAAATGAAACAGGCACGGGTGGGGTTTGAACCCACGCTCTTCGGTTTACGAGACCGACGCCTTACCACTTGGCCACCGCGCCTACTTGTAAGCATGGGAATAAGGTTGTTCAAATTATTTTTTTCTGAATCTGGTTTACATCGCCAAATGTAAACCGGAGGCAGCAACAACAATAAAAGGGATACTTGTCCTTAAACTCGGACGTGATGTTCTGCAGACATGTGCACAATGTCCTGTTTTCTTGCAGTGTAGACATTTTGCTGTTCACGCTCCGCATTCATCTGCTTTGTGCGTTGTTAGTCCGCACCTGTAACATGTAATGTCAGCCGTCCCCTGTTCTTCTATTTCTCTAGCATGACTGTGTCCTGCTGCTCGGCTTTTGATTGTAAATTTTGAGCGAGCGCCCCGTTCAGTGTCACTTTGTCACTGTGGTCAGAAAGCATTCTTGATTCTGCTTGAGCTGCTTCATGAATTCTAGCGACTGTAAGAGCTCTTTCTAGTGTCAGCCCTTCCTCCTGCAGCAATTTATAGTCTCTTATGTGCACATTTTTCCACAAGTTGATCTCTTAACATGTCAGTTTCCAATACTCCAAAGTCACAAGATTTAGCCAGTTCTCTTAGTGCAGTCACAAAAGCATCAACAGATTCGTCCTGAGACTAAGTTCTCTGCCTAAATTTATGCCGTTCTAAAACCACTTTTCTCCGCGGTGTAAAGGAAGCGTCTAAGACAGCTACAGTCTTTTTCTCCAGGGAGGTTGGCAAAAATCCGCTGCACGGGAGCCCCGATACAGTGCAGTAATGTAGCACGTCTCACAGCATCCTGAGCTTCTGTAGATCCACTGGCTATTTAAAAAAAATCTGTACGACTCCATCCATATCTTGTATTCCGTATACAAATCCGGAGCTCCGAGGTTCAGTGGAAGCGGTGGAAAAAGCTGGGCATAAGCAAAGCTTCTCGGCGCGGCTGCCATATCTTCCATGGCGCTAGCTAAACGAAAAGTCCTAAAATTCAAAAGTTCGTTTCTACCAGCAAGAGAACTAAAATCTGCAGTGTTCTGCCCGCTTTGAGTCCGTCAAGCACTCATCTCTCGTTGCAATAAATGTTTTGTATCTTAATAAAAATACGTTTTTATATTATTTTAACTATTTTGTTAACTACACAGATCATGCCCTTACACCATATATTCCCGCCTTCTACTCTCTCGTTCTGTTGTCTCGCGATGTCTACTCACTATACTACATTTAGCATGACTTCTTGTTGCAGTTGAGCTCAAAACTGGAGATGATCTCCATATTCTACCGCTGTAACAAGTCCGAAACATAGGACACAGTACACACTTTTTAAGTGAAGTCAGGTTGTTAAAAAATTAAACCAGCGACCTGTCACAGAAACGTACCCCAGTCTCCCGCGCAACAAGTGGGGGTACTCAGCACTATACTAACGAGGAGCGCTTGTCTGCAGCTGAGCGTCAGCTGTTTACTGTCAGCAGTCATTGCCTCATTTCCAAAGACTTTTTCACCTGCTCTCAGCTTTTCAAGACAGTCATAAACGCTCAAGAAGTAATTCATGTCAGTTGGAAGTCTGTTTCTGTTGTCTCAGCTCTTGATAAAGAAAAGCCGTGCGTGGGAGATTCCCTCTCTGAAGAAGTTTGCCGTCACCCTGCGAGGGAGAAGAGCCATCAATCACCGAGGCAACCAGTGAGACAGTTAACATTAAACACGTGAAATGCGAGATGTTGTGATTTTTTTCCCGCTTAAGGCTTCTATCGTTTCTACTCTAACGAGAAAGACCTCTTTATTAGAAGTGAGATTTTAACAAACGTCTCCAGGGTTAACTGCGACCTGAACGCAACGCCTAAGACCACCAGCCATCTTGCCTGTGGTACTTAGAGCAGCGCTCAATAAAAATGATCAGAACCCGAAAGCGCTTCTTATGCGGATCAGTATATTCCGATTCCACTGGTTCTGCAGAAGAAATAAGAAAAGCCGAACTCAAAGCACTGTGTTGCCATTACGGGTACTCTGCAGCTGCTTTAAGATCTACTCACACCGTGTTGCCATTAAGGCTACCTAGTTAATAAAAAACTTATCGTCACCTTTTTGAACGTGATTATTAGACACCCGTTAAATCTCCACCGAGGTTTCTTGAGAGATCTTCAGTGAGCGAGTATTAAAAAACTACTTCGCTTCCAACCTCTGCTGTCACTGTAAACTCGGACGTGATGTTCTGCAGCTGTGCAGTGTGCCTTTCCTCTTGTCGTATTCAAGAGTACTCACTGTGTGAGCTCCTCACTGCGTGTTCCGTACTCTACTGTGATTTAATTTAGATGATTACGTGGAGTAGAGTGACAAGATCTACTTGAACATTTTCGGTTTGTGAAATGAAACACTAAATACACTACTGTAAATACAAGTAATGGACATTTAAAATAACCAAGTACAGCTAGAAGAGTGAAAGATAAAAGACTATTAAGAACGACATTCACAATAGACTTAAGAACAGCACAACTGCCCGAACAGGGACTTGAACCCTGGACCCTCAAATTAAAAGTCTGATGCTCTACCGACTGAGCTATCCGGGCTCTGAAAGAAAATAGACACTGTCGGGAGCCTCGCAAGTCACGTGTCTCTTGTGCTGAAGAGCAGTCATACCTGACCCGTCTGGAATGACCACTGACAGACTTTATCATGAAGCGACGGCACCACTCCCAGTAGAATGAGTGAAAAATACAGCATGACATGGGTAGTTAAGGGGCTCCCACAATCCATCTTTCCTCACATTCCTGATTTTTTTCAATAGCATTTTGACTTTTTTTCACATTCAGATTTTTTTCTCATTTAATAAAATCTTTTAATCAACAACATTAAAAAGAAAACAAATGGAACATTTTTTGGAACAATAATTAAAAAAAAAACTTTCAATGCCTTGGTTGTATACGTGTGCACACCCTTTATAAAGGGAGTTGCAACAGTGCTGAAATTTAAAGAGCATTTCTGTAGAGAAAACAGCATTTTTTCTGCCTTGATGTTAAGCTTAGGGAGCCTGTCTTTTAGAAATTCTATTTCTTAACACCTTGCACAGCCTCCCGACAGACTAACGAATATTTTTTGTAGAAATTGGCTCACACACCGGAAGACACTAACGTTTATTTACATTAGAGTATGTAAAACTCAGGCTTTAACAGATGTTCATGATGTTTCACACGGGGTGTTACCTGTTGTAGTGTTTCAAAAGATGTGTTAGCGGACCACAAATTATCTTGAAAAGATTTGGGTTTGTACTGGCGGATTCAAACCCGACTCAATTATTTGGAAGGCGCTTGTACCACCAACGCACTTCCGAGAAGCACCTGCAAATTATCACAATCCTCTCTCTCACCAACAAAGTTATAGAGACACATACGTCCAATGAAAACTAATTTTATTCACTCAAGGCTCCACTCTTTTGTTGTGATGTCATTTTAATTGATATTAGCTTTGATAAGGTGTCGTTTTTGCCTCTTAAAGTCTGCTCCTTTCTTCCTGGTATAGAAATAACATGTTCCATCTTTGTTTAAAAACACCACTAAAAGTAAATTATTCAGCTCTAACGCCTGTGTGCATTGACAAGACATCTCAAAAGGACTTATCAAATAAGAACACGATCCTGCCTGTTACCATTCCTGTGGTTGGGGCGTTGTTTCACCCTTTTATGTTCTTCTACAATATTTGCAGACAGGGCTTTATCACTCGAGTTGTACAGAACAAGTGTGCATCGGCCCATGAAAATAATCAGTAGTGCTGTTTTTCTATGCATAGTTTAATCAAGAGCACTTAAAAGATGCAAAAAGCTTTCAAATAAAACAGAATTGAAAGACAGTCGAGCAAGGAGGTAAAAAAAGCTCTCCCCCATCAAGGAATTAACCACCGTCGCCTGTGTGACTGGATATAAAAATAACTGGTTCATTTGTGCCCAGTCTCTGAAAGCTTCGATGCGATTATTTTTCCTTCCTTATTTCTTCATTCCCATGCATTTACTCTGTAGTAGAGGAAACGCACAAGTGGGAAACTGCAGGCATTCTTCGTGAGTGGTGGATTGTGATCAGTGAGCATCTGGACAAGTCTGTTCCATTACCTTTTCCATCGGGGATGTAGCTCAGTGGTAGAGTGCATGCTTTGCATGTATGAGGTCCCGGGTTCAATCCCTGGCATCTCCAGGTGCTTTATATTACAGTACTCACATCGCAATCTTCTGTTGAGTGAGAACTCTTTGCTTGTGTTCAGAGAGAGCCAGGTTTACACAATTAAATGCAGGCACACTCGACGTGCTGCAGAGTTGCGCTGCTGTTTTAAATGTACCTCATTTAGTTCTGTTAAATCCTAAATTATTTGAACTAATAATTTAGTTCAAATTCAGGAAATCCTGAGATTGCTTCACACTTGTCATGGCTGTTGCAGAAAACACCTGTTGAATCTCACCCAGGATTTCTTGAGAGATCATTCAGCGAGTGAATCCTCCTTCTAAACTCCGCACTAAACTGAAAGCTTCACGAACTCCTCACTGCGTGTCCTGTACTGTTACAAGTGCTTTTGTGTAGATGTGAAACACTGCCATAAACACACTTTGAACTTTTTCCGTTTGTTAAGGAAAATACAAAAGAGCATGACAAGTATTGAACGTATAAAATATCCATGGCACAACTCGAGAAAGTACTGAAGGACTACACATCGACTTTTGATGATTACAAGAGATTCAAGAAACGCAATCGTCCGCAGCTGGGTTTGGATCCTGAACTCTAGAGTTAAAAGAACATAAGCGACGGATATGACCTATAAACTCTCTGAATTGTCTTATAGTTTATGAAATAAAACAATTTCTTAATAAATTCTAACTGTTGATAGACGATTTATTGAATTTTAACAAAATCACAATGACAAACTTTTTCGGTTAAACTGTTATTCACATACTCTAACGTAAATAAACGTTAGTGTCTTCCGGTGTGTGAGCCAATTTCTCCAACAAATATTTGTTAGTCTGTCGGGAGGCTGTGCAAGGTGTCAAGAAATAGAATTTCGAAAAGACAGGCTCCCTAAGCTTAACATCAAGGCTGTTTTCTCTACAGAAATGCTCTTTAAATTTCAGCACTGTTGCAACTCCCTTTATAAAGGGTGTGCACACGTATACAACCAAGGCATTGAAATATTTTTTTTAATTATTGTTCCAAAAAACGTTCCATTTGTTTTCTTTTTAATGTTGTTGATTAAAAGATTTTATTAAATGAGAAAAAAATCTGAATGTGAAAAAAGGTCCAAATGCTATTGAAAAAAATCAGTAATGTGAGGAAAGATGGATTGTGGGAGCCCCTTAACTACCAATGTCATGCTGTATTTTTCACTCATTCTACTGGGAGTGGTGCCGTCGCTTCATGATAAAGTCTGTCAGTGGTCATTCCAGACGGGTCAGGTATGACTGCTCTTCAGAACAAGAGACACGTGACTTGCGAGGATCCCGACAGTGTCAATTTTCTTTCAGAGCCCGGATAGCTCAGTCGGTAGAGCATCAGACTTTTAATCTGAGGGCCCAGGGTTCAAGTCCCTGTTCGGGCGGATGTGCTGTTCTTAAGTCTATTGTGAATGTCATTCTAAATAGTCTTTAATCTTTCACTGTTCTAGCTGTACTTGGTTATTTTAAATGTCCATTACTTGTATTTACAGTAGTGTATTTAGTGTTTCATTTCACAAACCGAAAGTGTTCAAGTAGATCTTGTCACTCTACTCCACGTAATCATCTAAATTAAATCACAGTAGAGTACAGAACACGCAGTGAGGAGCTCACACAGTGAGTACTCTTGAATACAAGAGGAAAGGCACACTGCAACTCTGCAGAACATCACGTCCGAGTTTACAGTGACAGCAGAGGTTGGAAGCGACGTAGTTTTTTAATACTCGCTCACTGAAGATCTCTCAAGAAACCTCGGTTGAGATTTAACGGGTGTCTAATAATCACGTTCAAAAAGGTCACGATAAGTTTTTTTTTTTAACTAGGTAGCCTTAATGGCAACACGGTGTGAGTAGATCTTAAAGCAGCTGCAGGGTACCCGTAATGGCAACACAGTGCTTTGAGTTCGGCTTTTCTTATTTCTTTTGCAGAACCAGTGGAATCGGAATATACTGATCCGCATAAGAAGCGCTTTCGGTTTCTGATCATTTTTATTGAGCGCTGCTCTAAGTACCACAGGCAAGATGGCTGGTGGTCTAAGGCGTTGCGTTCAGGTCGCAGTTAACCCTGGAGACGTTTGTTAAAATCTCACTTCTAATAAAGAGGTCTTTCTCGTTAGAGTAGAAACAATTGAAGCCTTAAGCGGGAAAAAAATCACAACATCTCCGTTTCACGTGTTTAATGTTAACTGTCTCAGTGGTTGCCTCGGTGATTGATGGCTCTTCTCCCTCGCAGGGTGACGGCAAACTTCTTCAGAGAGGGAGTCTCCCACGCACGGCTTTTCTTTATCAAGAGCTGAGACAACAGAAACAGACTTCAAACTGACATGAATTACTTCTTGAGCGTTTATGACTGTCTAGAAAAGCTGAGAGCAGGTGAAAAAGTCTTTGGAAATGAGGCAATGACTGCTGACAGTAAACAGAGCTGACGCTCAGCTGCAGACAAGCGCTCCTCGTTAGTATAGTGCTGAGTACCCCCGCTTGTTGCGCGGGAGACTGGGGTACGTTTCTGTGACAGGTCGCTGGTTTAGTTTTTTAACAACCTGACTTCACTTAAAAAGTGTGTACTGTGTCCTACGTTTCGGACTTGTTACAGCGGTAGAATATGGAGATCATCTCCAGTTTTGAGCTCAACTGCAACAAGAAGTCATGCTAAATGTAGTATAGTGAGTAGACATCGCCAGACAACAGAACGAGAGAGTAGAAGGCAGGAATATATGGTGTAAGGGCGTGATCTGTGTAGTTAATAAAATAGTTAAAATAATATAAAAACGTCTCTTTATTAAGATACACAACATTGAAGGCGACGAGAGATGAGTGCTTGACGGACTCAAAGCGAGTGCAGTGCGGATTTTAGTTCTCTTGCTGGTAGAAACGAACTTCGTTTAGCTTGCGCCATGGAAGATATGGCATCCGCGCCGAGAAGCTTTGCTTATGCCCAGCTTTTTCCACCGCTTCCACTGAACCTCGTAGCTCCGGATTTGTATACGGAATACAAGATATGGATGGAGTCCTACAGATTTTTTTTAAATAGCCGGTGGATCTACAGAAGCTCAGGATGCCGTGAGACGTGCTACATTACTGCACTGTATCGGGGCTCCCGTGCAGCGGATTTTCGCCAACCTCCCTGGAGAAAAAGGTACATATGAACAGACTGTAGCTGCCTTAGACGCTTACTTTACACCGCGGAAAAATGTGGTTTTGGAACGGCATACATTTAGGCAGAGAACTTAGTCTCAGGACGAATCTGTTGATGCTTTTGTGACTGCACTAAGAGAACTGGCTAAATCTTGTGACTTTGGAGTATTGGAAACTGACATGTTAAGAGATCAACTTGTGGAAAAATGTGCGCATAAGAGACTATAAATTGCTGCAGGATGAAGGGCTGACTTTAGAAAGAGCTCTTACAGTCGCTAGAATTCATGAAGCAGCTCAAGCAGAATCAAGAATGCTTTCTGACCACAGTGACAAAGTGACACTGAACTTTACAAACAAAGTTTACAATCAAAAGCCGAGCAGCAGGACGCAGTCATGCTAGAGATATAGAAGAACAGGGGACGGCTGACATTACTTGTTACAGGTGCGGACTAACAATGCACAAAGCAGATGAATGCGGAGCGTGAACAGCAAAATGTCTACACTGCAAGAAAACAGGACATTATGCACACGTCTGCAGAAAATCACGTCCGAGTTTAAGGACAGCAACATCAGAGATTGGAAGCTAGGGAGTTTCAGGTCTGTGTTTTTATTATAGGTTCAAGAAAGTCTGAATACCTTTGCAAGAAGTATTTCAGAATCCCACTCAAATCCAGTACGAATGCCGCATAAATCTGCATTGTACAATTAGTATCCCAGTGGGCAAAAGACGTATAATATACGTCTATTAAACGCATACCTTAGACGTCTAAATGTGGTCTACAATTCGTCTAGAATGAAATTCTAATATACATCTAAAGTTATCCGTCAATTATACGTCTATGTTTAGACGTTCATTATACATAAATGGTTGGAGTTCTATTATACGGATAAATTTAGAGGACTATTATACATATATGGTTAGAGTTCCGGATAACTTTAGAGGTCTATTATACGGATAACTTTAGAGGACTTTTATACGTATATGGTTAGAGGTCTATTATACGTATAACTTTAGAGGACTATTATACGTATATGGTTAGAGGTCTATTATACGTATAACTTTAGATGTCTATTATACGTATATGGTTAGAGGTCTATTATACGTATAACTTTAGAGGTCTATTATACGTATATGGTTAGAGGTCTATTATACGGATAACATTAGAGGTCTATTATACGTATATGGGTAGAGGTCTATTATACATCAAAGATAGATTTTATAGGTGTAGAAACAAGTAAACCAAGCCAATGATTAGGTTTAGAAATGTATTCTGAAAATACACATTCACACCTGAAACATATGTATTTCAAATTATACTTGTATACAATCGATCAATCAACAATCAACATATGGGCAATAATCATAAAAAACACAACTAGTCTTAAACTTCAGCTACAAATTCTGGTAACATGGCAATATACAGTATAGTAATGACAAACACAAAACTAATAACATTAACACACTAACTCAAAACCACATTTTGATTCAAATATACATTTTAAAATGTACAACTTCTATATTTCCAAGAAAAAAAAATATTTCAATGGAAGTTAAGTCGATTTTTGTCCACTATTTGCAAACCCTGTCTAATTGTCATAACAGTTAGAACCAAAAATCTATTATTTTCAGAGTCCAGATCTCCTGGCCCCCTGCCTTGCATATGCATTCTTCAAGTAACACATTGCGTGCTCCTTTATTTCTTTTTCTGTTGATGTAGGGTGGGACTTCAGCACCGCAGCTAGGAGAAAATTATAAAATATTACTTCCCAAATAAATGATGATTAATATCTTCTTTAGTATAATCTAAAAAATGAACAGTTTTCTAAGCTCAAAGCTGAAATAAATGTATAAAATTTGGCTTGCATCATAGCAGTTGAGCAATAAAGTCTGTCCTATTTAAAGAGTACCCAAAGTTTGAAAGTACAACATAGAAAAAGAATAAGAGAAACGGCAAAACGATTTTGTGTCATCTTCCCCATTCACACTATTTTATGTGCCATTTTTTTGCTTATTCACGTACTATTTTAATCAAAATAATATTAAGAAAGATCTGTATGTATTCAGATAGTATTATTATTGTTCATACTTACTCGTCAAAAGAGGATTGCTGAGATATTTGCGGATATACTTCTACGTTTGAAAAACGTGTCCAATGGTGACCAATGAATACTAGCAATGCATTGTGGTATATAACCGGAAAATATGCTGGGTTCGATATTTTCTCAACGTATGCGTTTATTAATGTTGTCGATATTATGGTTGAAATTTAACATTGATAATACATCACGGCTATGTGCCCCCTGCTATGAGCTGATGTGCAATTTTAAACGCATGCAGTTAGTAAGGATCGGTCACTGTTGTATGGTATTATATATAATGACATTATGGAATAGGATGGGGACAGGCCTGGCATCACGGGGGGAGGGGGGAATGTCGCCCCTTCAGTTTTGGGCAAAAAGATTTACCTAACTTAATTTGTGCCCTAAAAAAATAGTTGTACTTTGTCAATGGTCAGACAACACTAAATGACACGAACAGTCACTCAGTCTGTTTGATGGGCAGGAGGGCTATCCGTCCAGGAACTGCACATATCAGTGTCGTTATTGAGTGTCAACATTACGATCCTGTTTGCTCAGGTGGACCGATTCCTTGCAGTAGTTTATCATTATACTTAAAATCGTTATATAACTAGGACTAGTTATAGCAGTCTGTGCTTTCTGTTGGTTTTACGACATTTTTTTCTTAACGATTCAGAACGTCCATGTAGCTGCAAAAATGAACGCTTATGGTACTTTTCGCTCCAGGCAATACAAACCGTGAGAGTGACGAAAAATGTGAAACTGAACTTCATCGCAAATACCAGATTGCTAGTCGTTATCTTCTATCATGAAGCACTAATCAATGGCATAGCTGCGAGATTTCATTTGGGTAGCTGCACCGTACAGCTCCGTTTCAACCGAAATATCACTCCCCCCTCAGAATTTCAGATGCCCCCCTACAGATTTTTCCCCGGGCACCGCGCACTGATGGGGGACGGGGTGTCCAGGAAATGGTATCAACTTTTGTCAAGAAAATAAAAATAGAAACTCTATAGGCACTCAAACATTTTACTGTTTTTTTTTTCAGGCAGGTGGCAAGACCCCCTCTGCAAAACCCTTGTATGCCAAGCTGTGGGCATTGATTCGTTGAATATACGTATATTTAAGGTGAAAATACGGCTATACGTATATATACGTCGCCTCGACGTATAATCAACGTCGAATTGCAACCGTAAAATCGACGACATGAATAAACCCATATATAATGTCGAAAACACATCTAACACAGTGCCTGAGGCTTTTTACTGTATGTATCGTGTGTGCCGCAACTAGGAGTATACGGCACTCTGCACAGTGTACGAAGTAAATTATTTTCGCAGTAATTAATTTATTATATTTACTATATTTATTATACACGTGTAAATAATCAGAGAACACATCAGGGCTGTGAAGATTAAAGATCTCTCCAAGCCCATTGTTTCTCATTTCACCTCTGACGGCCACAACCACTCTAATCTCTCCGTCTGAGTTCTCAAAGACGGTTTTCCGAACTCATACATCAGAAAGACCACCGAAACTAAAATTATTCTGCAGCTAGGATCACACATTCTCCCTTCCCTTAACGACAGATTACTGTTCTTTTAAATTTTCTCCATTCATTGGAAGTTTCATTTCACACCTCTCTGCACCCATTCTGACTTCACACCTCTTGATTGGCCTCTCTTTCTGTCCCCTGCTCCCGCCTCTCACTCCTACTCCCTCTCAACCTTTGTTCTCCCGCTACTTTACCTTTGCCTACTGCCCTGTCTCTCTCACACCTGAAGAAGGCTCCACGGCCGAAACGTTGTGTTCTCTTTCTTCTTTTTTTCAGCATGGAATAAACCTATTACTTGTTCCTTTGTATCCAAATAAATAGCGACTGTCCAAATTATATTTTTGTATGGAATATATTTCAGAAAATCGCAAACCAATTTTAAAAACTCACCACAACACGGACTTACACTGAGAAAAGGTGAATGCACTCCCTGCTTATTGCTACGGCCTTCCCCCCGATTATGAAAATGTCTCACAGTTCTGACACCGACGTGTGAAAGACAATGTAACAGACTATCAAAATCCTGAAGTGCAAGAAATTTTAAGGCACCAGTTTTTTAAATATGATCCTGGCATGTCAGAATACATTTCGAAAAAGTATGGCACGAATTGCACGAATTGCAATGGCACATAAATCTGCATTGTACAATTAGTATACTGTTTGTCCGTTGAATCAAACACGCCTTATGAAGCATTTCTAAAACAGAAGAGATTGTTAGGGAATGCGTCTTCCTGTAAAAATAAAATGACTTCAAGGGCACTAGAAGCAGAGGTGTGAAAGCCTGCTCTACAGAAGAACTATAGCCAGAGATGCCAAAGAGGTCGAGATTTCACCACGTGAGAGAAAGCATCTCAGAAAAGGAAGTTGCGGTTGTTTCCACGCCTTATAAAACCACTAGGTCAAACAACAAGAGCTGAAGAGCCACTGTTGAGAGTAACGTGGCCGAGCGCTCTAAGGAGCTGGCTTAAACCTCCAGTCTCTTCAGGAGCATCTGTTGGAGTCACACTGCTACAGCGTATCTCCTTGTTAAGTATCCCTTTTAAAGCTTGTCTCTCTTCACACCCATCTTCCGAATGATCGCCTTAGCATTGGGAAGGAACGTGCGCTAGGTACAGCTTCCCACTCCATGGTCTGATCACAAACAGATCGGGTGAGCTGTCAGTCCAGGTTGGAAGTAACGTTCGAAAGCACTAAAAATCTGACTTAGGAACGAGAAGACCATGTTTTTTTAAACGAGTAAACGATAAAATAATATACTGCCTGCAAGACTATGTCAAGTTCAAGTTCAAGTTTAAAGTTCAAGTTCAAGTTTATTGTCATTATACTCATACACAGGTGTATGGTATAACGAAATGCTATTTAGCTAGCTCTCGGACATTAGTAGTACATAGAAAAAAACACAACAACAAACAATTGTATAACAAAAGAAAGACAGAGACAACAGCCGATGTGCAAAAAACAACAACAGGCAGTGTGCAAAACAACAAAAAAGTAACAGGTTATGTGCAAAAACATGCATCAAAAGAATGAAATAAAGGGATAGAAATGATGGGGAGTGAGCTTTTGACATGTATGGTAGAGGTAGATTTTCAATGTGTGTTTGGGTTTTTGGTAAGAAAGAAGGCACTGTGAGGTTCAGATCATAGGTGAGAGGTGAGGTGAGAGTGAGAGAGGCTGGGAGTTTAATAGTTTGATAGTGCGGGGGTAAAAACTGTCTCTGAGTCTGGTGGTCCGGACCCGAATGCTCTGGTACCGTTTACCATGTCATGCTAAATGCCACAAAATGTGTTCGTCCAGTCGTATCAATCGTTCTAAAGTTACAGAAAATCGGATGCGACTGGTGCAATCAACATACATTTTTTCAGGATAGTTGAGCGGTTTAAAACAGCAAATTCACAGCTTCGTGTCTTTTAAGCGTTGTGTTTCACTCTCCAAATAGAGGCACGGGTTCAAATCCCACTCCCGACAGTCAGGTGTTTTACCCTGTCTTTTTTACCTGCCTTTACACTGTTTCAGTCTTGTTGTGCTCGCTGACAATCACAGTACGAGGAAAACGGAGAAACTGCTTAGCAAAAACATAACGGACAGAAAAAAGCTTCATAAACATGTGAATGTGATTAGCAGCAGTAAGGTATGCATTCAAATGTTTAAGGCTGATTTATAACAGCAGCAGAAGAAAGTTGCAGCACAATGCAATTTGTGAGAATTCACGGGTTTTTATGCTGCTTGGACTTCTTTCAAGCCTATGAGGTGACCCCCGTTTTATTTTCATTTTCAAACTTCAGAACCGAATAACAAAAAGGTTTCATGTGTGACAGCATTCCGTTGCAAATACCATTTCCACGATGTATTCAGCGACGGGAATGAAATATTTTAGTGCTGGCTCAAATGCGAGGAATTTCAGAAAAACCTGGAAAAGCAACGCCTGCAGTAAATGACAAATTTAAAGCGTGTAGTCAGCATGAACAGAACAACGCAATGCTCTGTAAAAACGATCTGAAGCCGCAATTACTCTTTTATCTCGGGCAGTTCATTCCGATGCGATGTTTCCGCAGAATAAATGAAATGCCGAACTCCAAACATGTTTTTGCCATTATTGTTACTCCTGCTGCTGTAGTTTTAAGCTTTAATCAGTGGGTATGTAATGTTGTAAAGGGGCTGGACTACTTTGTTCAGTCCAAATTCCATTACGTGAATTTATGCTTTTTTAATATAAGCATTAGCAATACAATGCGTGCTCAAAAACCGTTACTTATTAGCTTAAGAAGCGGTAGTGTTTTGACAAAGTGTGGTATTCGAACAGAAAATGCTGAAGTGTTTAATACTTGCTTGTGAGCACATCTCCCTCGATTTAGACAAACTCTTGTTCGGCCGATGATTTCAGATCAAAATCTGAATCAAGTGGAAAGAATGCTGAATTTCGCTGGGTACTGGGTATCACTGTTACGCCATCAGGTCATGCTAGGAGGATTGGGGGGATCAAATTGACACAGAGGGACCCAATGTGGGGGCTGAACCCACAGTTCTGATATTAAGAGATTCATGCTCTATGGACTGCGCCTACATTATATAACTCTGGTGCTCCAGCAGTAATGTTTCTGGGTGTGGATGAACATGACATAATAGGTTGACAGCAGGAACATGTGGCCCACAGGCAGTGACAGTATCGCTATCACATTTGGCTGCAGTATATTGTGTTGAGAGCAGCAATAACGTTCCTGCAGAGATGGGAGTGCCTTTAATACAGCTCTTTCAATCGGACAGAGTAACAGGAACTGACCTAAAGTTTCGGCTGTGGATCCATCTCCACATGCATGGGGGAAAGAGACAGTAAAATTGCGATGAAGAAACAGAAAGATTTGTGCTCGCTGCAAAGTAGGAAAGAGGTGGTCAGACACATAAAACAGCTTGGTGATAATTTGCAGCGACAGTTTTATGTTATTTAGTACACGGATTTCTTAAGATGTGTAATTTGTATGTTGGTTGTATGAGAACATGTTCTTCTAAAGTCCTGTCAATTGACAGTGGAGAGCTAGCTGGTGCAGTCGAACAAATCCGTGTCATATTTTTAAAATAGTTTAGCTAATGAGCAACGAGAGTATAAATGAATTCTCCCACCCTCCATTCGAAGATAAAACTCCATGTGCGAGTCTAAGTTTCCTTGAAGCTACTGATGTTCGTCATTATTGGACATTCCTGGTGATATTAACTAAGGAGCTCAATTTTTACTTGTTGTAGTTCAACATGTGCAAAACATTCGTATCCCCTGCAAATATCGGCAAGGTCAGTGATATTCTCAACAATTTGTGCCATTGCAATTCGTGCAATTCGTGCCATACTTTTTCGAAATGTATTCTGACATGCCAGGATCATATTTAAAAAACTGGTGCCTTAAAATTTCTTGCACTTCAGGATTTTGATAGTCTGTTACATTGTCTTTCACACGTCGGTGTCAGAACTGTGAGACATTTTCATAATCGGGGGGAAGGCCGTAGCAATAAGCAGGGAGTGCATTCACCTTTTCTCAGTGTAAGTCCGTGTTGTGGTGAGTTTTTAAAATTGGTTTGCGATTTTCTGAAATATATTCCATACAAAAATATAATTTGGACAGTCGCTATTTATTTGGATACAAAGGAACAAGTAATAGGTTTATTCCATGCTGAAAAAAAGAAGAAAGAGAACACAACGTTTCGGCCGTGGAGCCTTCTTCAGGTGTGAGAGAGACAGGGCAGTAGGCAAAGGTAAAGTAGCGGGAGAACAAAGGTTGAGAGGGAGTAGGAGTGAGAGGCGGGAGCAGGGGACAGAAAGAGAGGCCAATCAAGAGGTGTGAAGTCAGAATGGGTGCAGAGAGGTGTGAAATGAAACTTCCAATGAATGGAGAAAATTTAAAAGAACAGTAATCTGTCGTTAAGGGAAGGGAGAATGTGTGATCCTAGCTGCAGAATAATTTTAGTTTCGGTGGTCTTTCTGATGTATGAGTTCGGAAAACCGTCTTTGAGAACTCAGACGGAGAGATTAGAGTGGTTGTGGCCGTCAGAGGTGAAATGAGAAACAATGGGCTTGGAGAGATCTTTAATCTTCACAGCCCTGATGTGTTCTCTGATTATTTACACGTGTATAATAAATATAGTAAATATAATAAATTAATTACTGCGAAAATAATTTACTTCGTACACTGTGCAGAGTGCCGTATACTCCTAGTTGCGGCACACACGATACATACAGTAAAAAGCCTCAGGCACTGTGTTAGATGTGTTTTCGACATTATATATGGGTTTATTCATGTCGTCGATTTTACGGTTGCAATTCGACGTTGATTATACGTCGAGGCGACGTATATATACGTATAGCCGTATTTTCACCTTAAATATACGTATATTCAACGAATCAATGCCCACAGCTTGGCATACAAGGGTTTTGCAGAGGGGGTCTTGCCACCTGCCTGAAAAAAAAAACAGTAAAATGTTTGAGTGCCTATAGAGTTTCTATTTTTATTTTCTTGACAAAAGTTGATACCATTTCCTGGACACCCCGTCCCCCATCAGTGCGCGGTGCCCGGGGAAAAATCTGTAGGGGGGCATCTGAAATTCTGAGGGGGGAGTGATATTTCGGTTGAAACGGAGCTGTACGGTGCAGCTACCCAAATGAAATCTCGCAGCTATGCCATTGATTAGTGCTTCATGATAGAAGATAACGACTAGCAATCTGGTATTTGCGATGAAGTTCAGTTTCACATTTTTCGTCACTCTCACGGTTTGTATTGCCTGGAGCGAAAAGTACCATAAGCGTTCATTTTTGCAGCTACATGGACGTTCTGAATCGTTAAGAAAAAAATGTCGTAAAACCAACAGAAAGCACAGACTGCTATAACTAGTCCTAGTTATATAACGATTTTAAGTATAATGATAAACTACTGCAAGGAATCGGTCCACCTGAGCAAACAGGATCGTAATGTTGACACTCAATAACGACACTGATATGTGCAGTTCCTGGACGGATAGCCCTCCTGCCCATCAAACAGACTGAGTGACTGTTCGTGTCATTTAGTGTTGTCTGACCATTGACAAAGTACAACTATTTTTTTAGGGCACAAATTAAGTTAGGTAAATCTTTTTGCCCAAAACTGAAGGGGCGACATTCCCCCCTCCCCCCGTGATGCCAGGCCTGTCCCCATCCTATTCCATAATGTCATTATATATAATACCATACAACAGTGACCGATCCTTACTAACTGCATGCGTTTAAAATTGCACATCAGCTCATAGCAGGGGGCACATAGCCGTGATGTATTATCAATGTTAAATTTCAACCATAATATCGACAACATTAATAAACGCATACGTTGAGAAAATATCGAACCCAGCATATTTTCCGGTTATATACCACAATGCATTGCTAGTATTCATTGGTCACCATTTTGGACACGTTTTTCAAACGTAGAAGTATATCCGCAAATATCTCAGCAATCCTCTTTTGACGAGTAAGTATGAACAATAATAATACTATCTGAATACATACAGATCTTTCTTAATATTATTTTGATTAAAATAGTACGTGAATAAGCAAAAAAATGGCACATAAAATAGTGTGAATGGGGAAGATGACACAAAATCGTTTTGCCGTTTCTCTTATTCTTTTTCTATGTTGTACTTTCAAACTTTGGGTACTCTTTAAATAGGACAGACTTTATTGCTCAACTGCTATGATGCAAGCCAAATTTTATACATTTATTTCAGCTTTGAGCTTAGAAAACTGTTCATTTTTTAGATTATACTAAAGAAGATATTAATCATCATTTATTTGGGAAGTAATATTTTATAATTTTCTCCTAGCTGCGGTGCTGAAGTCCCACCCTACATCAACAGAAAAAGAAATAAAGGAGCACGCAATGTGTTACTTGAAGAATGCATATGCAAGGCAGGGGGCCAGGAGATCTGGACTCTGAAAATAATAGATTTTTGGTTCTAACTGTTATGACAATTAGACAGGGTTTGCAAATAGTGGACAAAAATCGACTTAACTTCCATTGAAATATTTTTTTTTCTTGGAAATATAGAAGTTGTACATTTTAAAATGTATATTTGAATCAAAATGTGGTTTTGAGTTAGTGTGTTAATGTTATTAGTTTTGTGTTTGTCATTACTATACTGTATATTGCCATGTTACCAGAATTTGTAGCTGAAGTTTAAGACTAGTTGTGTTTTTTATGATTATTGCCCATATGTTGATTGTTGATTGATCGATTGTATACAAGTATAATTTGAAATACATATGTTTCAGGTGTGAATGTGTATTTTCAGAATACATTTCTAAACCTAATCATTGGCTTGGTTTACTTGTTTCTACACCTATAAAATCTATCTTTGATGTATAATAGACCTCTACCCATATACGTATAATAGACCTCTAATGTTATCCGTATAATAGACCTCTAACCATATACGTATAATAGACCTCTAAAGTTATACGTATAATAGACCTCTAACCATATACGTATAATAGACATCTAAAGTTATACGTATAATAGACCTCTAACCATATACGTATAATAGTCCTCTAAAGTTATACGTATAATAGACCTCTAACCATATACGTATAAAAGTCCTCTAAAGTTATCCGTATAATAGACCTCTAAAGTTATCCGGAACTCTAACCATATATGTATAATAGTCCTCTAAATTTATCCGTATAATAGAACTCCAACCATTTATGTATAATGAACGTCTAAACATAGACGTATAATTGACGGATAACTTTAGATGTATATTAGAATTTCATTCTAGACGAATTGTAGACCACATTTAGACGTCTAAGGTATGCGTTTAATAGACGTATATTATACGTCTTTTGCCCACTGGGATACTAATTGTACAATGCAGATTTATGCGGCATTCGTACTGGATTTGAGTGGGATTCTGAAATACTTCTTGCAAAGGTATTCAGACTTTCTTGAACCTATAATAAAAACACAGACCTGAAACTCCCTAGCTTCCAATCTCTGATGTTGCTGTCCTTAAACTCGGACGTGATTTTCTGCAGACGTGTGCATAATGTCCTGTTTTCTTACAGTGTAGACATTTTGCTGTTCACGCTCCGCATTCATCTGCTTTGTGCATTGTTAGTCCGCACCTGTAACAAGTAATGTCAGCCGTCCCCTGTTCTTCTATATCTCTAGCATGACTGCGTCCTGCTGCTCGGCTTTTGTTTGTAAACTTTGTTTGTAAAGTTCAGTGTCACTTTGTCACTGTGGTCAGAAAGCATTCTTGATTCTGCTTGAGCTGCTTCATGAATTCTAGCGACTGTAAGAGCTCTTTCTAAAGTCAGCCCTTCATCCTGCAGCAATTTATAGTCTCTTATGCGCACATTTTTCCACAAGTTGATCTCTTAACATGTCAGTTTCCAATACTCCAAAGTCACAAGATTTAGCCAGTTCTCTTAGTGCAGTCACAAAAGCATCAACAGATTCGTCCTGAGACTAAGTTCTCTGCCTAAATGTATGCCGTTCCAAAACCACATTTCTCCGCGGTGTAAAGTAAGCGTCTAAGGCAGCTACAGTCTGTTCATATGTACCTTTTTCTCCAGGGAGGTTGGCGAAAATCCGCTGCACGGGAGCCCCGATACAGTGCAGTAATGTAGCACGTCTCACGGCATCCTGAGCTTCTGTAGATCCACTGGCTATTTAACAAAATCTGTAGGACTCCATCCATATCTTGTATTCCGTATAAAAATCCGGAGCTACGAGGTTCAGTGGAAGCGGTGGAAAAAGCTGGGCATAAGCAAAGCTTCTCGGCGCGGATGCCATATCTTCCATGGCGCAAGCTAAACGAAGTTCGTTTCTACCAGCAAGAGAACTAAAATCCGCACTGCACTCGCTTTGAGTCCGTCAAGCACTCATCTCTCGTCGCCTTCAATGTTTTGTATCTTAATAAAAATACGTTTTTATATTATTTTAACTATTTTGTTAACTACACAGATCATGCCCTTACACCATATATTCCCGCCTTCTACCTTCGTAAGTTCTTGTAAATATTCTGAAGTGAGAGATAACTTTGAAGATTTACACTCTATTTAAATGTTATTTCACTTAATTTCAGTTCTCTTCACTCCCTGGGATAACTGAACTCACAATCGCATACTGAAGGCTTTACATGCATTATCTGTGATACAGCTTCTAATAAGAATGGAATGAAAGTGTATTAATAATAAATGACATTGTTTTAAATAAATGTGTATTGATAAACTTCATAATTAATAAAAGTGGTGTGACAGGAAAGCAAATTAAATATTACAATGATATTCCAAGCAACTGATGCGTAAATTCATTATGTCGCGACAATTTTATTCCCACTATAAAGGGTAATATTCTAATGTAGATCCAGTGTTCCCCTTAGTCTGCTTCTGAATGTCTTCATTTCAGTCTGTCCTCTATTTCAGTAACCTCTAGAGGGCGCAGGATTGGGTTCCTTGAAGTGAAGAACAGGTTAATTAAGGAGCTGTGGACTGATTTCTGCGGCCGAGTTCGTTGTAGTGTTAAGTTAAATAATTCTTCGATTTTAAGAAAAAAGACAGGTATGTTTTGTGTCTCATGCCGATCCTCTTCTCGATCCAAATGAAAGGTTTAATATGATCCCTCGAGAAAGAAAAGAGTCAATTTCCACCTGTAATGATTGATGGCACACCAAACATTTTGTAATATCCCCGGAAGTGTATACAGTAGAATCCTGGTTCGTAGCTTAAATTCAAGGTAACCAAGACTAAGGAAAAGAGTTGGAAACTTGATGTCTTACTGGGATTTAAATAACCTGGAACATTTCACTACATTGTGCAGTGTGTGCGAGGAAACAGCTCCTGTTATCCCTTCGATAGCTCAGATGGTAGAGCGGAGGACTGTAGTAGGAACACCTGGGAATCCTAAGGTTGCTGATTCGACTCCGGCTTGAAGGAAGGCGACTTTTGTGTACTTTCATCAAAGACAATAAATAACTATCACTCACATGTTGATCAGAAGCTCAATAAATGATGAAGCAGAGGCTCCTGTTCCGAATTCCCTTCACGTCTGATGGTCTTGTTCTGACCGAGATCAATCTAAATTGGTGGAAGGGATTTTAACTAATCTGGTCTTTGAATTCAGGGACTGCTCTATCTGCTTTGTAATTCAAAAATAGATACCAATGTCAAGTTTTTTGTAGAAAAAGTGTTGTCTGTTTTCAAAAGTTAGGCACTTAATTGGCTTTATGATTTGGTATTGATTTTGTATAGTTATATTATTACATTTGTGCTTTCTCTGTTTTTATCGTATTGTGAACTTATTTTTTAATCAAATGCTTACAAAGGCAAACAGGGCACACAGTACAAGCTACTCTGCACTTTTGGGAGTATAACAGGTTCGATATAAAATCGCAAAAATGTAAAGGGGAAAATACCCCAGACTGCGTGTGAATCCCTCCTTGAGGTAGGCTGTTGTTCTATTGTTAGATAAATACGACGTACTGTGCACAAAATGCTGCATAAAACAACCTGATATTTTAATAATTATTATTTTATAATTTGATAAGTGTGAGGCCCCGGATTCAGTTCACGTTATCTTCAGTCCTAATTTTTTTTAAACATGAGATCTTCCCTTCCTCTAGTTGAAGTCACACGATGAGAGCGATTTTTTTTTTCCACGTTGCGATCCAAACAGTCTGACAGTGACCAAACCAGGACGGATTCTGCTGGGAGCCGGACTGAGGTCATTCTCACTCCCTGTGCTGGTACACCTTATGTAATTTTCACAATTGCGATAGACTTCTTTAAAAAAAAAGTAGATATAGCCCTGAAAAAAAGCCTTAGCTTTATCAGTTTTTACATTAATCGATTTTGAATCTAAGATCGAATTTTTAATAGGTTCAATTTATATTTAAATTGAAATATAGCATGCATACCTAATCCACCAACGGGCAGAGCAATATTTTATGGTGGATTTGTATGGGCATCTGTATGATACCACTACAGCACTGGCGCAGGTGCAAAATCCACTTTCACACGACTTTTTCAGTGCCTTCTCTCTCACATGATCCGGAGCGCAGGAGCTTATATCGTTCAAATGTTATTGATTGCTGATCGTTCAGTGGGGGTCCGGATGTGTCTGTGCGGCTGAAACCGGACGGCACCGTCCCAGTGGGCAGTGATTCGTCGAATATACGTATATATCACGGCGAAAATACGGCTATACTTATATATACGTTGTCGCGACGTATAATCAACGTCGAATTGCAACCGTAAAATCGACAACATTAATAAATGCATATATAACGTCGAAAACACATCTGACACAGTCCCTGAGGCTTTTTACTGTTAATGTCTTGTGTGCCGCAACTAGGAGTATACAGCAATCTGCATCGTGCACGAAGTAAATTATTTTTGCAGTAATTACTTTATTTACACGTGTATACTAAATATAGTAATAAATATAGTCCCACCCTACATCGACATTAAAAGAAATTAAGGAGCACAAAATGCATTACTTGAAGAATGCATATGCAAGGCAGGGGGCCAGGAGATCTGGACACTGAAAATAATAAGTTTCTGGTTCTAATTGTTAGGACAATTAGACAGGGTTTGCAAATGGTGGACAAAAATCGTCTTAATTTCCATTGTAATATTTTTTTTCTTGGAAATGTAGAAGTTGTGCATTTTAAAATTTATATTTGAATCAAAATGTGTTTTTGTTTTAGTGCGTTAATGTAATTAGTGTTTGTCATTACTATACTGTATATTGCCATGTTACCAGAATTTGTAGCTGAAGTTTAAGACTAGTTGTGTTTTTTATGATTATTGCCCATATGTTGATTGTTATCGATTGTATACAATGTATAATTTGAAATACATATTTTTCAGGTGTGAATGTGTATTTTCTGAATAAATTTCTAAACCAAATCATTGGCTTGATTTACTAGTTTCTACACCAATAAAACCTATCTTTAATGTATAATAGACCTCTACTCATAAACGTATAATAGACCTCTAAAGTTATCCGTATAATAGACCTCTAACCATATACGTATAATAGTCCTCTAAAGTTATCCATATAATAGACCTCTAAATTTATCCATATAATAGAACTCCAACCATTTATGTATAATGAACATCTAATCAAAGACGTATAATTGACGTATAACAATAGACGTATATTAGAATTTCATTCTAGACGAATTGCAGACCACATTTATACGTCTAAGGTATGCGTTTAAGACATATATTATACGTCTTTTGCCCACTGGGGTGTATCAGGCTCCGCTGCACAGCAGCGTAAGTATAAGTGTATAGATGAAACCTTTAATGTATTGTTCGGTTTCAATCAAAATGCTTTACTACTACAAGAGAGAAGTATAGTAAGAAGGATGGAACAAAATGTATGATTTATTGGAAGAAAACGTTTTTTATTTATAAGCTCGTGTCATCCAGCTCTAATACAAAAGCGACTCGCATCTTCAGCCCTTTTTTTGTTTGTGATCATTAATTTCTTTAGTTATAATCAACATTGAACTTTTTTAAAAATTAAATGACAATAATCAAACACGCAGACAGATTTTTTGAAAGTATTAGGAGTTGACAGGGTGCCCCTTCGGAAAAGTCAGAAAATGTGAGAAAAGGAAAGTTACGTACAGTAAGCTCTCATACACAGTATTCGACATTGGAATCTGATTACAAAAAAACTACCTGTCTCCCCAGCATTTATCGGTGCTGTTGTTCTCTGAGTTCTCTTAAGAAATACCAAATTATCTCCTAATTGCGACTTGCTCGCTGAATGATCTCTCAAGAAATCCCGAGTGAGATTCAACAGGTGTTTCCTGCAACAGCCACGACAAGTGTGAAGACGTTCTCTGGATTTCCCGAATATGACGTTAAATTAGTTCAAATCATTTACCAGGCTTCCCACGTACAAAAAGGCCCAAGGACTCCAGCAGTCTTACAACAACTGTCCTGTTTGTCTCACCAGACACGATCTCTATTCTGTTGTAATCCACGATGACCCCGTTCTTCAGGTGATTTATCATGTCCTTCCTCGCCTGTTGAGAGGCCATCCTGATCTCCTCTGCCGTGGCGTGCTTCATACACGCCCTCTTCAAGTGAGCAGGAAGCTGATCAAAAGTATTCAGGCACACCTTGCACACCAGGGGAATCCTTGCAGGTTTCCTTTGAAAATAAATAATATAATTTGTGTATAGAAACAAGCTAAGACTGATTTCTTAAATTATCCTTAATTTTCTCTCTCATAGTTTGAGCATAATGATTTTATTGTATTTATATCAGACTTGCTCATTGCTCCAAATGAAATAATGGCTTAATATAAAAAAGTGAACTCTTACTTGGTCTCAGTCACAGACTTTCCAATAGGAGCCATTGTGGAGTTCAAAAACTGCTGGTCCTAGAAGTGGGGAAGGAATGTTATAAGATAAATTGAATTACAACAGAAGGACTGGCTGAGGGAACACTGGAATATATACAAATTCCAACTAGTGAGGAGTCCATATAGACACAGCTACCTTTCATATTCAGTATAAGATGGAGAGATGAATTGGCCCTGAAAATTCACTGCAATGAGAGACTGCTCCTGCCACTGTATATGAACAAACATACATGCTCATCTATATTCATTTGCAGTTACATTATTGCAATGAATCTGTATCCAAAAAAGGATGTGCTCCATCTCGTCAGTAGATTGGATTCCAAAACTGATTTGGGTCAATATACATTGCCTTAGAAGATAAGGTACAGTCTACTGTAGGGAACCATCAATTTAGAAAGCATTGGCCTTCCCTGGGGGGCAGGTAGGTGCAAAAGCTTATCATGTTGCCATAGTAGACAAAGTTCTATAAAATGTTAAATAACTTTAAAAAAAGCATCTTGGTCTTTCAATACTGTACAAGGTGAATTAAACTGTCCCTGGTAATGCAAAGTAATGAGAAGCATCCCAGAAACTTAATCTCTAGAAACATTAGCTGTTTCATATCATGTAATTTAGTGTGATGTTGTCAGAATTCAAGGACATTATCACACACAGAAATTGGTTCAGTTGAATCTAAAAAACACAGCTAAACATGGGTTTAAATGTAAAATAGAAGTCTTACCTCTTGTCAAAAGATTTAATTCAAGAAGTGAACCTCAGATCCTTCTTTGAAAAAAGTAAGTTAAAATGAAAATGATTGTTAAAAACTGGGCTTTCAATAAATTACAAGTTTAATCTAATACTGCTCTGATCATGGTAGCAGGAAGGTGTGTAAATTACTCTTTACCTTCTCCCCAGGTGTCTAAAAGACTGACCATTTCCAAAGATGGCTGTTGAAAGCCACTTTCTACTAAAGTTAAAGTTCTACTAAATAATCAATGTAATCCATGTTACACCTCATTCACCTTGTTTTTTTTTATTTTAACCCTGAGATTATAGAGGTTTAATACCTATGGTACCCATATTCACCCTTTATTTAATACACCATAAATTTAATATTTATTCTTAAATACTAGAAAGAGCTCTCAATAAATTAAATGCCCCATTGAACTGGCCCTGATTATACAATGCAAGGAGAAGTCTTCTAAGCCAATACTTGTTACCAGAAAGAGGCTTTATTTCAATTGTACAATATACAAAACAATACCATTTAACACAAAGATATATTCCACACCGTGGCATGCACATGATGAGATTCTTGATATTAGATTAGAAAAAAAATATCAATGCACTGAGAGACGCTTAAGAATAAAGATGCATCTGCCTGACTGCATATTAGTTTTAAAAGGTTATCAGCAAATGTATTTAAAAGTAAAAATGTAAAGTCTTACCTCTTGATCGTAGTGGTGATTCAATATCCAGGACCTTAGTCAAGTCTCAGAGTTACTGTACCTCCTGTCTCGATTGCAGGTGAAAAGTGAAAGGTATATTGCACTCAGCAGAAAGTTACCCCGAGCAAAGACTCCACCCCTCCCAGAAAACAGCACTCCCCTTTGGCAAAGCAGTGGGTGGAGGAAGCCTTTGCTACCATTATCAAACACAAAAATCGTTGTAATTTAATTTTAAAAACATGGCTAAGCATGGGTTTAAAGTATATTCAACAGTGCAGGTGCATCCAAAGAAATAGAGTTTCCCAAGCCCTCAGAAAGAATTACCATTTCCAAAGATGTCTGTTGTAATTTACACACCTTGCCCCAAGGTCCAGTCAGTCAAAAGCATCTTTATTAATAAGCCTCAGTGCCTTGGTATTTTTTACTAATCTAATATCAAGAATCTCACCATGTGCATGCTGAGCTGTGGAATATATGTATTGTTTTATATACTGTAAAATCGAAATACCACCTCTTTCTGGTTACTTATCCTTTATTGCATAATCAGGGCCAAATAAAACTAAATCAGTGTCACCTGCTGGGTTCAAAATGCCTTCAGGGGACACCAAATAGGAGGCACTGGACTATAAATACCCATCCATGTTATAACACACTTACCAAGGGTTTTTTAGTTTACTCTGAGCTTTGAGAGATTTAATACCTATGGTACCCATATTCATCCTTTATTTAAGGGAAGTACACATCCTAGACACACAGGAAACTCCCTTGCCCCAAGGGAAGACCGATACTTTGGATGGTAATGATTGAACCTGGCTTACAACAGACATCTTTGGAAATGGTAATTCTTTCAGATGGCTTGGCAAACTATCTGCTCCAGCTAAGACGGGTACTTTGGATGTTAATGCTTGAAACTAGACATCTTTGGAAATGGTAATTCTTTCCGAGGGCTTGGATTTCTTTGGATGCACCTGCACTGTTGAATATACTTTAATATACTTTAAACCCATGCTTAACCATGTTTTTAAATTAAATTATAACAAGACAGGAGGTACAGTAACTCTGAGACTTGACTAAGGTCCTGGTTATTGAATCACCACCACGATCAAGAGGTAAGACTTTACATTTTTACTTTTAAATGCATTTGCTGATAACCTTTTAAAACAAATATGCAGTCAGGCAGATGCATCTTTATTCTTAAGCGTCTCTCAGTGCATTGATATTGTTTTTACTAATCTAATATCAAGAATCTCATCATGTGCATGCTGAGGTGTGGAATATATCTTTGTGTTAAATGGTGTTGTTTTGTATATTGTGTAATTGAAATACAGCCTCTTTCTGGTTACAAGTATTGGCTTAGAAGACTTCTCCTTGCATTGTATAATCAGGGCCAGTTCAATGGGGCATTTAATTAATTGAGAGCTCTTTCTAGTAGATATGAATGCAGAATGGATACAGATTAATTGCAATAGTGTAACTGCAAATGAATATAGATGAGAATGTTCACTTTTTTATGAAACCATTATTTATTTTGGAGCAATGAGCAATACAATAAAATCATTATGCTCAAACTATGAGAGAGAAAATTAAGGATAATTTAAGAAATCAGTCTTAGCTTGTTTCTATACACAAATTATATTATTTATTTTCAAAGGAAACCCCACGAGGATTCCCCTGGTGTGCAAGATGTGCCTGAATACTTTTGATCAGCTTCCTGCTCACTTGAAGAGGGCGTGTATGAAGCACGCCACAGCAGAGGAGATCACGATGGCCTCTCAACAGGCGAGAAAGGACATGATGAATCACCTGAAGAACGGGGTCATCGTGGATTACAACAGAATAGAGATCGTGTCTGGTGAGGCAAACAGGATAGCGGTTGTAAGACTGCTAGAGTCCTTGGGCCTTTTTGTACGTGGGAAGCCTGAAGACACATTGGCAAGGTGAGATATTTTTAATTTGTAAGGCTTCTGTAGTTTCTTTTTGAAATCATTGTTACAACATATTATGTAAAAGCATGTTGAAAAGAATCTACCTGTATTCCAGTGGCCCTGAGCAAGAGGCCGCTGTCCAGGAGGAAGAGATGCCAGAAGCTGCTCCAGAAACTGAAGCAGAAGCGGAGGAGGAAGGGGAAGATGGAGAACAGTAAGACTCTCTGCTCAATAGGGTTTCTAGTGCTTTATTTTTTATTTGCACGTTGTATGTATAAAAATTGATTTTGTTTCACAGAGGCAAGAAAAAATGTAGCCTTAATTGGGATGTCAGTTAATTGGTAGATATACATATTCACACGGGGCCACATCTAAAGCCATTTTCTCCCAGAAGCCAACTAAGAAAACGGAAACACTTATAATACATGTAATTGTCCATGTGTCTTATTTCTACAGGGTGTCAGTTAAAGGTAATCTAAAAGCTCTCCAAAAAAGAGTTGCCCTGGCTGGACTTTACAGAAAACACTCTCTTGATTCTCCTCTCCTGGCTGGCTTTAAACAATACCTTATCCAGGGCCTGGGAATGGTAAACTGCTCCAAGGAGGTAGGTATTTGGTACATGGTTTTACTCGGCTTAAACTTCACATACCACGGATGTTGGTTATAAAAATAATGACTTTCTCTATATATGTTTTTCAGGTTGAAAATGTCTCCAGGTTCCTGTTTTTTATGCATCCATCAGAAGTTTCCTTAAGTTTTCTGAAGGACATTTCCAAAATGCAGACATTTGTTTCCCAGTTGAAGATGACTGGGTTGTCTCACCAGACCATTGCAGGTTATATCATTAATATCAGCAGATTCCTGCTCTTCATCCTAAAAAACACTAGCCTGCAAGTGGAGGATCCCAGTCTAGCTAAGAGTTTATTAGACTTCCAGAGCAATCTAAAGGATATAAAAAAGAGAAACAACAAGAGTGTCAGACAGGAAATAACCAGAAAGAGGTACATTACTTATTAAATGTTGGTTCAACTTATACTTGCTTTTCTATTCAAACACATGAATGTTGCCTTTTGGAAGCTGATAGTATTGCTCTCTCTCCCCAAGACAAACACAGCTGCAGAGTCCTCCACCTAAACTAAGCGATTGCTTGAAGGTGTTGAGTGTTGCAAAGAAAGATGTGCAGCAGATACTGGGCAAGACACACACCTCTGCAGACATCACCACAAGTGAGCGGATTGTTGTGATGCTTTACCTGCAGGCCATTCTCCAGCTGAAGCACCTTCAGAGCCCAGGGGTGGTAAAGAATATGACAGTAAGCATCCCTTCATACAACCGAGAATTTTGATTATAGATGTTCTTTTCGAGAAATTGAATTTAATTAATATTTGTATTAAAAAATCTTCTGAATTCAGGTCCTGGATTGGATACAGCGAAAAATTGTTGTGAATAAAAGTGGGTAAAAACAGGGTAATAATCTCTGTCAAAGAGCGCATGGCTGCAACTCAGCGACTAGCTTCCTTTGCACTAAATGAAGAAGAGGAAAAGGTGAGTTGAAGGTTTTATTGATATTTCATTGCTAAAAACTGTCTTTTTGCATTCAATGGTATGTGAAGAATACTGCATTTAAACTGCATTTTTATTTTTTATTTTCTCAGATGTTTCACTGCTACTTCATTAAGTTACGCTGTGATGCAAACTGCAGAATGGAAATAGAACATTTTTTGTGTATGCAGGAGGAGAACCAGTTCACAATCCTACCTATGATCTGCGAAGACTGCATGAGAAGTAAATTGAAATATATAATTATTTTGATGTATTTTCTTTTTACTTTTCTGTGGCTTGAAAACAACTATTTTATATATGTTTGTTTTGCAGGTACCACCTACCACTGATTACTTGCTATGTTGCAAGAAGGGCATTTGAAATGGAAATAAAGACGCTACCTATTGATCAGAAAACTGTCCTGAATGATTATTTAGGTGTTTCAAATGGAACTGTTGAAAACCTAGCCAGAAGGCTGACAGATGAGGACATGTGCTCAGCCAGGGAACTAATTCATGGCATTGTAGAAGCAGGATCTCTGTAAGTGTCACAGTGATATCAAAATTCAGTATTTGAAAGTCAATATTTAAGATAAACATACATTTCTCATATTTTTTTAAACTTCAGTTCAGGATCAGGAGAGCAATCTTTAGGCTATGGACAAGAACGTACAGCTGCTATACGGTAAGTTTTAATTCAATATCCTCTTTCAGTTACCTTTTAGCCACTCTGTCTTAGATCTGAGATATTTAAGTTTTCTTTTTACAAATAGGTCCACGGTGGCAGCTGCTGCATATAGATGCCCAAAGATGGATGATGCTGCAGCCTTCCAGAAGCTGATACAGATGTTTCCCCTGACATTAGAAGGCAGCCTCCCAGAAAGAAAGAGCGCCTGAGAGTGACCGGCATTCACGACCGCCACTGTTACAATAAATGGAGAGCTGAGCAGAGGAAAAGGAGGTAACAGAACATATTTGGTAAGAACAGGATTTCTTCCCTTTTTAAAGAGTAATATTTCAAGAGTCTATTACTGGATATATTCTTTGGGTGGATTTCTGATTTTTCACTACAGATCAATACAAAAGACGGTTACCAAAAGAAAACCAAGTGACCCATTATATAGAAAAAATGGGATGGTCAACCAATACACCAGCTGTGTCCGAGGTACTTCAGAACTGGAAGCCGCATGTAGAAGTCCAACCAAATGGCAAGGACATTGAAAATCTGGTAAAACTCCAAACCTGGAGAGGCCTGCACATTGTTGACGATCCTGTGAAAGGGAAAAGGTTATAACTTCCAGGCGTTTCCAAAAGGGAGGGGTGGTGTGTGATTACCATAGCAAGGTTATCACAAAGACAGCTGGAGAAGCCCTAACGGCACAGATGGCAGAAGGAGACATGGGATATCTATTCTTTTTTGATGGACCTAAACAAAAAATGTGCATTGATTCGCGTGAAGAACACTGCACTTGCCACCCGGATATGGACACAATTGGAAGGCGCATAAATCATTCAAACAAAAAAGCCAACATCAGACCAATTAAAGAATCTTTTGTAATTGACGAAAAGACTGACATAACAATTCTGTTCTTGGCAAAAAGAGAGATTGCAGTGGGAGAAGAGCTCCTATATGATTATGGTGTCTCCAGGAAGTCTTTTAATGGAGAAGGACAATCTCTGGAGTGGTTGGACGAATGATCATAAAATAAAGCTTTTATTTTAATTCAACTTCTTGATTTATTGGTACATGCCCAGGGCAATAAGCAGTCTGAGGTTTTATTTCCAGACGGCATAGATCAGTGAAGTAGTGCAACACACTGGATCATTATATTATTAGAATCTATTCTACTTAAATTATTAAGTAGGTTAGGGTTAGGGTTAGGTGCAGGAACACTGTATTTAGGATGTATTTGCAGTGATTCTGTGTTTCTAGCTTCAACACAGTGATATATATATATAGGCTCAGTGATTTATTGGTACATGCCCAGGGCAATAATCAGAATGAGGATTTATTTCCAGACGGGCTCTGCGGCTCCTGCGGAGTGGAGTCCTGCCTGGAGCCGTGTCGCATGCTGCAACACAGGAAGGCTGGAGCAGGTGGGTGTGGGCTATGTACACTGCCGAAATAGCTCAGCTGGGAGAGCATTAGACTGAAGATGTAAAGGTCCCTGGTTCGATCCTGGGTTTCCGTGTTTTGTTTCATCACGCCCTTTGTTCCTCTCTCCAGCGCCCCCTGCCTAAAGTGACGCTTCCCTTTCTCAGCCCGAAACGCATGCGAGACACCAACAGCAGCCCCTGCAGGTTTCCGTAGTGTATCGGTTATTACGTTTGCCTCACATGTGATAGGTCCCCAGTTTGAGACCGGGCGGGAACAGCCTCTTATTGCACGCTCCTGTAGTTTACAGAGGTCTTGAGCGACTGGTCATTTGTTCCCAATGTATTTCCGGTGCCTTCATGCACTCTTGTACCAAACGCACGTTCCTTCTGTACGCGTACCGATCATTTGCAATTGGGCTGTGCCTACAGAGCAAGACGAGCTCTGTCGGCTCAAAAGCAGCGCAGCACCTGCGAGAACAACAGAACGATTAGCATCCAGCGGGGGCCTCTTAGTGAGCCGAAAATCTCATCAAGAATCGGCTCCAGCAACAGGGCTGGGCGCATTGTTCCATTCTCCGACCACTCTCGGTGTAAACAAGTCCCTCCTGGTCTCTGCTTGAAATGCGCTTTCCTGCGTTTGCTTTGGTGTAACTGGCTTCCCCTGCATGGGCGAATGTGAAGAAGATCCTTAGTAAGTCATTGAAGAAAAAGATTCGAACCGGGGTTGTTGCGGCCACAACACAAAATACTGACCACTATACGATCACAGCGAGTTACCGAGACAGACGCAGAGGGGTGGGAAGGATGTACTCTCTTCGTGTGACACTAGTCGGAAAAGTCCTGACGTTGTATTTCAACTGAGCCCTAGTATACATCGACCCTTCGACACTCTGAGTGCCAACTCTCTTGTATGTTTTCTCCACCAAGCAGGTCATGAAGGCAGCAATTACAGTTTGCTTACATGACGCACGGAACAGCATGGCTGTATGCTCCCATATGGTCTAGTGGTTATGATTCCTGATTTTTCACCGGGGTTCAACTCCTGGTATGGGAACGTGTCAGTTTTGCCTCCTGCTTTCCAAAAGATCAGCACCATGTACGAAGGAGCCACATATAAACCACTCGATCATGTGCAAAACGTACGAGAAAAGGGGGCGCATGTTTTCAACCGGGGACCTCTTGCGTGTGAGCCGAACTGATCATCGCTGCAGCTCGGAAACCTGCCGGAGGTGGGAGGGGTGACTCTGGTAGACAGTGTTGACCTTCGGCAATAGGATTTATACTCTCCAAGATGATATTTGCACTTTCTGGAGAGGAGATTTTCTCCAGTTCAGTAGCCCGATTTTGTCGATTGTGTGGAGAGGGCTCAGAACGAGGGCCAGTGTGGGGCCCCCCGGTGGAGCGGGTCCAGCGAGGATACCCAGGATTCAGCGGAGCTGCTTCTCTCAGACTCTGCAAGTGCTACAGATGCCCTCCTCTCCTCCATCCAGTCCATCCCAGAGGATCTGCAGCAGCTGGTGGGTGGGGGGGAAGAGGAGACTGGTGCATCGGCTGCACCTCTTTCCCCTCAGTGCTCCCAGGAGCTGGACTTGAGGAAAAGGAAAAAGGACTCTGTTTCTCCCCGAGCGAGGAGGAAGGAGAGCATGGCGATGGGGAGAGCTGGAACCTCTCCACCCCTCCCTCTACCCCCTTCCTTGAAATGGACTCCGTGAACGCTTTTACTGCTGCCACCCTGATGAAGGCTCATTCAGAGGATGGCTGGCAGGAAATTGGAAGAAGAAAAAGAAAAAGAAGAAGGTAACAGGTGAGACAGAAGAGAAATGTGTTTTGTAAAGACTGGTTCCACTTTCTTATGTAATATGGCTCTAAACATAATTTCTCTTAACACCAGAGGTATTAATGACAGAGTTAAATGCCAGTCTGTCTTTGATTACCTCCAGCAGAGAGAGGGAGATGTGTTGATGTTGCAGGAGTGTGCTTTAGCCTATCAAGAGAGGTATAAAAGCTTTGAAGATAGGTGGGATAAAGGGCCTTCTGTTTGGTCAGGGGACAATAACAACAGAGCCTCTGGCATGGCCATTCTTTTCAAAGGATGGGCATTCAAATTGAAAAGTATTCAGAGGGTCATAGATGGCAGGTTGCTGTGTGTGGATGTGGAATGGGGGACCGTTAACCTGCGTCTAATCAATGTGTATTGCCCTACTGACGTGGGAGGAAGGGTGGAGCTACTCAAGGCACTCTTCCCCCTATTGTTATGTAGCACAGACGTGATAGTGGGAGGGGATTTTAATTGTATCTTAGAGCACACAGACAGGCAGTCTAGCTCTCCGATAAAATTGGATTCCAGCTCACTGGCCCTGCAAAACTTAGTTCAAGACTTTAAACTCTCAGACACATATAGATGTATATATCCCACAACAGCAGGATATACATGGTCAGGGAGGAATAGCAGCTCCAGAATTGATTATTGCTTTGTCTCAGAGAGAGTGAAAGTTGTTGGGGTCACTCTTCAGCCTGTCTTCTTCTCAGATCATCAGGATTTAGGGTGTAGAGTGGAACTCCAGGGCGGGATTGTCTTTGGCCCAGGCCTCTGGAAACTCAACACAAAGCTGCTAGAGAACGAGGGGGTAGTATCCCGCTACAAGGAGAAACTATCACAGTGGCTGTCCTTGCAGTTTCTGTACGGGTCAGTAGGAGAGTGGTGGGAGGAGGTGAAGGTGAGGACAAGGGCCTTTTTCATGGCTGAGGGAAGGAAGGCTGCTGCCAGACGGAGAGGAGTGCTAGCCAGGAAACAGAGGCAGCTGCAGCGTCTCTACACGATGCTGCACAGTGGCTTCGATGTGCTCGAGGATATCACCCTTTTAAAAAAGGACATCCGGAGCATAGCCGAAGAAAGTAGTCGAGGAGTGCTGTTAAGAAGCAGAGTGCAGTTCTTGGAAGAAAATGAGAAGTGTACTCGCTTCTTTTTCAGGAAAGTGGTAGGCTCCAAGTCTGTCATGGAAAGTGTAGTTGATGAGGAGGGACGAGAGAGAACAGAGCCGAGTGCTATCCTCTCCTGCACCGAGGCCTTCTACTCAAGACTGTACAGCTCTACAGAGGTAAAGGATGAAGAAATTCATTTTTTTACCTCAAAGCTAGAAAACGTTTTGAGTGAAGAAGATAGGGAAGTACTTGAGAGGGATTTGACAGTAGAAGAGCTGAGACAGGCTATGGAGAGCTTACAGAAGGGGAAAACTCCGGGTGCTGACGGGGTCCCTAAAGAATTTTATTGCACCTTTTGGGATCTGCTTCAGGATCCGCTACTGCTCCTATTCGAGGAAAGCTATAAGACAGAATTGCTGCCTGACTCCTTAAGAGAAGGCACTATCTCTCTCTTGTTTAAGAAAGGAGCAAAGAATGACATAAAGAACTGGAGACCCCTCAGCCTGTTAGGCGTGGACACTAAGATCCTGTCCAAAGCCCTTTTCCTGCGCCTACAAAATGTAGTGGCCTCACTGGTAGGGAAAGACCAGACTTGTGGGATAGCAGGACGCCTGATGAGCGACAACCTGGCCTTGTTGAGGGATGTCTGTCTGTACTCTGAGGATCGCTCCCTCCCTCTGTGCATTTTAGGTGTAGACCTAGAAAAGGCCTTTGACCGCCTAAACCGGCAGTACTTAACATCGGTACTTGAGCACATGAAGTTTGGCCCCATCATGAGAAAGTGGATTAACCTGCTGTACACAGGTAGCAACAGCAGAGTAATGGTTAATGGCAATAGATCACGCCCCTTTGAAGTCTGTTCAGGGGTGAGGCAGGGCTGCCCATTATTCCCCTTGTTATTCATTTTGGCTATGGAGCCCTTAGCCTGTGCCTTGCACCAGGATCAGGCCATTAATGGGATACCAGTGCCTGGAAGTGGGGGAGGAGAGGTAAAGACATCTCTATACATGGATGACGTCACCCTGCTCCTCTCTGACAATGCCTCAATTAGCAGAGCTCTGCAGTGCTGTGATCGTTTCTCCTTGGCTTCCTCTGCAAAAATTAACAAATCTAAGAGTGAGATTTTTATCAGAACTGGAGGGAGCCAAAAGAAGGACATGATCTCAGGCTGCAAGAGAAGAGAATTAAGGTCCTGGGGGTGTATTTTGGAGAAGAGATGGGAACAGTAAATTGTCAGAACAAATTGCCAATCTTAAACAAAAAACTGATGCAATGGAAGGACCGAGACCTCACCATGACAGGGAAGGTGCTGGTCATCAAAGACGAGCTCTTGCCTGTCTTGAATTTTCTGGCTTCTACCTTCCCAATCCCACACCGTGTTGCGGCGGTGCTGAGGAGATTGATGTTTCAATTTCTATGGGGTGGGAAGCAGGAAAGACTCAGAAGGGAAATAATGTACAGGCCGCTACCCTCAGGGGGGAAGTCTGTCCCAGATATTGCTACGAAGCTGCTGTGTATTTTCCTGGCCTCTGTGCTGAGAGGCTTTGCAACAGCACCTGCAGCGCGTACCTGGACTTATTTTTCCAGGCTCTGGGTAGGTAGGGAGGTGTTCAGAGTGTGGGGTGTCAGACCCAAGCTGGATGTCCCACTCTCTGACACATGCCCTGCAATTTATTGGACAGTTAAAAGTTTTCTAAGATCTCACCCAATTGGCCATATTCCCCTCCGAGATGTCAGCGTCCAAAAACTGGAAGATTTCGTTGCACCCCAGAATAATAGGCAGACCCCTGTGGGCATTTTAACATCAGCCCAAACAAGGAAGGTGTGGAAACACACATCCTCTAAGTTTCTGTGCAACATTCACAGAGATTTTGCCTGGAGTGTCGTCCATCAGTGCTTACCGGTACGAACTTTCTTGTACCGTAGGGGCCTCACCCCCAGCCCTCGCTGCGTTACGGTGGGCTGCGGCGAGGAGGAGACTGTGACCCATCTCCTGTGGTCCTGCTTTTTTGCTAAGGCCTTCTGGGCACAGTTTGAAGATTGGTTGCAGGCTCTCTCGCCCCAATTTACCCTGACCGCTGCTTTCGTCATATACGGCATCTCTCCTGTCAAACTTCCTCCTGACGTGTTTGACAGGATCTGGGCCGTGGTGAACAGTGGGAAAGACGCCCTGTGGAGAGTGAGGAACATGGGGCTGTTCAAAGGCATCGAGGTCCCAGTCAAGGCAGCAGGTAGCCTGGCCCTGTTCATCACCCGAGAGAACTATTACCTCAGAGATCTGTGGAGAGAAGGGAGGGAGGAAGCAGAAAATCTGTGGGAAATAGAGAGCATAGGTCAATATCTCAAGAAACTGTGAAAAACATTATCATGTTTAAGTAAAGAATGTGATTTGCACCAGAAAAAAAGAAAATTGTTGCTATGTAACTGGTACCGTGTCAAAATGTAATAAGATGTGATCATATATACTGTTTTAAGTATGTATATTAATGTAAACCTTTCTAATTTGTGATGTCCTGTATTTTTTTGTGAAAAGAAAATAAAGTTCTTAAAAATCGAAATCAGTTCACCCAGAGCGAGGCTCGGCCATTGCACTCCGGTTGTGCTGACCCCTGCCAATTCTTCAAATGTGGGAATCTCGACTGCATAATTTCTGGTAGTGGGGGACTGCGTTCGCGCTCTCCCCTGATGTGCTTGGTCCAATATCAGATACGGAAGAGTTACGACACCATGAGCTGCGATAGGATCCCAGTTCGAAAGGAGTCGATGCCACTGCTGGTTCCCGGTTTCTTTTAGTTAGAGGTCCGGAGAAGCATTTCAAGCTGGTTACACTACTCTTTCCGGACATTCATTCCCTTTTCAAAGACAGTCGTTTTGCTGTAGTCTGCATTATTTGGGCTGATTATCGAGGTTAGCCTTTATTTGGTCATGGGGGCCTCGGTACTGTATGCTAATTCTCAAGACAGTTTCACCCGTTTTCTGATTCCTAGGTTCTGTACCAGTGCAGACATGTCAAGCAGTGAATGGCTGTACCTCTATTGTATCCGTGCTCAATGAATGAAATCAGTAATAAATGAATATATGTATAGTTATACGAAAAACAAGTGGTTTATCGATTCATCTTCATTTGCAGATTTAGAGGCAACTTCGATATTCGTTTTACAAACGTTTTTTTTTTTTATATGGGTCACACACATGCCATAGCAACAAAACATCTCTAGAGATGAGGCTATAGATCACCTTTCCATCCTCCAGGTTTTCCTCCCAAAGCTTACGGTACCAACGGCGACCCCTGCTGGCCGAGAGAGCAAAAGCTTGCAGCACCTGGTATCCCCAGGCAGTCTCTCATCCAAGTACTAACCAGGCCCAACGCTGCTCAGCTTCTGAGATCATACAAGATCAGGCACATTCAGGGTGGTGTGGCCACAAGCAAAAGCCATGGCGCCTGACTCGCTACTTGAAGCTGTGTGTGGCTGGGGCTCCGTGCCCCCCGAGTGGGACTGAAGGATCGTTCGTGTGCAACTCTTTGGAAAGGAGCCTCTTTCCAAATCGCATTGCGTACCTGGATGTTGGCGAATGTGCTCCCTTGTGTTGGCTTGTCCCGCACTGGAGGAGAACAAACAAACTGCTCGGAGGAGCACAAGGCAAGTCTTCACAAGACAAAAACCTCCAGTGCACAGCACTCAAAACATTTCTGGGCTGTCGCGTGTTTATTTCAGCACATAAAGTGCACCAGTCCAACACGTCGGCCGGGCGTGCGGTGCCTCCGCCCTCTTGTGGTCTTGCGGCGTCAGAGCAAGAGGCTCCTTCTCGCTGCCTTTCCGCTGTGTTGCAGAGCCCCGAGAGGGAACCTGGAGCGCACACTTTGTGGGGGGCAGGGGACCGCGTTCGCGCTCTGCCCCGGTCTCTTGCGCGAGTAATAAATCTCACGGCGCCAGCCAGAGGCCAGGAGACAAGTACAATATCGCGGGACAGGGGGGCCTAGTCATTGATTGTTATATATGAGACGGGGATTAGGAGGAGACCCCAACTGATTGGTAAAGGGGAACACTTACACCAGAGTGACACCCCCAGCGTCTCTTTTTGAGAGACGCCCTGGGATTTCTTAATGGCCAAGGAGGGTCAGGACCTCGGTTTTACGCTTCCCCCGAAGGACGGCGCCTGTTTGTGCAGCAGAGTGTCGCCATCAGGATGCTGGGGCATAAGAAAGCCACACAGACCGTAGGGTGAGCGCTCCCTACTGGTCCCAGTCACACCTCTTGCAGGAGCAGCAGCAACCTGAGCTTTTCCGGGGGGAATCTCCCATCCGGGTGCCGGCTAGGCTCACACCTGCTGGGCTGCCATGGGTGAGCCCAGTCGAGAGTCGCAGGGTGAGATCTAGTCACCGGGGAGAAATGATACAAGCGAAGGATTGCTCGGCTCCCAGCACTTGAAAAGACCGACAAATGACTCGTTCCCGCTGGAGCTGAATGTACCTGCATGTGTCGTGTCGTCTACTTCCCCCGCCCCGCTGTGTTTGCTGTATTGTCTTTGAAGCCGGCCCCCGAGACGAGGTGCGCGGTGAGGTGAGGTGCGACACGCCGGAGCCCCGATGCTGCTAATGCGGAGCACTTGTTGAACTGGCATTGAAAGGACGTGTGCGCACGGAGCGAGCCTTCCCTGCGGCGGAGCGTGGAAACTTTCACCCCACGCTGCAGGAGTTGTGTCCTCTGCAGCGGTGCCGAGAGAACAACACAGAAGGCAGCAGGCTCTGGAGAGCGGGTAAGAGACGGAGCCTTGTGGGCAGGCGAGCAGGCCCGTTTTTTGGAAATTGCTGAAAAGGCTCCGGTGTTTGTTTGGTGTGTGCCAGGCGCACGACTCGAGCTTGTAGTGAAGTGGAAATCTAATGAGTTAATTGATTCTTAAAAATGTAGAGAGCTTTGCAAAAAAATATATTGGTGCTTTTAGATAATATTTCAAGGATATAACTGCTATGCTACAGTACGTGCAGAATTTTAGAAAACAGTTCGTCAACAAAGTACACTGTTTAGGTTAGTTTAGAAGACAATGTACCAAAACAATATATGCTGTCTGGGTCATTAGAATTAGCTGAAAGTAACTGATAAGCTTTGAATAACAAATCTAGTTTTTCTTCTCTCGCTCTATGATGTAATCTGTTTTCTCTTAGAGAAAGGGGAAGTTTTAGAAGGGACCAAGTGCTGAACTTTTTTACAGCGCAACGTCTTATAAAAACCCTGTACTGCTTGTAACAAATTGAGTCTCTGGTTGCACTTTGCGAAGTGGCAGCAGGGCTCCCAATATTGCAATATTGAAATAAAGACCTTACTCAGGTGAGAACTCTCTCTTGTGGCTTCCTTGATAGTTATATTTCCATGACACCCGTTTTTTGGAAAATGCTGAAAGGGCTCCGGTGTTTGTTCGGTGTGTGGCAGGCGCATGACGCGAGCTTGTGTAGCGATCTGCCGGTCTGGTGTTATGCAAATGAGGCCGAATTGCATCCCGGGAAATGCTGCGAATGCACATTGGCGACTGCAGATGTGTAGGCAACGGCGCGCTCGTTTTCTCGTTTTGCCCACCCTTTTGAGTGTTAGTGTGGCGTGTGAGTGTGCGAAAGAGTGGGCCCAGCAGGAGGCGGTGGTGTGCGGGGTGAGGAGCAGGCCTAGGCTGCGCGCTTTGTGCTGTGGGTGCGGGGCACTTGCAGGGGCTTGTACAGCTTATACTTACCTGGCAGGGGAGATATCTTGATCAAGAAGGAGGTTCACCCAGAAAACAGGTGAAACTGTCTTGAGAATTAGCATACAGTACCGAGGCCCCACTGACCAAATAAAGGCTAACCTCGATAATCAGCCTAAATAATGCAGACTACAGCAAAACGACTGACTTTGAAAAGGGAATGAATGTCCGGAAGGAGTAGTGTAACCAGCTTGAAATGCTTCTCCGGACCTCTAACTAAAAGAAACCGGGAACCAGCAGTGGCTTTCGAACTGGGATCCTATCGCAGCACGTGGTGTCATAACTCTTCCGTATCTGATATTGGACCAAGCACATCAGGGGAGAGCGCGAACGCAGTCCCCCACTACCAGAAATTATGCAGTCGAGATTCCCACATTTGGGGAATTCGCAGGGGTCAGCACAGCCGGAGTGCAATGGCCGAGCCTCGCTCTGGGTGAACCGATTCGATTTTTAAGAACTTTATTTTCTTTTCACAAAAAAATACAGGATATCACAAATCAGAAAGCTTTACATTAATATACATACTTAAAACAGTATATATGATCACATCTTATTACATTTTGACACTGTAACAGTTACATAGCAACAATTTTCTTTTTTTCTGGTGCAAATCACATTCTTTACTTAAACATGATAATGTTTTTCACAGTTTCTTGAGATATTGACCTATGCTCTCTATTTCCCACAGATTTTCTGCTTCCTCCCTCCCTTCTCTCCACAGATCTCTGAGGTAATAGTTCTCTCGGGTGATGAACAGGGCCAGGCTACCTGCTGCCTTGACTGGGACCTCGATGCCTTTGAACAGCCTCATGTTCCTCACTCTCCACAGGGCGTCTTTCCCACTGTTCACCACGGCCCAGATCCTGTCAAACAAGTCAGGAGGAAGTTTGACAGGAGAGATGCCATATATGACGTAAGCAGCGGTCAGGGTAAATTGGGGCGAGAGAGCTTGCAACCAATCTTCAAACTGTACCCAGAAGGCCTTAGCAAAAAAGCAGGACCACAGGAGATGGGTCACAGTCTCCTCCTCGCTGCAGCCCACCCTAATGCAGCGAGGGCTGGGGGTGAGGCCCCTACGGTACAAGAAAGTTCGTACCAGTAAGCACTGGTGGACGACACTCCAGGCTAAATCTCTGTGAATGTTTCACAGAAACTTAGAGGATGTGTGTTTCCACACCTTCCTTGTTTGGGCTGATGTTAAAATGCCCACAGGGGTCTGCCTATTGTTCTGGGGTGCAACGAAATCTTCCAGTTTTTGGACACTGACATCTCGGAGGGGAATATGGCCAATTGGGTGAGATCTTAGAAAACTTTCAACTGTCCCATAAATTGCAGGGCATGTGTCAGAGAGTGGGACATCCAGCTTGGGTCTGACACCCCACACTCTGAACACCTCCCTACCTACCCAGAGCCTGGAAAAATAAGTCCAGGTGCGCGCTGCAGGTGCTGTTGCAAAGCCTCTCAGCACAGAGGCCAGGAAAATGCACAGCAGCTTCGTAGCAATATCTGGGACAGACTTACCCCCTCAGGGTAGCGGCCTGTACATTATTTCCCTTCTGAGTCTTTCCTGCTTCCCACCCCATAGAAATTGAAACATCAATCTCCTCAGCACCACCGCAACAAGGTGTGGGATTGGGAAGGTAGAAGCCAGAAAATTCAAGACAGGCAAGAGCTGGGCTTTGATGACCAGCACCTTCCCTGTCATGGTGAGGTCTCGGTCCTTCCATTGCATCAGTTTTTTGTTTAAGATTGGCAATTTGTTCTGCCAATTTACTGTTCCCATCTCTTCTCCAAAATACACCCCCAGGACCTTAATTCTCTTCTCTTGCAGCCTGAGATCATGTCCTTCTTTTGGCTCCCTCCAGTTCTGATAAAAAATCTCACTCTTAGATTTGTTAATTTTTGCAGAGGAAGCCAAAGAGAAACAATCACAGCACTGCAGACCTCTGCTAATTGAGGCATTGTCAGAGAGTTAGCAGGGTGACGTCATCCATGTATAGAGATGTCTTTACCTCTTCTCCCCCACTTCCAGGCACTGGTATCCCATTAATGGCCTGATCCTGGCGCAAGGCACAGGCTAAGGGCTCCATAGCCAAAACGAATAACAAGGGGGATAATGGGCAGCCCTGCCTCACCCCTGAACAGACTTCAAAGGGGCGTGATCTATTGCCATTAACCATTACTCTGCTGTTGCTACCTGTGTACAGCAGGTTAATCCACTTTCTCATGATGGGGCCAAACTTCATGTGCTCAAGTACCGATGTTAAGTACTTGCCGGTTTAGGCGGTCAAAGGCCTTTTCTAGGTCTACACCTAAAATGCACAGAGGGAGGGAGTGGTCCTCTGAGTACAGACAGACATCCCTCAACAAGGCCAGGTTGTCGCTCATCAGGCGTCCTGCTATCCCACAAGTCTGTTCTTTCCCTACCAGTGAGGCCACTACATTTTGTAGGCACAGGAAAAGGGCTTTGGACAGGATCTTAGTGTCCACGCCTAACAGGCTGAGGGGTCTCCAGTTCTTTATGTCATTCTTTGCTCCTTTCTTAAACTAGAGAGAGATAGTGCCTTCTCTTAAGGAGTCAGGCAGCAATTCTGTCTTATAGCTTTCCTCGAATAGGAGCAGTAGCGGATCCTGAAGCAGATCCCAAAAGGTGCAATAAAATTCTTTAGGGAGCCCGTCAGCACCCGGAGTTTTCCCCTTCTGTAAGCTCTCCATAGCCTGTCTCAGCTCTTCTACTGTCAAATCCCTCTCAAGTACTTCCCTATCTTCTTCACTCAAAACATTTTCTAGCTTTGAGGTAAAAAAATGAATTTCTTCATCCTTTACCTCTGTAGAGCTGTACAGTCTTGAGTAGAAGGCCTCGGTGCAGGAGAGGATAGCACTCGGCTCTGTTCTCTCTCGTCCCTCCTCATCAACTACACTTTCCATGACAGACTTGGAGCCTGCCACTTTCCTGAAAAAGAAGCGAGTACACTTCTCATTTTCTTCCAAGAACTGCACTCTGCTTCTTAACAGCACTCCTCGACTACTTTCTTTGGCTATGCTCCGGATGTCCTTTTTTAAAAGGGTGATATCATCGAGCACATCGAAGCCACTGTGCAGCATCGTGTAGAGACGCTGCAGCTGCCTCTGTTTCCTGGCTAGCACTCCTCTCCGTCTGGCAGCAGCCTTCCTTCCCTCAGCCATGAAAAAGGCCTTTGTCCTCACCTTCACCTCCTCCCACCACTCTCCTACTGACCCGTACAGACACTGCAAGGACAGCCACTGTGATAGTTTCTCCTTGTAGCGGGATACTACCCCCTCGTTCTCTAGCAGCTTTGTGTTGAGTTTCCAGAGGCCTGGGCCAAAGACAGTCCCGCCCTGGAGTTCCACTCTACACCCTAAAGCCTGATGATCTGAGAAGAAGACAGCCTGAAGAGTGACCCGAACAACTTTCACTCTCTCTGAGACAAAGCAATAGTCAATTCTGGAGCTGCTATTCCTCCCTGACCATGTATATCCTGCTGTTGTGGGATATATACAGATGCAGCCATTCAAAATGCGCGGTAAAAACCCGCGGTACGGTAACCTACCCACAAGCCACCGCGGGGCACCTGAGGGTACCGCAGGGCAAGTGATTGGCTGGCCAAAATGACCGACAGGGGCACTCGTGGTGCATTGGTTGGTAGTGCATAGATTTAATCATTTAATGTCTTTACTGTGCACATTTTAATCCGCTTAGTTTTGAATATTTATATGGATTTTACCACTAAAGGGAAATTTTAGTAGCTGAGCATAAAAAGAAGAGGAGCATAACGCATCTGAAGGTCATAAACGATATTAATTTAAAACATTACTGTATGTATGTAAACTGTACTGTGTATGGCTGGTCTTGGTAGTTTAAAGAAAAAATACACACCAGTCTTCCATTTCTCCCTAAACATTTTAAGCATGAAAGTTTTATGAAACGGTACCCAAATATGCGATTGCTGTATAGAATGAATTTTAATTAAAAAAAAATATTTAACACGAACATTAAGCTGTTTACATCTACCGCCTGAGAACAGTCACCCGTTGCTACGGTGATTGGCTGACACCATCTGACACCCCTCTGATTGGAGAAAAAAGACGTGCTGGTTTGCTATACCAGGAAGAGGATTTCTTTCTATTCAAAACGTGTATTTTAAAAGTTTAAGAAGTAAAAACCTTACAGCGTACACAGATTTCTAAACTGATCAGGATCGTTATCTTTGTCTTATGCATAATAATGTTCACCGCTCTGTCCAGCAAATTAATAATAAACTTTATTTTATATAGCTTTTTAAACGAATAAGTAATTAGATTGCTCATAAACCTAATCACTTGCTTTTTCTTTTTATTTAGGCTCAGATTTCAACTATAGATCGTATTATTAATAACCATAATAACAACCAACCAACAAAAACAACCATATAAACATAATACCAACCAAAAACATAGATAACAACCACAATACAAAATCAAATAATCAAACCATTTTACACTCGCAAAGTCCTCCAATTATCATAATCCCGCCCCTTATGCAAAACCAAACCTTCCTCCCATCCCAGTTTATCCTGTTTATCATAAACAAAATCCACCTCAATTTTCAACATAAAGCATTACACAAAATCAATACCTCAACACTCCATACTCAACAACGATAATTCACAAACAGCCAGAACATGTAACTACACATTCCCAAACATACCTACTTTCCATAGCCCCGCCCCTTATGCAAAACCAACATCCCTCCCCTGTTCTCTCTCTCCCCTGGCGGTTGTAATTGTTTTTATTTTCAAATAAATTTTAGCAAAGTCATGTATTTTAAAAATCTTAAGATTTTTCTATTTATGTCTTTATTTAGTGGTTTCATTAGTGATAAAGGCTAAACTTTCTTGGAAAAATGTCTTTTATGTAAACCATGTTTGCTATTAATTCATTCAGGGCTAAAATATGTTCATTGTCTTCTAATGAAAGAAGGGTTCCTTTCGCCGTAGTCGGGAGCCTAGCCTTTAACTAGTAAGTACTGTATTTACTGGGTTTTTTTTGGGGGGGGGGTGTCTTTCGCTGGAAATCTCGCCTCCTACTTTGAAAATATCCGTGAAACCGGTTCAATTCGTCACAGCCAGCACTCCTGCAGAGAGTTGGGTTGTACTTGCAGTGTTTACAGTACACGCGTTATGCTCTTCGTTAATGTCTGTGAAGTTTTATTTAATCTCTGAGCCATACTGATTCTTCTGGAAGCCAGTTTCCGCCAGGGAGTAAAAAAAAAAACACACTATGGTATTCTCTCCAATGCAGTGCAGTTAAAAACATACCTCTGATGCTGCTCCTAAATGAATATCGTTTATGACCATCAGAAGCTTTATGCTCCTTTTCTTTTTTCCAGTGGGTTGAACAGGGAGAGGCATTTCATGATGTACTTTTCACTGATGAAACAACAGTGGCTCTGGAACAGTTTTCAACCAAGTCGTTTTATAAAAAGGGGAGATATGTACACGTTACTGAAGCTAAAAGTTTAGCCTTTGTCACTAATGTAAACACTAAATAAAGACATATAGAAATCCCTACGTTACAGACTGTATATGGCTGGTATTGGTAGTTTAAAGAAAAAATACACACCAGTATTCCACTTTCTCCCTAAACATTTTTAGGATCAGAGTCTTACATGTGGTTATTTCGAAAACGTTTGTACGTGCTCCTTCTTACCATGTTACTGTTTTCCGTTACTGACCATATTAAGTTTAAGTGCCTGTGGGCACTTTTCCTGTCCGTGGGGGGTGGACCGTCTTTCATTAGAAGGTTAGTCTGTTCTACTCTGAGAATGTAGAGGGGGTGGGAAGTGCCCGCGGTCATTTAATTAGTATTAAAATCTTAGTTATCTTTCTAGTTCACAGGTTTGCATGCATAATTTAATTTTGAAAGCCACTGAGACATCAGGTACTACTGTTGTATTTATGAAAAAGAAACAAAACAAAAAACATACTAACAACTGTGCCATCCTACTCCTTAGTTAATACATTTTATTATTCATAAACAGTTAACATTGTTAGCAAAATATTTTGAATTATATTTAACCCTATTTTTTCTTTAGTTTTGTATTTAACGTATTATATGATAGTCAGACTTAATGTATATTAATGTATATTTGAACAATGAAAATATATTTTTACAAGATTTTACATTAAGCACTTAAAATTAATATGGTTAATATTAGTAAACTGTAACATGCTGTACCAAGATCGGTTAAACTGCGAAGAAAATCCTTTCAGAGAAAATGTTTCAGGTGTGAAGAACAAACCTGTTCCCACACACCCTGCCCCCACTACCATTAGAATATACACAAACATTTTAGCGTTTCATTCTGAGCAGAAGACCCTCACACCTGAAGAGTGCTGGCTGTGACGAATTAAACCAGTTTTATAGGTTTCAATCACAGATTGGGACTCAGTAAAGTAACACACAGCGCCACTGGATTTGATAATACTGTACCTAACCAAAATCCGCAATATGGAAACAGAACCTGTGTAATTGTTGATAGATGATGTACTCGTAACATTTTTTCAAGATGAACTACAACATTTAAAAAATGACTTGTATGTACTTGATATCTCTAATCAATCCACGGGTTCCAGCAAAAAACGAAACTAAAACGCATACCGTTTAGCGCTTCTTATTAGTTGCTCAAAAGTAATCTGACCGTATGAAATGCATAATATAAACCTAGAAACATATACGTGAGCAGTACTTAAGCACTGTAGTATCGGTGTTAAGACATACCTCTCAAATACTGTAAATCAAGTTAAAAATATCTCAAGACCGATTCTGGTCGTAATGAAACCATGTTTCGTGTATGTTTTCTTTTTCATCTTGAAATAACTCATTTCTAAATACCTTTTTCACTGTTAACATCTTGTAGCAACTTTGCGACAAAATATACACTCTGAGAGTTCATCCTGCTACCAACATTAAATAAAACAAATCTTAAGATTTCTATATTTATGTCTTTATGTAGTGGTTTCATTCGAAGCTTACAATGTTTAGGGAGAAATGGAATACTGGTGTGTATTTTTTTCTTTAAAGTACCGAGACCAGCCATATACTGTATGTTTATGTTAAGATTTCCCTTCAGTGGTAAAATTAGATATGAATATTCAATACTTAAACGGGCACAGTTAAGACATTAAATATACATATACATATTGTATACAGTACAGTTTGCATATGGTAATATGTTTATGTTACGCGATTAAAAAATAAATAAATAAAACTGACAGGTCCAGCACCAGCTGGATTCGAACACACAACCTGCCAGTTGGTAGTCACGCACCTAGACCAGTAGGCTACAAGACAGCTCGCATAAGCAGGCAGGCGAAACAGCCCTCCCGCAGTACACGGATATAATCATACCGTTATTAAATTCTTGAGATACGCGATTCCATATTATATTCCCTTTAAATCAAATTCTAAAAGTATGCTTGTTGACTCCGGTATCACGTTAGTTAAAGACTTCGAAGCTTACAATGTTTAGGGAGAAATGGAATACTGGTGTGTATTTTTTTCTTTTCATGATAGGTGTCGCATTTTAAATCATTTTCGTAGTTAGAAATTATGAAACGCCCTGTTAAAAGCAAGGAAGTTTTTATGCCCGTTGAAGTAAAACAAAATGCCTGACAAAGTATGGCTTGGACAGATTCCAAGTGCTTGTACAAATGTGCTAAAGAAATTATACTTTGAGTATACAGCTTGTCCAAAGTCATCCATTATTAATACTATTAGTAATATCTTCAGTAAAGGCTTTGATGCATAAATATTTCTGATAAAGGTAGGTTGTGTACTTTTGTCCAACTGAGCAATCTTGCTTTCATAAAATATACCAACATTTGAATGACTGATGATTAACATGCTGTAATACACAGTTCAAAATTAAAGGCTCGAATGCTGTACATGAGAGGTTAAGCTCCCCCTGGCGGTTTTACAAGGCGACGCCGGATAGCTAGTCACGTGACACACGTGATACCGCGTGATACCCCGGTGGGCGTGTCGCGGTATGCCGTGAAATACCTCACCCATTTTGAATGGCTGCATCTGTACGTCTATATGTGTCTGAGAGTTTAAAGTCTTGAACTAAGTTCAAGGAAGGGGGTAGAGGGAGGGGTGGAGGGGTTCCAGCTGTCCCCATCACCATGCTCTCCTTCCTCCTCGCTCGGGGAGAAAACAGAGTCATTTTTCCTTTTCCTCAAGTCCAGCTCCTGGGAGCACTGAGGGTAATGGGGTGCAGCCGATGCACCAGTCTCCTCTTCCCCCTCACCCACCAGCTGCTGCAGATCCTCCGTGATGGACTGGATGGAGGAGAGGAGGGCATCTGTAGCACTTGCAGAGTCTGAGAAAAGCAGCTCCGCTGAATCCTGGGTATCCTCGCTGGACCCGCTCCACCGGGGGGCCCCACACTGGCCCTCATTCTGAGGAGCAGGAGTGGGGGAGGGGTCCTTGCTGTTCTCGGGGGTTTTCAAACCCTCGTGCTCGTCTGGTGCAGTCTGCGGTTGTGGGGGCGTAGTGGATTTCTCTTCCACCGGCCCCGGAGCCACAGCAGGACTGATCGTGGCTGGAGGCTGAGAGTCTTTGTCCAACAAGGGTTCTTTGTTTGACTTGTTGTTTGCTTTGGATTTTCGGGCCGGTTTGGCTGAAACAAGCACTGCCTCATCCTTTCTCATTTTGAGTTTATTGGCGTAGGCGTGAGGGCAGTTCTTAAAAATGTGTCCTTCCGAGCCACATAAATTGCACTTTGGCAGCATTGAACAGTCAGAGGCTAAATGTCCCTGTTTGCCACAGGTCTTGCAGCATTTCACAGTGCAGGATGATGCCAGGTGTCCCACAGCACCACAGCGCCGACACACCTTTGGTTGTCCCATATAAAACACATAGCCATTGCAGGCACCCAGCCGGATTGTAGACGGCAGGTGCCTTAAGCCTCCATTTACGCTGTCCGGTAGCAAGTGAACCTCGAATTTCCTTGCTCCTGTTTTTATACCATCAACATCTCTAACCTCAGTTCCATGGTGGACGGTGCAGTACTGGTTAAGCCAGGTATGAATGTCCTCTGTCTTTGCCAGTTCTGAGAACATAACAACATGCACCGTTTTCCTCTCTCTCTGTGTCAGAGGCTGCAAGTTGATCTTCTCAAGTGCAGGAACTTTCCCTCTTTTTGCCTCAAACACATCCACGCATTATTCAAACAGAGGATAGGTAGCAAACACAACCTCAAATGCTTTCTGACCTGGCAGAGCGAAGATGAAATCCAAGTGCCGAAGTTCAAAGCCAAGTTCCTTCTGCAACACTTTTCTGCTGAACTGCATACGATCCATGAAGAGGTCATCCAAAAGCTCAAAACGTACAGCATTCCTGCGGGATCTAAAGGTTGCCATCTCATAAACTGCAAAACAAACACTGCTTCCACAAAACAAGAAACAGTCAAACTACTCCACCTACAGGATGATCAACGTATCTCCCCTGCCAGGTAAGTATAAGATGTACAAGCCCCTGCAAGTGGCCCGCACCCACAGCACAAATCGCGCAGCCTAGCCCAGCTCCTCGCCCCGCACGCCACCGCCTCCTGCTGGGCCCACTCTTTCGCACACTCACACGCCACACTAACACTCAAAAGTGTGGGCAAAACGAGAAAATGAGCGCGCCGTTTCCTACACATCTGCAGTCGCCATTGCGCATTCCGACATGTCCCAGGATGCAATCGGCCTCATTTGCATTACACCAGACCGGCAGCTCGCTACACAAGCTCGAGTCATGCGCCTGGCACACACCGAACAAACACCGGAGCCTTTTCAGCAATTTCCAAAAAACGGGCCTGCTCGTCTGCCCACAAGGCTCGGTCTCTTACCCGCTCTCCAGAGCCTGCTGCCTTCTGTGCTGTTCTCTCAGCACCGCTGCAGGGGACACAACTCCTGCAGCGTGGGGTGAAAGTTTCCACGCTCCGCCGCAGGGAAGGCTCGCTCTGTGAGCACACGTCCTTTCAATGCCAGTTCAACAAGTGCTCCGCATTAGCAGCGTCGGGGCTCCGGCATGTCGCACCTCACCTCACCTCGCACAGCCCCCTCCTTGAATGTCTGGCGCTGGGCGTGCCCCGCTCTCCTCCACCTTATCTTATCGCGTGTGACCACCGACAATGGCCACAATGCAGGGGAATGGCACCTGTAAAGTGTTAATTGGGGCACAGGAACAGCCCGTCTCGTCTCGGGGGCCGGCTTCAAAGACAATACAGCAAACACAGCGGGGCGGGGGAATTCAGGTACATTCAGCTCCGGCGGGAATGAGTCATTTGTCGGTCTTTTCAAGTGCTGGGAGCCGAGTAATCCTTCGCTTGTATCGTTTCTCCCCGGTGACTAGATCTCACCCTGCGACTCTCGACTGGGCTCACCCACGGCAGCCCAGCAGGTGTGAGCCTAGCCGGCACCCGGATGGGAGATTCCCCCCGGAAAAGCTCATGTTGCTGCTGCTCCTGCAGGAGGTGTGACTGGGACCAGTAGGGACCGCTCACCCTGCGGTCTGTGTGGCTTTCTTATGCCCCAGCATCCTGATGGCGACACTCTGCTGCACAAACAGGCGCCGTCCTTCGGGGGAGGCATAAAACAGAGGTCCCGACCCTCCTTGGCCATTAAGAAATCCCAGGGCGTCTCTCAAAAAGAGACTCCGGGGGTGTCTCTCTGGTGTTAGTGTTCCCCTTTACCAATCAGTCGGGGTCTCCTCCTAATCCCCGTCTCATATGTAACAATCAATGACGAGGCCCCCCTGTCCCGCGATATTGTATTTGTCTCCTGGCCGCTGGCTGGCGCCGTGAGATTTAGTACTCGCGCAAGAGACCGGGGGCAGAGCGCGAACGCGGTTCCCCGCCCCCCTCAAAGTGTGCGCTCCAGGTTCCCTCTCGGGGCTCTGCAACACAGCGGAAAGGCAGCGAGAAGGAGCCTCTTGCTCTGACGCTGCAAGGCCACAAGAGGGCGGAGGCACTGCGAGCCCGGCCGACGTGTTGGACTGGTGTGCTTTATGTGCTGAAATAAACACGCGACAGCCCAGAAATGTTTTCAGAGTGCTGTGCACTGGACGTTTTTGTCTTGTGAAGACTTGCCTTGTGCTCCTCCGTGCAGTTTGTTTGTTCTCCTCCAGTGCGGGACAAGCCAACACAAGGGAGCACATTCGCCAACATCCAGGTACGCAATGCGATTTGGAAAGAGGCTCCTTTCCAAAGAGTTGCACACGAACGATCCTTCAGTCCCGCTCGGGGGACACAGAGCCCCAGCCACACATAGCTTCAAGTAGCTAGTTAGGCGCCATGGCTTTCGCTTGCGGCCACACCACCCTGAATGTGCCCAATCTTGTCTGATCTTGGAAGCTAAGCAGGGTTGGGCCTGGTTAGTACTTGGATGGGAGACTGCCTGGGAATACCAGGTGCTGTAAGACTTTAAGCGCAGGAGGCACCCTATCCCCGCTCGCTCATTCCCCTGTTCACACGTGCAGTACACCTTGTCCATCTGTTTATTTGTCAGCTTTGGCGAGACACGGGTGCTTGTGTATTAGCGTGAGCGGTTTTTATTCTGATCAGGAACAGTTTTACAAGTCCGCAAAGGATCGAGGAAAGGTTTATCGCCAGCTGAAAAGAGACACAGCGCTTCGGCTGTGGAGACTTGTTCGGCTGGCGTTCCGGGAGTCGCGTTTTTCAGAATTGTATTGAGATCGTTTTCCACAGAGCTCAGATGTCAAAGCACAGCAGCAGCTCTCCACAGCGATCCTCTATAGTGCCCTTTCTCCCGCAGCTCCGTCCTCATTGGAAGGAAGCAAGAGTGAAAGGCTGAAGTGAAAAGAGCGGGGACGAAGGCAGTGAAGAGAGAGAACGTGGGAAGAAGAGAAAAACGCAAGGGAAAAAAAGCAGCGTCGTAAAAGAGGTGACGGAGCTGTCCTCTCAATAAGAAGGGTGCCAGCGAGCCTTGCTCTCGCTTACGGCCACACCCCCTTGAGCACGCCTGATCTCGTCTGATCTTGGAAGCTAAACAGGGATGGGCCTGCTTAGTATTTGGATGGAAGACCGCCTGGGAATACCAGGTGCTGTAAGCTTTTAAGCGCAGGAGGCGCCCTATCCCCGCTCGCTCGCTCATTCCCCTGTTCACACGTGCAGTGCGGCTTGTCCGTCTGTTTATTTGTCAGCTTTGGCGAGACACGGGTGCTTGTGTATTAGCATGAGCGTTTTTTATTCTGATCAGCTGGTGTTGTCACACATCAACTACTCCATCACAGAGTCCCTGGACCCCCTGCAGTTCGCCTACCAGAACAACAGATCAGTGGATGATGCTGTCTCCCTGGCTCTGCATACAGCCTTGGAACACCTGGACACTAAGAACTCGTATGTGAGAGTGCTGTTTGTGGACTACAGTTCAGCATTTAATTCCATCATACCCTGTCAACTGGTGACAAAGCTCAGGGGATTAGGTCTGTGCAACTCTGTCTGCAACTGGCTGCTGGACTTTCTTATCGAGAGACCACAGGTGGTGCGGATAGGCAATAAAACATCAACACCACTCACCCTGAGCACTGGAACCCCACAAGGCTGCTGTCTGAGTCCAAGGTTGTACTCCCTATTTACTCACGACTGCACAGCAAGACACAGCAATAACCACATCATCAAGTTTGCCGATGACACCACTATAATAGGACTGATCAGTGATGATGACGAGTCCACTTACAGGGATGAAGTTGTACAGCTGCTTAGGTGGTGTCATAGCAATAACCTGGACTTGAACATAAAGAAAACGAAAGAGCTAATAGTGGACTTTCGGAGACACAGGCCACACACTCACAGCCCACTCAGTATTGATGGAACGGAAGTGGAAACAGTCACCAGCTTTAGGTTTTTGGGAATTCACATCTCTAAAGATCTAACCTGGACTGTGAACACTGACTCTATCATGAAGAAGGCTCAGCAGCGCCTGTATTTCTTGAGGTGCCTCAAGCGATGGGGGATGCCAACACATGTGTTGGTGAACTTCTACCGCTGCACTATCGAGAGCGTCCTCACCAACGGGATCACCGTGTGGTATGGCAACATCTCTTCGCGAGAAAGAAAGGCACTGCAGAGAATGGTCAATATGGCCCAGAAGATCATCGGCTGCGGTCTCACCGAGATTAAACAGCTCTATGAGGACCGCTGCCGTGGTAGAATTCTGGCCATCACAGAGGACAGTCACCACCCAGGGCATGAGCTCTTCACCCCACTGCCCTCAGGCAAGAGATATAAGAGCATACGGACACTTACCACTAGATTCTTCAATAGCTTCTATCCACAAGCAGTGAGACTGGCGAACACATTTAGCCATCCCCCTCGGACCACACCTACACCATCACCATCTACCTCATTGTAATTTATTAATTGTACGTCTCCAGTCATTGTTTACACGTCTGTATTGTTTACATTCAAACTGTCTGCATGTTTACTTGCACATTGTCTATTGTTTGTTTGTACATTGTCTTGATGCACTGTTTGCACTTTGTTTTGTTTTTTACACTTGTTTTATAATCGAGAGACTTTCTGTAAGTAAGAATTCCATTGTACCAGTACCGGTTACATATGGCAATAAAGTTCAAGTTCAAGTTCAAGTTCATGAACAGTTTTACAAGTCCGCAAAGGATCGAGGAAAGGTTTATCGCCAGCTGAAAAGAGACACAGCGCTTCGGCTGTGGAGACTTGATCGGCTGGCGTTCGGAGAGTCGCGTTTTTCAGAATTGTATTGAGATCGTTTTCCACAGAGCTCAGATGTCAAAGCACACCAGCAGCTCTCCACAGCGATCCTCTATAGCGCCCTTTCTCCCGCAGCTCCGTCCTCATTGGAAGGAAGCAAGAGTGAAAGGCTGAAGTGAAATAGAGCGGGGACGAAGGCAGTGAAGAGAGAGAACGTGGGAAGAAGAGAAAAACGCAAGGGAAAAAAAGCAGCGTCGTAAAAGAGGTGACGGAGCTGTCCTCTCAATAAGAAGGGTGCCAGCGAGCCTCGCTCTCGCTTATGGCCACACCCCCTTGAGCATGCCTGATCTCGTCTGATCTCGGAAGCTAAACAGGGTTGGGCCTGGTTAGTACTTGGATGGGAGACCGCCTGGGAATACCAGGTGCTGTAAGCTTTTAAGCGCAGGAGGCGCCCTATCCCCGCTCGCTCGCTCATTCCCCTGTTCACACGTGCAGTGCGGCTTGTCCGTCTGTTTATTTGTCAGCTTTGGCGAGACACGGGTGCTTGTGTATTAGCGTGAGCGTTTTTTATTCTGATCAGGAACAGTTTTACAAGTCCGCAAAGGATCGAGGAAAGGTTTATCGCCAGCTGAAAAGAGACACAGCGCTTCGGCTGTGGAGACTTGTTCGGCTGGCGTTCGGAGAGTCGCGTTTTTCAGAATTGTATTGAGATCGTTTTCCACAGAGCTCAGATGTCAAAGCACACCAGCAGCTCTCCACAGCGATCCTCTATAGCGCCCTTTCTCCCGCAGCTCCGTCCTCATTGGAAGGAAGCAAGAGTGAAAGGCTGAAGTGAAATAGAGCGGGGACGAAGGCAGTGAAGAGAGAGAACGTGGGAAGAAGAGAAAAACGCAAGGGAAAAAAAGCAGCGTCGTAAAAGAGGTGACGGAGCTGTCCTCTCAATAAGAAGGGTGCCAGCGAGCGTCGCTCTCGCTTACGGCCACACCCCCTTGAGCACGCCTGATCTCGTCTCATCTCGGAAGCTAAACAGGGATGGGCCTGGTTAGTACTTGGATGGGAGACCGCCTGGGAATACCAGGTGCTGTAAGCTTTTAAGCGCAGGAGGCGCCCTATCCCCGCTCGCTCGCTCATTCCCCTGTTCACACGTGCAGTGCGGCTTGTCCGTCTGTTTATTTGTCAGCTTTGGCAAGACACGGGTGCTTGTGTATTAGCGTGAGCGTTTTATATTCTGATCAGGAACAGTTTTACAAGTCCGCAAAGGATCGAGGAAGGGTTTATCGCCAGCTGAAAAGAGACACAGCGCTTCGGCTGTGGAGACTTGTTCGGCTGGCGTTCGGAGAGTCGCGTTTTTCAGAATTGTATTGAGATCGTTTTCCACAGAGCTCAGATGTCAAAGCACAGCAGCAGCTCTCCACAGCGATCCTCTATAGCGCCCTTTCTCCCGCAGCTCCGTCCTCATTGGAAGGAAGCAAGAGTGAAAGGCTGAAGTGAAATAGAGCGGGGACGAAGGCAGTGAAGAGAGAGAACGTGGGAAGAAGAGAAAAACGCAAGGGAAAAAAAGCAGCGTCGTAAAAAGAGGTGACGGAGCTGTCCTCTCAATAAGAAGGGTGCCAGCGAGCCTCGCTCTCGCTTATGGCCACACCCCCTTGAGCACGCCTGATCTCGTCTGATCTCGGAAGCTAAACAGGGTTGGGCCTGGTTAGTACTTGGATGGGAGACCGCCTGGGAATACCAGGTGCTGTAAGCTTTTAAGCGCAGGAGGCGCCCTATCCCCGCTCGCTCGCTCATTCCCCTGTTCACACGTGCAGTGCGGCTTGTCCGTCTGTTTATTTGTCAGCTTTGGCAAGACACGGGTGCTTGTGTATTAGTGTGAGCGTTTTATATTCTGATCAGGAACAGTTTTACAAGTCCGCAAAGGATCGAGGAAAGGTTTATCGCCAGCTGAAAAGAGACACAGCGCTTCGGCTGTGGAGACTTGTTCAGCTGGCGTTCGGAGAGTCGCGTTTTTCAGAATTGTATTGAGATCGTTTTCCACAGAGCTCAGATGTCAAAGCACAGCAGCAGCTCTCCACAGCGATCCTCTATAGCGCCCTTTCTCCCGCAGCTCCGTCCTCATTGGAAGGAAGCAAGAGTGAAAGGCTGAAGTGAAATAGAGCGGGGACGAAGGCAGTGAAGAGAGAGAACGTGGGAAGAAGAGAAAAACGCAAGGGAAAAAAAGCAGCGTCGTAAAAGAGGTGACGGAGCTGTCCTCTCAATAAGAAGGGTGCCAGCGAGCCTTGCTCTCGCTTACGGCCACACCCCCTTGAGCACGCCTGATCTCATCTGATCTCGGAGGCTAAACAGGGATGGGCCTGGTTAGTACTTGGATGGGAGACCGCCTGGGAATACCAAGTGCTGTAAGCTTTTAAGCGCTGGAGGCGCCCTATCCCCGCTCGCTCGCTCATTCCCCTGTTCACACGTGTAGTGCGGCTTGTCCTTCTGTTTATTTTCAGCTTTGGCGAGACACGGGTGCTTGTGTATTAGCATGAGCGTTTTTTATTCTGATCATGAACAGTTTTACAAGTCCGCAAAGGATCGAGGAAAGGTTTATCGCCAGCTGAAAAGAGACACAGCGCTTCGGCTGTGGAGACTTGTTCGGCTGGCGTTCGGAGAGTCGCGTTTTTCAGAATTGTATTGAGATCGTTTTCCACAGAGCTCAGATGTCAAAGCACAGCAGCAGCTCTCCACAGCGATCCTCTATAGCGCCCTTTCTCCCGCAGCTCCGTCCTCATTGGAAGGAAGCAAGAGTGAAAGGCTGAAGTGAAATAGAGCGGGGACGAAGGCAGTGAAGAGAGAGAACGTGGGAAGAAGAGAAAAACGCAAGGGAAAAAAAGCAGCGTCGTAAAAGAGGTGACGGAGCTGTCCTCTCAATAAGAAGGGTGCCAACGAGCCTTGCTCTCGCTTATGGCTGCACCCCCTTGAGCACGCCTGATCTCGTCTGATCTCGGAAGCTAAACAGGGATGGTCCTGGTTAGTACTTGGATGGGAGACCGCCTGGGAATACCAGGTGCTGCAAGCTTTTAAGCGCAGGAGGTGCCCTATCCCCGCTCGCTCGCTCATTCCCCTGTTCACATGCGCAGTGTGGCTTGTCCGTCTGTTTATTTGTCAGCTTTGGCGAGACACGGGTGCTTGTGTATTAGCGTGAGCGTTTTTTATTCTGATCATGAACAGTTTTACAAGTCCGCAAAGGATCGAGGAAAGGTTTATCGCCAGCTGAAAAGAGACACAGCGCTTCGGCTGTGGAGACTTTATTAATAAGGCCCCTCAGTAGTTGAGATCTCTGTTATACCCATCTAGAAACATGCAATCAGCATGTTATTGCTGAAGCAATAGTCACAACATTATTCCACACCTGGGTGAGAGGCGGGTTATGATGACAGTCATGCTTTCTACACCTTATACTGAGCTCAGAAATGGACCAAGCGGACATCTCACGAGCAGATCCCTCCGCGTATAAGAAAGGCAACTTGTCTCAGCAAAAATACCACGGATTCACATCCAAAATATGATAAAAAGGCAAAAACCCCACACTTGGAATGCAAACGTACCCTAAAAAGGAAACACGGTTTTAAAACCAACTTGATTTTCCCCTGGAGAAACCTTTTTATGGACACACATCGCATCTATTACACATGTAGAACTAAATATAAAGATAAAACTTAATATAAGAAGTCATGACATATCACACATGACGAAGTCTGGTCCAGAATAAACAGTTTACACTGACCCACCTTTATTTACCCTGGTCACTCACTTCTATTAACTATTTAACTGGGTAACAAATTAATATTTGTTTCAATTTGGGATCTACACCTGGGAGCCCTGAAATGTTGGCCAGAGGGGAGAAGCTGATATTCAGACGTGAGAATATATTTAAAAAAAGGATCTGATGTTGTTTTTCACCTGTCTAATCAAAGCTTGTTCAAAAATTATCTGATTATAGGACACACGAGTTTATAATCATACTCATTCCACTTTTTAAACCCGTATATATGCACAATATGAAACGTATATACACTAAATCTCACGTGTGACTCCCATAATATACATTTCTTTACGAAAATTAGGAACACTTACTACAATTATCAACCCCCCATGACGAGGCAATATTTCATACCTTTGTTTCTTTGTGGGTTCAAAGTTCTGTCCTGTCGTTTCACACGTAATGTTTTGGTAGTTATCTCAATTTTCCTTTGCAATTATCTCCAAGATCATCATCAACTTTTTGTAAAACGCTATGCACAACTGATATTTAAAGAAAGTCCTGTACCAAAACGTCTTCGTAGGGAAAGACAACTTTTTTTTCCTTATGTTAGTCGCTACACGGTTACTCAAAAAATCCATTCACCGCTTTTAAAAAAAAAGTTTCGTTTTTTACTGTGGTTCACTGACATTTCTGTCACAATTCTGAGGGACCCCAAATAAAATTCACTTGCCGGTATAAAGACGCCGGCGAGGATAAGACAGGTATCGAGCCACCTGCGTATCTAGCGGACGTTTAAAATAAAAAAATGGCGTGTAATGTTGCGAAGGGCTACTGTTTTTTTTATAGTTTGTCGATTGTAAGGGACGTGGGCCGCGACAGAAATACTGGACGGGGTGGGAAAAGGTTTATTGATGGTTTATTGTACCGCAACGGTCACAATTGACTCACCAGCAAAGATGGCGCCGAGGCCACATCGACTCCCTCCCGCCCTGCCTCGCACCGAAGCTCGAGCTGCGGAGCGCGACGCCAAACCGCCGGTCCACGGGCGCGGGCGCCGGACATAGACGTCATAAACCCTTCCGAGGCGCAGGAATTATAGATCACTGTAGTTTCTTCTGGACCCGGGTTAGGGACAGTGTGCCCTCCGTGAGAGTCTTCTGAGGAAGCCAGTGTCTCATGGGTGTCCAGGCTTCGTACCATCTGTCCATCACAGGACACACAGACACACACACTCACACACCCTGGACAGGACACCAGTCCATCACAGGACACACACACACCCTAGAGAGGACACCAGTCCATCACAGGACACACACACACTCACACACCCTGGACAGGACACCAGTCACTCACAGGACACACACACACACTCACACACCCTGAACAGGACACCAGTCCCTCACAGGACACACACTCACACACCCTGAACAGGACACCAGTCCCTCACAGGACACACTCACACAACCTGGATAGGACACTAGTCCCTCACAGGACACTCAGACACACACACTCACACACCCTGGACAGGAACCAGTCCATCACATGACAAACACACACTCACTCACACACCCTGGACAGGACAGCACTCCATCACAGGACACACACACACCAGGGCCAGTTTTCCCAGAAGCCAATTAGCCCAAAAGCCTGTCTTTGGACCCGGAGAACACAGGGAGAACATGCAGACTCCACACAGACAGTCCCCCCCCCGGGTCCAGACCCGAGCCCGGAGCCCCCCCGCGCTGAACCCCTCCATACAGACGGCCGCACACAGCTCCGTTGTTCCCGATTCCCGAGGTGATCTGTTGAAAGAAGCCGGTGTGTTGCCTCCAGGTGACATTTCCTACTGGAGTCAGGACAGGAGGCTCTTCTGTACACAGAAGGGGGTGGGGAACAAGCCGCCCAGCCCTGTGGTTGAAGCCGATACCCCGGCTTCTCTCCAGACACAGCTGGGTGAGCTCCTCCAGTCAGTACAGGGGGCTCTACTGTACACAGAGGGTGGCGGGGGTGTGGAACAACTCCTTTGTTCGGGGCCTTGGGGCATTCTTGTTGTGAAAGGTGCTATATAAAAAAACTGAATTGAAATTGAATCTTACAGGTTTGGGTTTTTCGGAGATCTTGTCAGAGATCTTGTCTGACATGCCATTTCAAAACCGTAACGACACTCCTCACGTCCAAGCGCCGCCGGTCTGTGACGTAACGTATGCTTACACAACCATGACGGTTTCATCATGGACAGCACGAAAGCCCGAAAAGTGGTTGACGTTTTAATTTGGCAATGCCACGATGGATCCCAGTTTTTTTTTTTATTTTGGGGGCCAAAGAGGACAAAAAAGGAAACGTCTGGAGGTGGATCGATGGTCATCTCTGCGGTTGTTCTGATGTTCTGGAAAAAACAAAACAAAAAAAAAACGGCTCGCTTGCCCGGTCGTGTAGTGTTTCCACACCCCACGCAAATCAACTTCTCTTCGCCCCCGGGGGCTCGTCGCCCGCCGCACCCCTCTCACGTGATAGGGGCTTCCCCCGGCTGTGACGTACTTACCCTACCCCCTTTTCCGCCAACGTCATACCGAAGGTCGTGCTTCGGGCCGCGGCGATGTTGACGGACTGTCTTGTAGCGTGAGAAGGGTTTAAATTTCGACTTAAGGAGTTGGCCATCGTTATATTTCGCGAGGTATCATACGGGGGGAAAAAGAACATTTATATTTACCAACCTACTAGTAATACTGGGTGGATGTCACGTTCCCCAAAGTTCAGTGCCTCTCTCTAATAAAGTAGAAACGCGACATTAAACTCCGTTCGAAACGGGAGAAATCACCAGGACACGATACAACTGACGTCCGGAAAAGAAAAAAAGAACTCCTATTCCCATTTGTAATGACCCCGTCGTGTTTTTCCCGGTGTGCGCTTATCTTTCGGAGACCGTTTCTCTCTGGTGTTGTTTTGCTGTTGGAATAAATGCCGAGGTGACCCTTCTGTGTGGAGTCTGCGTGTTCTCTCCAGCGGGTCGTTTCCTCCACCGCAGGGGCTGGTCGAACCGGGGTCTCCCAATCGTCACAGAAGTGTGTGTCGTTTTGGGTGGTGGTGGGGGGGTGCATCGGGGATACTGCGCCCCGAGGGGGTGACCTCTCACCTTACTCCGGACGAAGGGAGAAGACCTGTACCTTCACGAGTCCGGGTTGTGAAAACTTCTTCTGGCAGTTCAAAACGTTTCGAAGAGACTACAGCGCTACCCTGTTTTCCATTTCTATCGTATATTATTAGACAGTCATAAGTATCTGTACTGATCACAGAGTCCCCCTCTCACTGCCAGGACTGAAGCCCAGTGCAGCACGAATAATAATAATAATTATTAAGTCTGGACTCTCCACTCAGAGCTCCTCCCAGGTCAGGGGGATCCCCTCCAGCCCCCCCAGTGTGCAGCCCCTACCTGGATGATGCTCCAGTCCGCTCAGCACACAGCAGCTCTCAGTGGGGAGGAGAGCAGAGGGATGGAGCCAGTTCAGAGAGGGGGGTGATACGGAGGCCATGATGGGTCAAGACCAGGGGGGGAATCAGGCCAAGACACTGGGATAACACCCCTACTCTTCTCCAGAAACACCCCGGGATTGTTAACGAGCACAGAGAGTCAGGACCCCGGTTTTACGTCTCATCCGAAGGACGGCGCCTGTTTACAGTCCAGTGTCCCCCGTCACTATACTGGGGCATCAGGACCCACACAGACTGCAGGGTGAGAGCGCCCCCTGCTGGCCCT